>NC_048272.1:9430920-9748670 GCF_009762535.1 Notolabrus celidotus | reverse complement strand
CTCTCTCTTGGCTCGATCCTGCTGTTGCTCCTGCAGCACTTTGGTAAAACGCTCTGAGGAAAGAAAAACAAAAAAACTTACATGACTTAATCATGTCTGATTAAAAAACTGCAAGATCAAGTCTTTCTATATTTACCCAAGTCTCCGCTCAGCAGGGCCTCAGCGAGTGGCGGGTTTCTCTCCTTTAGGAGTGAAAGCTCATGTGGATTGGACAAAAGCATCTGCTGGAGTAAGGCAGGGTCATCGAGCCCCTGTGGAGAGGAGCCACGGAAGGCCATCGGCGTGGAAGGTTGTGCTGCGCGTGGCGACTGCTGCTGCTGCTGCGGTTGCGACTGCGACTGTGGAGGCTGCTGCTGCTGCGGAGGCTGTGAAGCCGGCTGCGGGGGCCGTGGAGCACTGCGTTGACTTGTAGAAGAAGAGGTGCCGGGAACTGTGATGGAACGAAAGTCGATATGGGGCAGACCTAAAAGGCACGGATTAGGAGTGAGTTATTAGTATTTTGTGCAGAATTAACTATTAAGCCGTTCCCATATTGATGAGTCAGTTTGAAGACTCTACTTTTCAATATCAACACTTTACACTTCATGTAAATTGCATTCACTTTCTACAAACTTCCACAGACCTGTATTGATTTTATTTAACCACTCAACTCCTCCAAGAAAAAACCTGCTTTTCTACCTCTCTAAAAGCTATGGCTGACCTCTGTAAACGCTATGGCATTTTTCCTACCATATAGTTGGTTGAATTAGAGATAAGATTGGACCAAAAAGCAACCAACAATCCCTTTAACTATAACTCGTCAAAGGACTAAAATAAATAAGTGTCCTCAAAAAACCCATGTTACCTGGGAAGGCTGGCTGAGTTGGTGGTGGCCTTCTGTCAGCTTGCCTGAGAACAACCACATCTCCATCTTTCACACCGTAGGTCCCCAAGGCACGAGTTGGATCTTTTAGGGGCTGTTCTACATATGTGATCTGGACAAAAAAAAAACTTGAATTAAAATAATTCAAACAAACAGACCACTGTGGGTTTTTGCTTCCTTTGCATTTGATGTACACACAAGACTATTTAATCCACATGTCTGAGCTAAACTTAACGCACAGGATGCCTAACAGAAAAAACAAATCCCTTA
Source organism: Notolabrus celidotus (assembly GCF_009762535.1). Lineage (NCBI taxonomy): Eukaryota > Metazoa > Chordata > Actinopteri > Labriformes > Labridae > Notolabrus > Notolabrus celidotus. The sequence goes on along the minus strand of NC_048272.1, from coordinate 9,747,538 downwards.
CAATAAAACTGTTTAGTGTCACAAATCTTCTATGGATCTGTGACACTTGTAGTTGCAAACTACACTCTCTTGATGGATACAAAGTTGTTTTTTAATAAGCTTCACTTGATGCAGCAACTACCTGATCTAAACGTTTATTTGACTGCTTTTGTCCCCAGGTTGACTTGTGCTGTGCAAGTATGGTTATCATTATTACAGAGACATGAGGGCAGACATGGGCTGTGTACTGGTTCCAGTTCATTTACCACCCCACTCTCTTTTTTTAATTTGTTTAAATTTTACTATGTAAAAATGTTTGAATACCAGTTCTCATTTACAAACATGACCTTTTCCCTTGTGCACATATCTGTATTTTAATGATTTGAACTGTATAACCTATAAAAGAGTGTACAGCGTTCAGCCTTAATCTATTAACATACGGTATGTACGAAAAAGCTGCAAATCCTGATGTATTGAAACCTGATTTTGAAAAGATAAAGAAAAGCTGTTAATCAAACCATTTGGATATTCCATCGACTGAACAATCAACTCAATAATAAATTAAGAGAATTACACTCATAAGCATAATGAACCACCACCCTTGAAGCCGCAATAGAGTTAGATTTTAAAAAGTCACAATAAAGAGTATTACTGCCACAGCGAATGTCATTATTGCATGAGGAACTTGACAATCTATGTGCAATCTTTAGGGGTGATGGCTCAACATTTCAGTCTTAATAATTTGTTCTCCATGTTGCCTGACTTAGAGTCAACGTTAGAAAGCCATGTAGCTTGTCAAAGCAGTCCGCAGATAAGTTAGGTTACCCTCCATTCACGAAAGAGGCAAATATAGAGACTTGGCAAATGATTTCTACGAAACTCAAAAGCCTTCTACATTAATTATGGTGATATATGATGGCCTGAAATGAGGGTGGGGGGTGAGATGAGGTTTGGGGCTTCATTTTCTTATTATTGTCATTTATTAATATTGTTTTATTATATTGACTATGGTTTGTTTTTGTTCTTGTCCCCTTATTTGTATGAGGTTAACTTCTTGCACAAGCATGATGTTTCTGCTTGTACTGCTCAATATATTGCTTGTAACAACCTGCATACAAATATAAATAAAGTAGAAATTTGATCACAAAAAAAACCCTCCTGTTATGTTTGTTTCTCTGGAACAGCAATAATGTTCCAGGGTCAATCTAACTTGGGGCAAATTCAATTATCCAAAAGTGTCAGAACCCGACCATTTAACCAAGATTTAGTCCATTGGTGTTCTTTAATTCTCACAGATCATGGTTTAATGAGGATAACTCACTCGTTTTTTAATTACAACTAATGCTAAAACTTTTTTTTAATGTACATTGGAAAGCCCTAAAAAATACAATAGTTTTACATGACAGATTTTTTTTTTTACATTTTGAATATATATATATTTTTTGTGCTGATGTTGATAAATTAACACGACACCTATTCTGTCACATGCTGCCCAGATTTTTATGCTGCACTTAGCTGGTTTGGAAGACACATATTGCCTAAAATAGACTTTAAAAAGGGTAAATTTGACCTGCAACATAACAGGAGGATTAAAAGATGAACCTCTTATAAGCTTCAAGTTACAATTCTGTGCGATCTGTTGAATTGTCTGAGAGCTGTTAGCTTCATTATTTAATCACTATGTCAGCTTTACATTAGTTTTAACCAACCAACATATATCGTTGACTGGTTATAGCTGTTGTTAGTCGTTGGAGATAAGAGTAGGGAAGTATTCTTGCTGTTGAGAACTTAAGTTTCGCAACACCCGGTCAATCAAAACAACAAAAGTCCGATTCACGCTAGCCAGTTAGCTAGCTCGCTTTAAGCTAGCTAGCTAACTGGCTACCACTAGCCTGGGCTTTGAGTTACCTGGATTTCCCCAGCTGGGATTCCTGATTCTAGCTCACAAAGTGCTACAAAGTCTCTCAGCTCCAGCTCCGGGGATACATCGAGGGCGAAGGTGGTTTCTTGGCGATCCCTCGGCGCGCAGAAAACGGTGACCAGCATCGCTTTTTTTGGGGCAGGATCACCGGACAAACCCGCTGTAACAGAATGCTAAGGTTAGTGTGTTCATAGAGGAAGCTGGCATTATAGTTTGGGTTTTACAGAGTTTAAATGTGTTGTTTCGTCCAAAAAGCAAAGCAGGGAAAAACAATTTAACACCAAGAGACAGTGACTGCTTTGCACTTACTGGGTAAAAGTCTGATGTGACAGTTTCTCTTTCATCTACAACTAAACAACATCAAGTATTGCTCAGTAGTGCCGCATTTCACCCAGTTAGTTTTTCGACATGTCGCAGAACAGATTTGCAGTCGTGACTACCTTCTTCTTCTTCGAGGTATTTAATAGTGGTTGGTTGACAATCGTAGTGCTCATTACCGCCACCAGCTGGAATGGAGTGTACATGGAAAACTGTACACGCACTACAAAAGGATATATTTTTCATTCAAGTTTGTTCTCACACGATTAACCAGTGGTGGACAAAGTACACAGCTTCATTACTTAAGTCAAAGTATAGATCCTCCAGGTCAAATATTACTCCAATACAAGTGAAAGTTGCTGTCAGGTTATTACCAGAAAGAAAGGTACTTTATTAATCCCCAGGGGGGGAATTATTTTTTTTCACTTGTGCTATTTTTTTGGACATGCTACACACACAGTATATACATACAATCATGCACACACATGCAGTGCACATGCCCTTAGGGAGAGTTGTCAGAGTGAGGATGCTGCCATCAACTGAGCATTTGGGGGTTCGGTGCCTTGCTCAAGGGCACCTCATCAGTGCCCAGGCAAGTGAACCAGCACCTCTCCAGCCACCAGTCCACTTGCCAAACTTCTTCCATACTGGGACTCGAACCGGCGACCCTTCAGTTCCCAAGCCTTGAGTTAGTAAAAATACTTAAGGATTCAAAGTACTTTTTAAAAAATCTCAAAATGGTGTATTTTCACAATACATAAATGCAGTCAAGAATACATAGAAGTTCATTCTGTTAAATTATGTTTATTTAGAAAGCATTACTTGAAATCTCTAAAAACTATACCATAGAATAAAAACTGCAACTACGTTACCCCAAGCACAGATAACTTAGTTTGAAATGTTCATCTGGAATGAAACAAATGTTACATAGCTCAACGCACTTTCTCAGGTTGAACAGGGAATTTTTGTGTGTTTGAGCAGAGTGGGAAACAGGGAGAACATTTCGAACGATATGTATCATTCTTCATTTAAAAAAACCTCTAACACAGATATGACCATGGGTGCTCAGGTGGAGAGTTATAGCCATCATTACCACCTCTAAATGAACTGCCTGATCTTAGTGAAACATGCTCTGTGTTTGCTCCACGTTAAACTGTGGAGACGCACGATATACAGGTACGACTAAACCACTGAGACAAACAGAACTACACAAACACATTTTATGTCTTAGGGATCAAATTTCAGAAAAGAGAAGGAAATTAATAAGCGGACTTCAAAGGAAAAGTAATGAGTAACTAGAGCATTGATAGAAATGTAGTGGAGTAAAATGTTCAATAATTGTCTTCTGAATGTAGTGGAGTAAAAGTAATAAGTTTCCCATAAAAATAATAATCAAGTAAAGTACAGATACTCAAAAAAATTTACTTAAGTACTTACTTTGTTACTGTCCACCACTGCGATTAACATATATACTTGTCCGTAGAAAGTTTTTTGTATAGTGTAAAGCATCAAGCATTTAAGAAGAAATACAAAGAATAAATTACATTGTAAGTACAGTAATTCCAGAAAGTAACATGTTATAAATAATTTGTATAAGCAAAGTATATGATAGTTAACACTTACTTTTTCTGTCAATGTTGCTACGAAATTATATTAAGAAATAATTATTCTCCAGAAGTTTTTTAAATCACAGTGGTACACTATAACTCTTCATTCAAACTTCACTTTTTTCATCCTCTGTCTTTGTTTACATCTATGGTTTACTGCCAAGTTTTCTAAAAGATTTTGTCTTGATGTATTAGTACATGAAAACCTTTTCCAGCTGATTCTGGAATAACCCTTCAAGTGACTATTGTACCATGAAGTAAAAGAGCTCCACCGTGGTGTTTTTTGTGTGGTCTTAAATCCACAGATTTCTTGTTTTGTATTGCATAAGGACGTTTTGATTGAATATGGGAGATGCATCTGTACAACTATGTGTGCCTTGTTTTGTAAAGACCAAAATAAAAGAGATGAAAAAAATACAAACTCTCTTGTCATGGAAACAGCTCTTTTCACCAGACACTGTCATCTTCATTGTTGTCTGTTACGTGGGATTTCCTCAGGTTCTTCTGTTCTCACCCACAGTGATGGCAAAGAGCTATGCTTACCAACAGTTTCCTCATTTTTTCCACGCAAAGCTGTTGCTTCTCTATGGCACATTATTTAAAAACATCCTGTCTGCATAAGATTTCAATCAGGTAGGAAAAAAGGGAAAATTCTGTAAAGCTGGGAACATCCCTGAATATTGTAAGCCATTCATGAAACAAAAGATTTTTGATATTTAGTAATTTTATAGTTTTTGTGTTAGCCACCATACATTAATATCCTATTAATGCATGTTTCAACAAGCACCTTATGTTAATAAAGTGGTGTGGATCATGAGTGTTACATTAAAACCATCATTTGGGTGCTTAAAGTAACAGTCATATAAATCTAATAAATTCCCAATTTAAAAAAAGATAACACTTGACCCTAAAGAATAATAACCAAAACTTCATAGACCCAGCTTACAACATGGACCGTTCAAAGGGCAACACAGTCCAAAATTAAAGAAGTTAAATTACTTTTATCACTCTGGTGTTTCACATCTCTGCAGTACCTAAGATCTCTTTGGCACATTGATGTTGGTTATTATTTATTGGGACTTTGAGAAAGTTTTGGTAAAAATGCAGCATAAAAGTTTAACCGAGAGGACTTTTGTGCACAGCTCATTGGAGCTGAAGAAACTTCACTCTGAATCCGTTCTGCAGTCACTGGAACAGGGGTTCAAATATGTTTCAATTTCCAAGTATACTGCACATCAGAATTGAATGTAATCCCCATACCGAAAAATGTATAGTTGTATTCAGTCATTTTGACACCAACCCTGCTTGAGATGTCTTCATGACTTCTGGTGTATGCTATCTGCTCACTATTGTTTCTATTTTACTCATAACTTTGAAACAAAGATTTTCAGTATTTCTTCCTTTCACCACTCTAAAGTAATGACTTTCTGTGTTTCACAATGAGGCTGAAAATTTTGCATGGCTGGCTCACTTGTGGCTACATCGTTTAATCTCATTTATAAATGTCAATTTGAAATTGTCCCTTTGCTATGGCAGGTTCTTCAGCATGCCTCTGGTTCTGCCTGATCAAAAGAAGTTTTTCCTTGCCATTGTTACTTGCTAAATGTTGCTAAGTGTCTTGCTCATGGTTGATGAATGTTGCATCTCTGTGAGTAATATGACAAAGAGTACAGTTTAGACCTGTTCTTTAGTTTATGTCTTGATAAAGTGTCTTGATAAAGCTTGGTATGTTATGGCTGACGTAAAGAAAAAATACATTTTTGGACACGATAAAAAATGTCACATTTTTGTCATAAGAAGAAGAAGAAGAAGAAGAAGAAGAAGAAGAAACCTCTGTGGATATGTAGGGCGTACACTCAGTATGAATTAAACGTCATGATATGACTGTATGACTACAGCATAATGTGTGGAGAGGCAAAGAATAATACATCTTCAAAAAATGATTTACGAGAAATGAGAAAGCATGAAAAAATTAAGTTCTTGAAAGTTCGACCCCAATGAAGATTGATACATCCTCACACAGGCACATCTCATCAGTTAGTCTGGAAACCTTAATTATGATGCAATTTTTATGAATGTCACTTTTTCTGTGCATACATTTTAATTACTGTAAAAGTTTGAATTTTCACTGTCTCACAGTATACATGTAAATGTATGAATGATTGGTTATATGACTTGTTTCCAAGGAGCTTAACCATCACAGCATGTACACCACCGTCAAAAGTTTTAGAACACCCCCATTTTTCCACTTTTTTATTGAAATCCAAGCACTTCAAGTCCATTGAATTGCTTGAAATGGTACAAAGGAACTGGAACTGCCAGAGGTAAAAAAAAAAAAAAAAAAAAAAAAAAAAGAGGTAAGATTACTAAAAACTGAAAAAGTAATGTATATTTCAGAATTATACAAAATGGGAACAAGAAATGGGTTGCTGTTTTGCAGCAATTGAGGTTAGTCAAGCCTTGAAAGTTGGTGCTACCAATTTTTACAGGTGACTCAACTTTCCTTGATTACTTTCAACACCCTCTGTCTGCATAAAAGTAGTGTTCGAACACACTGTGGTACCATACCCTTGTGAGCATTATTTGAACTCCAGAAAGTAGTGTTGTTTTAGAAATGGCCAGAAAAGGGCAATTAACAATGGAAGAGAGACATACTATCATAACACTTAAAGATGTAGGTATTTCCTACAGAGAAATTGCAAAGAAAGTCAAGGTGTCAGTGAGTACAGTTTCCTTCACCATTAAACGGCACTCAGAAACTGGGGGAAACTCTGACAGGAAGAGGTTTGGCAGACCCAAAGCCACAACAAAATCAGAAGACAAGTTTCTGGGAGTCAACAGCTTGCGTGATAGGAGGCTCACAGGACAACAGCTTCAAGCACAGCTTAGTGGTCTTATTAAGTCGAGTTGCAGAAAAAAAGCCTTTGCTAAGACATCAGAATAAAAAAAAGAGGCTTGCCTGGGCCTTGAAACACAGCCAGTGGACTACTGAAGACTGGAAGAAGGTGTTGGATGGATGGATGAATCAAAATTTGAAATCTTCAGTTCATTATGCAGGATTTTTGTACGCTGTCGAGTAGGCGAAAGGATGGCTCTTCAGTGTGTGACATCAACTGTCAAACATGGAGGAGGAAACGTGATGGTCTGGGGCTGTTTTGCTGGATCCAGTGTCGGTGACTTGCACAGAGTGGAAGGCATCCTGAACAAAAACGGCATAGCATTCTGCAGCACCATGCAATGCCCTCTGGTATGAACCTAGTTGGTCAGGGATTCATCCTACAGCAAGATAATGACCCAAAACATAAGTCCAAGCTATGCCAGGACTACCTCAGGAAAATAGAAGAAGATGGTAAGCTTGAAAACATGGAGTGGCCAGCACAGTCTCCAGACTTAAACCCCATCGGGCTGGTTTGGGATGAACTGGACAGAAGAGTGAAAGCAAAGCAACCTACAAGTGCCACACATTTATGGGAGCTTCTGCTACAGAGCTGGGGAGAGCTTTCTGAAGAATATTTGATTTCTATTGTAGAAAGAATGCCACAAGTTTGTTCAGCTGTTATATCTGCCAAAGGTGGCTACTTCGATGAGTCAAACGTTAAGACTGCATTTTGGTTTATGAATTGATTCCATGATTTATTCTTGAAATTCAATTGTTTATTTGTTTGATATTTTCATTTCAGAGCACAATAAGACATTGAACTTATTTCCCTGGTTTTATCCATAGTTTTTATCTGACCTTCCCTGCTGCATTTACTTGTTTTATTTAACCACAGTGTCTTTTAACAAGTGTCTGCATTTTACCGTCTGTTTTTATCCCTGTTTTTATTCTTACTGCCTTTTTAACATGTCCTGTAGCACTTTGAGATTTGTCCAGAATGTAAAGTGCGTGATAAATATAATGCATTATTATTATTATTACTGCATAATTTTCAATAAAAAACTTGAAAAATGTGGGTGTTCTAAAACTTTTGGCTGGTAGTGTATATTCTTAGTCATAGACTGTATAATACACGGACATAATCTCTGTGAAGTCACCCATGTGTGTCTGAAGTGGAGTTTAGAAGCCTTCCATAGGAAGTCGTCATACGGGAAATGCTAACTAATCCTAACTTTGGGACCTAACTATAGGCAAAGAGGTGGAGTTGAGGTGGGTTTCAGCCACTTTGCTAACAGCTACAGTGTGCTCGCCTGAAAGTCATGTCAGCCATGCCCCTAAATATGCGAAACTTGTAATTTTAATACCTTCAAAATTGTGAGTAATAAAATAAATTCACCCAGCTTTTGAAGTCCTACATGAATTTCTCACTGCACCGGTAGACTTTATGACTGGCACCTAAGTGTGCACCAGTCTGTTAGTTGTATGACTCTATATCACATCCTGTTCCTCTATCTGCTGTAGCTTAGCCTGGACTTCAGGTCTCAGTGGCAGTGGGACTCTTCTGGCTATATACAGCATACGTTTCAGCTCCCTCTATTAAGAGGATTTTCCCTGGCTTGACACACCAGCAACCGCGAAGAATAGCTGGGAGACAGCCTGCTAAAGACAATTATCATAGACTGGAGAAAGCTCATTCTAACCACTCCAGGTGCCGACGATGTAGTAAAAAGAAGCACAAGTTCACAGCTAAATGCCCAGCATTAGAATCTGAGCGTAGAAAATGTGGAAAGAAAGATCAATGGGAAAAAAAATGTTTCTCCAAGTCAGTTCAAGAAGTCACTAGCAATAACAACACTGAGACATGCATAATCCAATATCTTGAAAGTATCTGTCTACAACCAAAAACTGCACAACCTATCTGTTTAATATTTCCATTAGCAAAAGGCATCTGTCTACCAGTTGAATACAAACATAAAAGCTACAAGATGACCTGCTACAATGAAGAAATATACCATTACTGGAATACTAGAATCAGAATTCAGAGCTCTATACTTCTTTGATGTGTTTTGTAAGAGTTCTTGGTGTTGCTTTACCTCTTGAAACTTGGTTTCAGTGCTCATTCACTTCTACACAGTTTCAAGCGATACTACTGCAGTTAGAAACCAGTCTGAGTAACAGCTTCTGTGACTTCATAAAGAAACAAAGTCTGGGTTTCTCTTAAACATACAGAATTTCCCATTGAACTTTCGCCGTTAAATTATTTTCATTGAAAGTGTACTGACGACACTTTATTGTTACTCATTAATCACCTGCAATCACCTCAGATTTCTGTTCTCTTTCCTCCTCTCTGAGTAAGTACTTCTAACAGGACTCCAACCCCTCAGTTGATTACAATTATATTATCATATATATTAAGACTTAAAACTTTAAATGTTAACAGCAAGCTGAGAGTCAAACAGAGGTGTTTTCTATTTTTCAACATACTGTATGTGCTCAAGCAGCAAGCTCTGCACCATTTGCGTGGTTGTATCTTGATTAATCAAGTATGTGGTTTTCCAATTGCAAAGGTGTAATGTCATGTTCTTACTGGCAAATATAAAACATTTTCCGATGATGAAACACAAAGAGACAGAGAGAGTACATATTTCCTTCTACCTCTAAAAGAATAAAAAACCCCAGACAAAGGTTAAAAATACTCCATAAGGCTCTACTGGTTTAGCAGATATAAATAAGTCTGTCTCCTAAAATCAGTTCTCACTGCTCAGGTCACTTGGCCAGAAGTATATGTTTACAGCATGTATCAGTTATTTTATGTGTTGCTTCATTGAATTGCATGCAAGTAAGACAGTCGATTATTTTATGAACAAAAGATCATAAGCAAAAGGTCAAACAAAACTTACTAAATGTCCTAGAAAACTAAAAACAACAGAACAGAAACACAAGAGAACCACAGAGAGCACGTGAGCACTGGAAACAAAACATGATCCAATGGAGGAAACATGGAGACTTAATACACACTGGGTAACGAGCAACAGCCGTGGACACAGGGCACAGGTGAAACTAATGAGGGTGAAAGTGGAGGGAACTACAAAATAACACAGGCAACACACTACAGACTTAACTAAGAAACACGAGTGAAAATACACAGAAGAAATATAAGTTAGAAATTAGAAAAAGTTACTCGATTTTATTTCCCTTCCAGGAATATTTTATAGAAATGAACATTGGTTAAACATAATTTCAAAAATCATTTTGAATAGAAAACCCCGCTCTAAAGAATCAATGAAAAGACAAATACTGAATATGAAATATTTCAGTGTTAAAGCCTGATTTAAAAATGACCAATTTGAAACATTTATGAGAATAAAGTTGCTTCTCATAAAGTTTAGGAAAATAAAGGAGAAAACATAATAAGTCATTGTTTATTTTGTTAATGTAAATGTATGAGATTAAAGTCAGAATTTCTGAGACAAAAATTATACATTTACAAGAATGAGGTTACAATTTATTGAGAAAGAAGTTGAAATTACAGGCTATGGTTAATCTATCTGTAGGCTAAAACAACAGAATGTATAAAAAGTGGAAGTAGTATCTGTAACTGTCCCTGAGCGTTCACTGCAGCTCTTGTTCACTTGTCGGAAAGACATTAAATCATGGCTTAAGCCTGACCTTTCTAAACTAAAAAGAGAATAAAACCAATGTTTTTGTGTTTGGACACCCCAGACTGTTTGATTGGAGCACTCTCAGCCCTCTGGCTGTTAGTCTTTGCCCTTTTGTTAAGAGCCTTGGAGTTTATTTTCACAATGCTTTTAAGTTTGATGGACAAATTGATTCTGTTGTTAACTTCTTTCAGTTGAGACTCATAGCTAAGGTAAAGGCCATCTCCCTCTCAAAGATTTAGAGGGGGTGAATTTAAAAAAAATTCTGTCAACCTACAAGGCCCTTAATGGATTTACACCGCCTTATCTAGCTGAACTTCTCTATGTCCATACTCCAGCTTGGGCATTGAGGTCAACCAATCAGTTGCTCCTGGATGTGTCTAAAACCTATTAAAGACCTACCTCTTCTCTTTCGCCTTTCCATAGAGATGAGAATGTTATCATCCAGACAGATTCTACAAGTTATCATATAAATATTGTGTTTTGTTCATTGTTGTTCTCTTCTTTCTCACCTTGTAAAGCACTTTGTCAAAATGTGTTGTTTTTAATCCTGTAAAACCCAAATATAGAAAAACTTGAGAATTTTTTTTCACCGCTCATATGTTTTTGTAGGGGGTCTCTGATGCTGAAATTGAAGGTTTTTTTTAATTTTGATGTTTTAGTAAGTTTTTAGGGATATGTTGTAATATTGCAACGTTGGGCCTAGTTGGGAGTATACTCACCTTGTTTGGACAAATATACTAAACAACTTAGATTTCCTTTGCAGTGTTGAGTGCTAATGTTGCCTCAAAGCAGCTTATGCCATGGATAATAATCATTAAAAAAATCTCATTTTTTTATGAAGTCATTTATTAATTTAAAAACGAAGATAATACTGTATTTACAAAACCCCCTCTGAGCATTCAAAGTCCTAGTGTCCCAGTGTTCAGCTTGGTACATTTGCAGCAGTAGTCCCAGAAACAGTTCATTTCCTCTGAAAGCAAAGATGAACATTACACTTGCTGCGTAGGGTGTTGGTATATCTATTCTATATAATCGGACACACACTTCTTGAAGTACTCTAGTGGTGTGTGGAGAGAAATTACATTAGTGGTGATATCTGGACCAGATAAATCAGTATTGAGACTAAAGAAATCCTTTTTTAGCCAATGGTACTGGTCACCGGGCATTTTGTGTTTGGTAGTTTGGGGCTCAATGTTCATATAATGGTTAGCTGGGCAGTCAGTGGGCTGTAGATTTTCTTTGTCCACTTTGCATGTTAATCTGCCTCTTCGTCACTGGTTTCATTGTCTGAATCCATCGCAAAATCACTGTCTCCATTTGTGATGGCATCAATCACATCTTGCACACTGTAAAGAACATTTATCTTTACTGGTGGCATTCTGAAATGGAAAAAGTAAAACAAACAAATGAATAAAAAATATGTACGTAAGGGAGTTATACAGATGAGCATATATTCTCCAGGCTAAATAATTTCAATCCAAATGTATCCTATTCTTACTTTCACATTCCACCAAATTCACACAATAGTGTGTGGATAGCCTATTAGGCTCTCTACTTATCATACTAAAAGGGAACACTTCACATCCCCACATTCCAGAACATTCTCACCTCTCCCTGAACAATACAACTAGCAACCCCCAAAAATATTCAGAACCTGTTAATGCCTACACTAATGCAACAAGAAGCTATTTGGGCAGAAAAACAAAGCCGGGGATCAGTTAAATTATATATATTCTAACTGTTAATTATTTCAACTAATGAGACATGGATGCAGTTTCAAATACTGCTACATATAGAATTTCATATATGGCAATCGAAAATATTTTAATCAATTATTGTCTAAACTCAAAATTTTAACAGAAATCAGATAAATAGTTTGTATTAATAGTAATTATCCAATAAATTATATTTCTAATAGCATATCTGTCCATATGTGAACATGTGAGAAGTGCAGTGTCCCCATGGAATGTGTCAGGTGCAACTGCTATTTTGACTACCACCTTCACCCAGGGTTGTAGAATTACAACATAGACATAACATGCTCAAAATCACATTTGATGAATGAATTCCACAACTAAATATAATCATGTTATATACATTGTAATCATCATCAAAAAAATATTTGAGGCATTTTACTCACTTGAATCGTGGGAAATCCAGTCCAATAAAATAAAGAGATGAGTCTGAAGAAAAGTCTGCAGGTTGTGTGAGTTCATGGCCTGGTAGCCGGACCTGTGAACACATTGACCATCCAATCACATAGCAGGGTTAAACAATAGGACCCATTGACTATGCAAATGTGCTCTTCAAAAGAAAAACTTTGTTGATTTTTTTTTTTTAAAGAATATCTTAATCTGATGTTGTAATTTTGCAACAGTGGGTCTTTACAGCTTTAATCTTGACATCTAATTTGTTTCTTGATGAGGTGGCTCTAATACTCTCTCGTATAAACCTAACAGTGGATTCACATCTGTTTGTTTCAACAAAACCGAAAAGTTTCCAGACAAGGGAAAAAGAAGTCAAAGTCTATTTGTTCTGATTCATTGTGTGTGGGATCTTCAAATCAGCCTTTCATAAGTGGTGCACAGTGACAGGTACGTTTCAGTGTCTCTCTCAGTCTGTGGTCTTCACACAGGAAGCAGCTCAGTATCACCTGTCACTACTGAAGAACGGAGTATGGTTCTGCTCAAACGGATCATATTCATTTTGACTTTTTGTGAGCTTTTAATTCATTTGGATGCTAATTGCCCAAAAGGTAAAGTTCGACTTTTCTCATAAGGCACAGTAATTTTCCTCCAGTGTTATATTCTAGTTGTAGTGCTTTTTAATTTACATCTTTTATTTTTTGTCATGTTGAGTCTGATGTGTCCTTTGTTCTGTTAACACTGAACTAATTCAGGTCTCAGGGTAAAACCTGGGAGCACAGTTTGTGTTTGCCTGGCTGGATATTACCAGTCTGAAGATAATGCATCCAGAGGGTGCAGCATATGCACAAGGTGTGCTGAAGGTAAGTGGCATAAAAATCACATTGATAAAATACATATTGTTGAGGAAAAAGCTTGTTTCAGTCAGTTTACAAATGAATGTACTGGTTTTACTGTTAAAATTGGCTTTATTTAACACAGTGATGTATGCTCTTTGTTGTAGAATCGGGAAGTTCTGTTTTACAGGAATGTACGAAAGAGACGAACCGCAAATGTCAGTGCAGTAAAGGGTTTGTTCCCAGGGACACTGATTCTTCCACTTGCCTATGTGACAAAGGATATGGCAAAAAGAATGGAGGTACGGATATCATTTAAAACTGAACACAGCGTGACAAAGAAATACATTTTATAACCATTTTTTTCCTCAACAGAGTGCTTAGAATGTGACGATGGATATTTCAACGATCAAATCGACTCACCCTGTAAACAATTTAAAAAGTACGTCCACTGAAATGTTTTAAAAGTATGTGATTTATTCGTCATTCTGTTTTCCTGTTTTGTTTCTCCTGTCAATTTGTGTCAATCAATCAATCTTTATTTTTTATGACCCCAATTCACACCAAATGTTATCTAAAGACGCTTTACAAAAAGAGCAGGTCCAGACTGTACTCTATGTTAGATTATTAACAGACCTAAAGTCAAGATAAGATAAGATACAGTCCCAGCTTACAGGCAATGTATCCCTTCTTTTATGACTTGTGTGGGAGCCAAGAAGCTAAGAATTTCCCTGGTTAGAAAGTTTTTGTAAATTTGTATAAATCCTGATCTGATGTTACCTCAGTAATGTTCAATGTACTTTACAGCCGTGTCTTGTTTTCGTCATTCTAGATGCAACGCAGGAGTGAATATTACTGGAAACAAAATCTCAGACAACATCTGTAATAAAGAATCCAAGACCTACGTCACTACAACCGCAACATCAAACAAAACCGTTTCTCTAACCATCCGCTTGACACCCCAACGATCACATGAGGGGGCTGAAACTCAGAGGAAACCTACCACAGACACCACCATCACCTTCATTGCTGAATCTACTCCAGGAAACGGAGTCATCCCCAAGGGAAAAGGGCAGTCTCTCTACCCTTCTGGCACAGACAGCCACATTGGTAAAACATTTTTTATAACATTTTGTTTATGTAAAAACACAGACAAATTATTATCATTGGGTAACTAGTATATCTTTTTGTCTTCTTCAGGTGTAATCCTCCTCACATGTGTGATTTCTCTGCTTATATTGACGGCTGTGATCTGCAAGCTGTTCATTTCTCCTCGCCGCGGGGAGAGAAAAACAGCAGTGCAAAGTATGTTACAGGACTCAAATTGAAGTGATTGTACACAAGACTATTAGAATTCTGATGACAGTTTTAAAGGGAAAGGAGATAGAGGTTGTTACCTCTTACAAATACCTCGGTATTGGGATTGATGAGTCCCTTAAATTTCAATAACGTGCTGTACCTCGTGAGGAAGCTGAGGCTTAAACTGAGGTTTTACTTTCGAAACAAATCCTGTTTCTCTTTTAATGCAAAAAAGCGTCTTGTTGCTGCAACTTTTACACCGGTTCTTGACTATGGTGATCTTTTGTACATGCACACCACTGCTCAGTGTCTTCACAAGATTGATGCAGCCTACCATGCTTCCTTGAGGTTCATTACCAATTGTAAAGCTCTGACTCACCGTTGTGCATTGGCACATTTTCATTTATAAGGCTATTCTTGGTCTGCTGCCACACTACCTCTGTGTCTTTATCACACAGAAAAGTGCTGGACAGTACTTAGTGCGGTCCAAGGACTTTTTAATGCTTTCAGTCCCAAAAGCTCGTACAGAAATTGGGAAAGGGGCTTTTAGGTATTCTGATCCCCCAGCCTGGAATTCATTGCAGAATGGCTTGAAACTCAAGGAGCTGGTGTCACTTAATGTTTTTAAATCCAAAATGAAAGACCTTGAAGGTGAATCTTTAGGATGTGGTTGTTTTCAGTGTATCTTGTTACAACTGCCCACTAGGTAACGACTCTTTCTGCAACAAACGTGCTTGTAAAGTGTACTTCGTTTCTCTGTGTCTATGTCTGTGCCTTTCAGTTTTTTCTGCTGCTGACTGTCTTGGCCAGGTCTCCCTTGAAAAAGAGATATTTGATCTCAATGGGACCAATCTGGTTAAATAAAGGTTAAATGAAAATAAATAATAAATAAATAATATTTTGAGAAATATGGGAGCTGCATGAGAAGATTAAGACCACTGTTTTGGCTAAACATGACGCTACAGCTAGTCAGCTAAGACTAGTACAGAAGGGGCAACAGTCAGCTTCAGCCTTCCCAAGTTAGAATCTCCACAATGGGAAAAAGCGGTAAAAGCAGAAACATTTTTGGACCTGAGCGATGTTCACTCACAATAATAGCTGCAATCTGAGGCGCCAGTGGCATACATCTGCAAGCTTCAAGAGCAACGGCCAACTTTTTGAGGCCTCAAACATAGCCAGGGGTTGGTGGTACAGAACTTCAGACTAGGACTTCCCTTTCTGTAAGCTGCCATTATTGGCAGTCAACCTACAGTAAAAAAGTGAAGTTGACAAAGAATGGCATTGATGTAGAAAAATTATGTCGATTAACAGATTTAAGCTGCACTGAAAATGAAGGTGTTTGTTCATAAAGATTAATTAAAGCTTAATTATAATCAGATGATAGATCACAGGTTTGAGGACTGAATTTAGGTCCATGTGTTCTGCCTCTCATTAAGTGTGGTGGTTCCAGGGAATGATCTTTGAGTGATGGAACATTTTGGGGGGAGGATGGAGAATTTTCTGGACAGTTTTTGTTTTGAATCGTTACAATAATAATAAAATAATAATCATGATTTTGCATAAAGCAATCATATTTGTCTGACCCCATGTTAATAAGAGTATCGAACCTTTAAAAACATCCCTTTTAGGTACATTCATAAGAGATAAAAATGTGTTATTAATTTTAGACTAATTGCGAGTTAACTTTAGACAATCATACGATTAATCACCGGGGGAAAAAATCATGTGTGACTTCTTTAATTTAAATGTCTAGGGGATAAATTGCTTCAGAATAGCTCTGGTTTGACAAATACAGGGAAATAAATACATAAATGTTCATTCTGTCTTTGTTTATTAATTATGCTGTGATTTTTGCTTTTCAGCACAGGACTCATTGTGTGGAAGGCCAGTTGAGGAAAGCGGTGATGGCAGTCAATCCTCTCCCAAACAGTATCCAGAAGAGCCCTGAGGTGAAACTAGTCTGTAATCTTCTGATTCCTAATGTAACTCTTTTTACATCAGGGAATACGTCAGTAAAATCTTATACCGTATCCATGGTATGTTAGACAAATTGTTGTTGTCAATATTTTATTCATGTTTTTTCTGTTTTAAGTCAAAACAGGTGAATAGAAAAAAAATTATATATCACGATTTGAGGTTATTTACCTTTAAATCAATGTAAACTCAAGCAGTGAAATAACACTTCAGCAAAGTGCCTCTTATCGTGTGAACTAAATGACTTCAGGATGAAGCCATACATGCCTACATGGTATTCCTCTAAACTTTCCCTCAAAGACAAAAATACACTTATTTTTTTATCTTTCTATTTCTGCTATTCTGATGATATATAATGTGAAATGTTTAACTGACAAGTGTCTGAGAAATGTACTAAGTATAAATAGCTAGTATACATAACTATAACAAACTCCTTGAAAAAATTCTAGTTAAATACTATTTTTTTTCTAGACTTCTGAACTAATCTTGTTGTGGTTGATCTGCACTGTTTCACTGGTAGCAGGTTGATTAAGCATAGAGCGGAAATTATGAAAAACATGCCTTCGTTTGTATTTGGGGTGGGGGGAGTCCCCCTCAACGCTTTTTTCCCCACTGTTCTCGTTTTAGCTGTTGGAAAGATTGGTTGTGTAAATGTTAAGACTTTCATGTTTCATTACATTAATGGAGACTTTACACAGATTAGTCCAAGGAGATGTGAAAATATGGTGTCATTATACTTATTCATTCACATTTGTTTTGCTGTGAAATCAAACACAAGCCTTCAAATCACATGTGGCATGTCTAGCACCTGCTTGGCTCAGTGTGACTCAGGTTCTTCTGTAGGTGCTGCTTGTTTCAACTCAGTGAGACAGTTCCCTCTAGTGGACTAGTAAAGGCAAAAGAACAAAGTAACGTTTGTCAAACAGTTGTGGGTTTAGTATTCCCATCATTTACTTCAGGTGCTGAAACAAGAATATAGAAATACTGTAACATGTAAAATCTAAATTCAGTAAAAGCACAGCCTTTAAAAGAATAAATGTCTTGAATTTTTTTGTGAAATATTGACAAATTTGAACAGTTATTACAATAAAATCTCATAGAGGTCATAAAACAAAAATGTAGGAAACTATTAATAATTCAAACGTGTTGTGTTTCATTATTTGTAACTAAATGATATTTTCTTTAAAAAACTAGATTTTAAGCATTATAGATTTTTACAATAAATGCTTTGTATTGAAGGTTTTATTCAAACTATCATGTGGAGGAAAATCTCAAATAACGTACAAGTATTTCAATAAGAATACAACATAGATTAGCTGCTATCTGAAATGTATTACTGTTTAGGCCTATTATATATGCTTTTGATTCGTGCGCTGTTATGAACTGTTTTCTGAAGAACCTTGCCCTTTTCTACGCCTAAGTAATGAACATTAGTAACAGAGCATATGAACAGACAATGGAAACAGTACTAACAGAAACTTCCTGTAAATGTCAGTAATCCAGGAAGTTGGTGTGTGTGGTTTCAGAGAAATATACAGCACGTGTACCAAACCCTTGCTATGTAAGGATACTAGATAGCTGCCTTGTAAAGTACAATAACCTTTCTCATGAACAACTCATTATCAACAACATGCAGCGTCCATGTATATTAAGCAGTGATTTATGTTTCTGAAAACTAGCTCTGTATTCATAACAGCGTGCAGATGCTCACTTTGTATATATTCCTGTAATGTGAATTGTATGTCTTTCATGATTTTAACATTTTTGATTAAAAATGATACCCTCATTAACCAAATATTATTGTTTCACAATGTTTGTTCTTTTATTTTTACAAAGCTTTTAAATCCATTTTGTCTTGGAATGTTTTTTTTTTACTAGATGAAATGTGTATTGCAATTGAATTAGTAATTCAATTAGTTAATTTATTATTCTATCTTATGTCTTGGACCATTTGGACAGAATTTGGAAAACTAAAGAGAGACATAAAACATAAGGTGGAGAGAATAGGAAGTGACATGTAGCAAAAGGCTGTGTTTTCAGTTGAACCTTTGGTTGCTGTGACAAGAACTAAAGCCTCTGTTTGTGCATGGCACATGCAGTTTAACTGTTGCACTGACCCAGTGCCCTGTTATTTGTATTATTCTGTGGAAACATCATCATTCAATTGACTTTTATTGTCAGTCATAGTAAAAGAAGTCAGTTTCAGTTGAATTGTATTTTTAGATAGATAATTCAAAACAACAGTATCAAACTCTAGCATCTACATTATCCACAGTGCATTCCAGCTGTTCAGTCAACACTATTGGTTGTATATTAATGTGGACAGTGCACCACAATTTCCTCCTATTGTGAAATGTGAAGCCAAAATGGCCACTGACATATTGTGCTTGTGGAGCCAAGGCATGAGCAGAAGTGATCTGGCTAGTGCAACTGCTGGAATGACGTCAAACCCCGTCCACTAACCAAACCACACATTTAACTTACCAAAGAAATGTCAAAGATGTCTTATATCAGTACAGTCCTCAGCAGATGAAATCCTTGTGTTGATCTGAAGCAGACACTCACGATTATAGAACGTTTACTGACTCTTAATAGTGTTTGTTTGTTTTTTTTCTCACACATTCTCCTCTAATCTGCAACTTTGGTACTGGATGCTGCAGAGCTGTCAATCAATCATCTTTTGTAGCATCAAATAACACATTTAAACCAAGCTTCTCAGAAAAATGATCACTTGCACATAATCAGCATGATAAGAACTACCTTCTATGACAGAAAGCATGGTTGAGAAACATTTACAAGCTATGTGTTTTTCATTTTCTAGTTTAACCCAAGTTCCATCTGTTGTAACGGAGAAGCCGGGCTTTAAGGCCTAAACTGCAGCCAGTCACCAGGGTAGCTCTAACAGTTAAGGCTTCACTCAGGACAGCTGTTGTTCTGTCCATTGTTTTATACAGTGTGTGGTCAGCACAGTTAAGCCTGGTTCATGCATCTGTGGCGAATTGATGCCATAGTCAATGCCGCAGCCTGACTGGCACCTCCTCCTAAATGTAATTGAGCGTCAAAACAACGTGGACCATAAGCCCTGTGATGATCGGTCTGCTGGGAAGCATCGTTTTTCCTGCATTTACAACATTTCTCAAATTGACGTACATCGGCTGTGCATTCCATTAGTGCTGGGCGATACCACACTTTTATGATTCGATACGATACCGAATACTTTTTTGGCAATTTATTTGATACCCAATACTGATGCCGATACTTTCAGTGATTTAAAAATAGTAATAAAACGCAACGCTTGAAAGACAACTCCCATGACAAATACTGTTCATTTAATAACTTTAATATGCAAATCCTTTGGTGGCCTTTTTTTTTAAACAATTAAATAAATTTAGAAAAACACTTAATTAATAAACATCCTTTACTTAAATTCTCTGAATGGAAAACTTAGAACAGCCTCTTCGGTACAAAACTTTGAAGTTACCCTAAAAGAATCAGAAGTGACACATGCGCTTTTATTTCACATTTATTAATTAGTATCAATATCTAGTTAGAGTAATCGATACTCAAATGAGTAGCGTGTGAGGATCGATATATTGATACCACAGAATCGATACGTCCACCACTACATTCCATCTCCTCCTCTTCTTACTTCTCTCTTTCCCTCTTTGTAATAATTGCTGTATTATTATCAGTAACATTTATCAGCTTGTACTTCACACAATACGCTACATTTTGAACAAACAAACAGAAAACGTTGTGGGACCTGAAATAGGTGATCTGACTAGCATAGAAATAACACTACCTACAAGCATTCAGGCAGAGTATTACAGAGTGACACAGACTATCCAACACACAAGTCTGTAGTGCTCATGGCAGCGTCAGCAACTACGGTGTGTCAACACAGAAATTTAAACTAGGTTATGCCAGTGGTGATTAGCTACGCCTTAGAGCTCAGCCTCATGAAAAGACATGAGGAGTAGTTTTTAAACCGTGACTCAACTAAGGCACAATTCAGGTGGTATCACTTGAGGTGATAACAGACTTTGTTAAGCTCCCTCTGGCACCACAAAAGGCTGTAGACAACTTTTTCCCCCATAACAGTAAAAGTGTCTGAGGTCTGCAAATATAGCATATTGACGCAATGGAGTTCCCCCTTTTGAGACAAGAAAACATAAAAACTTCAAGGAGGTTAACACTTTCTTGTCATTTTCCATACTAAGCTGTTTGACCTGTGGTTTTCATGTTATGAAGTAGCTAAAGAGATTTAGTGTTAGGGAATATTTTTTCTTCTCAGTGTTTTGAAAATTATTTTGAGGAATAGCTTTACAAGCGACCAATCTGCCAACTTTATACTGACAAAAGTTGTAAACAAGTTATCAGAGGGGGAAATCTTTGAAAAGTTAGCTCAAAATCAAAGAGAATGGGACATTACAAAAATATAAAAAAATAGACAACATAAAAATCCACATGCTGGAAAAAAGCAACTGAGATTAGTATATTACATATTTTCACCTGTAATACACAAAAAACAGGTATACTCTTAATAAATACCAAATATAACTAATAATATTAAATATTATTGATTTATCTACTGTCTCCTGCATTCACTCCTCTTAAATATCAAACTTTAACCTTCAATAAACTTTCATGATTTCACATCGAGTGCTTCTTTTCAAGTGATGACACACTCCTGACACCCACCCTCACCACAACGCCCTCAGAGTGGGTGCTGCCTATGATGCAGCCTGACTACTGTGTAGCTACGTAAGCTTCTATGTCACATGCTGTGGGAGGGTTAAAGCATGAGACTGTGTGGTTTTGATGGACTGTTTCTGACGGAGGGAGAAGTCTATGTTAAACCTGGTGTTAGAGCCATGAATGATGGGGTTTTCAAGGGTGTGAATTTGGCAGGGGGGGATATCACAAAAACATTTACCAAATTGCAGGATGACATGCATTAGATTAGATACTGTAAACTCTACTAAAATGTACTGGACTACAAGTCATGCATTAATAATTATCACTCACTTTCAGTGCCTACAGAATGAGTCATGGTAAGAGTTGGCGTAGAATATGAACTTCATAATATCAGAGCAGAATCGTACACTTATGATAAATGGTAAATGGACTTGTACTTATATAGTGCTTTTCTAGTCTGTCTGACTACCCAAAGCGCTTTTACTCTACTTGTTGCATTCACACATTCACACCACATTCACTGACTGATTGTGGAGTATGTGCTTACCTGCACATGCTGTCGTGCAAAAAGCTGCACGCACTGAAAAGCAGAAAAACCCACACACTCACACTATATGCTAGCTTAACCACATGTCACATTTTGACCCTGGACTCTCAATCAGTCTTGAAAAATAAAATAAAGCTGGAGTCTTTATTATATTTGATAAACTAACAGTAAATGACCCTGTGGTTTAACTGGACTATGAGTGTGTCATCTTTTGTGTAGCCCTGACACGCACTAATAATTTCTATCCTGATTTTGGGATAAAGATGAAAAAGTCGAAACCATTCATACAGGAAGTGAAACAAAGTTCACTCCTGAAGGTATAAAGAGCAGGGATTTTTCTTAAAGGTAATGCCTTCAATGTGTCCTCATGCTGTTGATTATGGGTTTTCCTGAAGCCAACCTGAGTCATACCAGATTATTTGTTTGCGTTTCTATTTGTTGCTTTCTTAATGTCATGCCCCCCCCCCCCACATTGCTTTTTGTCATTTAAAAATGTTCAGCTTAAATGTCTGTTTTTAAATCAAACCTACTATTGACAGCTGTGAACAAATTATGCACTACTCAAGTACAGCATGGCATTTCCAAGTTCCAATAATATGTTTAGGAAAAGAGGTGATAACCACTATGACTTTTACAACTATGAATTAAATCATTAGAAGGTCTTTATAGATGATGTCATTGCAGATGAAGGTATAGCACAGGGGTTTCCAAACTTCGTTGTACCAAGGAATCTCATATAGCATTAGCCTCTGGCAAGGACCCCACTTTGCACAATGTTTTAAACTCTTTATATATGGCAAATATCAAACATTAAACATAAAACTTCTTCATAAATTTCAATTTTTTATCAGAGTTGAAGCACATTGTGTGTAAACTGATTTTTTTCATTTCCATCTTAATAACAACAGAAATAGTAACAGTGAACCATTTTTCTGTATTTTTCTTGATGGTTGATATAATCAATCAATCTTTCCACTGTTATAACTTAAGTCTTTGTTATTCCTTTTTAACACAAATAGTAATGAGGAAACTTGAACTAGATGCTCTTGATTTATGCATTTGGTATATTCCCTAATAAAAATTTGATTTTTAGCATTATATTCAGTAGTGATTGGTCATTACTTGAAATTTCACAGGTCAGGAATGAACTTATTGGTAGACATTGATCACTTCATATCAATCAGAACCCCTTTCTAAATTCTAATCCAACCTATTGAAGACTAATTGTAAGAGCAAGTAGCAAATAACTCAAAAGAACTTTGTTGAAAGTGCCTTAAAGCTCTAATGTGGAACTTTCTTTTTTTATGTTGATTTTGGTAGAAGTACTTCCTTTGTCTCTCTTTGCTGATTATGTTTTCTGATACAAAAATTCTCATCCTGCTGTCTTTACGGTCAAATAATTCACTCACTATGAATATTTTCTGTGGAAAAGTAAAGAAAAAAGCTGTTTCCTCAGCGTGAGTCAATCATTCGGTCTGGCACCTTCTCCCTCACAACAGTTTCAGGCTTTTAAAAATTATAATATAGAAATCGTCAGTGTTATTGCTGATAGTCTTGTCTGTTTTTGTAGCTCATAAAGAGGCATTATGGTTCAGTTCAGTATGTTTCATGAGCATGTAAAAACTTCTCACAGGAGCTTTAAAATAAAGAAACTCAAATATCAGATCTTCAATCATGGTATCATGGTAGATTTAGTTAGTTGAGTTTGTTCATAGGAGAGAAGATAACTACTCCATAAACACTCTTTAGACTTGACCCTAGCGATTCAAGTTTTTGTGTGAACTTCAAAAAGGATCCCAATGAAAACTCAATTTAAAAGCATATTTACAGTACTCCTTAATTGAATCTGTATTTCCTTTCCCTATCAGATCACTATTTTTGTTTTTATCATAATTACAGGGATTTAGGAGTCTAACAGTGATTAAGGAGTTACATGTTGCACTCATTCTTCCAGGTTCACAGACCTAAAACCTGGGGACTCATTTCAATCTCAACAGGTAGAAAGGGAGAAATTGGATGTATGATCCTATATATCCCAACTATGTGTCTACACAGGCACTAGTTATCATGTCTGATTCTCATAGAAACACACTTAATAGGAAATGTTGTATTGAAGGCAGCTCCATAAGAGTGAATAAATTAATTCCCTTTTCTGTCTTTGTAGATGTGTGCCACTTATTCATATCACCCACACTGTCTGATCTGATTCTGATTTAGTCCTGCTTTGGATATACATACCTCCTGTTAACAAATATGACTACAAAACAACATACAAGTAGTTCATTAAGTAAACGTGTTACCACTGTCATTCAGATCACACTGCTTTTTTTAAATTTCATCTTCTGCTTACAATAGCATCAAGGGGTCTTTCACTTCCTGCAGTGCTGCACTTGTTTCACACATGTCTCGGCTAGCTAACCACAGTCACAACTCATATCTGACGTCAGCAGGCAACAGGCAAGATAAAAACCCGTGACAGCAAAAGCTGAGCAGTGGACACAATGATTCCTCCGAGTCTCTCTCTGGTGTTAATATGCGTGTGGGGTATTTGGACTTCAGGATTTGCTGCAGACTGTGGTGAGCGACAGCGTGAGTTAGATGGTCGGTGCTGTGACCTGTGCCCCCCAGGTAAGAGATAGTTAACCATAAGATACTAAACATGCTTTATTTTGTTGTTCAAATGCTCCCATCACTCTGCTCAACAAACAATCTGCATTAACATAATGCTCTTGTATGAGTATGAGGGTTCACTTACTCTGCACTAATGTTAATATGACATTGCTTTTTACTTCCACATTGGTATTTTATTGGTATTTATTGTAATTATTGTATTATTGGTATTTGCTGTGTCATTGGTATGCCACATGTTTTATTTATTTTGACAGTGGGCATGTTATTGTATATTGGTATGACAAATGAATGTATTGATTGTGAGCAGCACTGCACTTTGTCAATGACAAATTTCCCCCCGGGGACACGAAAGTTTATTTTATCTTATCTTTAGTAGCTTCCTTTAATGTCTTCATGATATTAGATGACAGGTTGCATTTAAGGGACTAAGTAGGAATGTTAACTCTCTGATTTTCATTTTATTTTGAAGGGAAGCATGTGAAAAACTTCTGCTCAGAGCATCAGCAGACTGTCTGCACCTCCTGTACTGAGGGGTTCTACTCAGATCAATATCACATCTTCAACACATGTGAGGAGTGTCAGTCATGTCAAGGTACATTTAAAATCCTAAAATAAAGCTCATGGGATCTACAGAGAAACAATTGCCTTTGATTCTGATGATGCATTCACTACAGTGGAAAAAACAACCTGACCTGGAAGTCCTGTGGTTTGAATTCTTCTCTCTTTACAGAATATGCTGAGAATTGTACTCAGACCACAAATGCAAAATGTTCTTGCCGCCATGGCTTCCTGTGCTCCAACAGTGTTTGCTCAAAGTGTGAGGAAAACAAATGTGTCACAGGGGAGGTAGTGAAAAGGACAGGTGAGTGTTTTTTTATTACAAATATGTCATGACCTGGTTGTTTTGTATTGAATGTTGGTACAAATGTGGTGTGAAAATATCAACCACAGTATCACTGTTTATCAGTGGGTGTCATGCCAGGAGGCCTGAGGTGGTTAAGTGGAAATATCTGTGAGTTACCCACAGTCGTTTACAAGTAACGTACACTGATTTTATCAACTCCAACCATTATTAGTGTATAAGTCAAATTCAAGAGAGAGTAATTTATTATTGATTCAAATAAAATTGTTTGAGTTGGCATGTAAGAGCTTTTAACGTCTCACAGCTCTCATGGATATAAGCGGTACATCTTCAAACAGTTTCAACATGTTTATTTAACATATACACTTTTTGACAGCTGTCCCTTAAAGTAAGGAAAATGAGAGCTATTCATAACAAAGTGAATAAGGCTGAGTGTTGAGAACAGTCATTCTTAAAATACAAAAGCCAAGTATTTGCTTGTTTGAGTTGTTTAAATCAGTCCCTCCAGGAAGTTGCGATTTCGCGATTGCAACTATCAACGCAAATTCAACCAATCAGCGCGATTTTTTCGCGGCCTTGCAATTTTATACAATCACCGCAACTTTCCCGCAACTTTGACCAATTACCTTAACCTCAGCCCCTGTACGTCATCGGTTTTGTCATCAATTTCACTTCCTAGGAACATAAACGTAAGTCCTCACTTGATCGGCACTTTTCATCAACAAAACACGCACAGAGAACGGGTGAAAAGAGAGGACAGCAGGCAGGACAAGTGACGATGACAACGTTGTTATTTATAGATTGAGGGGCTCAGTGTTCGCTTGGTCTCTACCTGCAGCAGGTGTGCTTTATGAGCCAGCTCTCCTCACCTCCATGCATCTGTCTCATCTTCATTGATGATTTTTACCCCCGGTGTGCGTTAGTGACAGAGACACAACCGGGGGACGTCTGTTTACTATTTGAGGTTTGACGTTGTTGCCGCTCTCACCGTAAAAAGCTCCGCGTCTATCAGAATCAGAATCAGCTTTATTCGCCAAGTATGCTTGAACACACAAGGAATTTGACATTAGTAAACTGTGCTCTCTTTGTACAAGGCATAAGAATAGGAATAAGAATAAGAACTACAATAAAAAATAAAATAAAAATATAATAACAATAACCTTAGCTATAAATACAAAGAAACAACAAATAGGCTTGACTAATATGTACAGGCTAAAATAATATGATAAAGTGCAGTGGTGAGTTGCAGAGGTAGTCTACAGCTTGATTTAATCCAGTTTGGTGATACATCAGACACCTTTAGTAAGTTTTGATCAACTCCAAGTCATCAAAGATGCAGATTCACTTCAGAGTGCGTGAACTGCCTGTCAAGTGCCTCTGTCACTGCGAGGTACATTCAGGGACCGTCGTAAATGTGCAATACAGCCCTTTCATGGCATTTTTCTGTGAATCAAGATAATCAAAATACAGTCAGTGGCCACATCAAGAATGTTTTCTAAAAACATCTGTAATTTAGCGTATTTACTTGCCCCTGAGACATTATTGGGGGGGAAAAAGCAAAAAGAAAAATCGCAACTTTCACCGCATTTTTTTCAAAAAGCTGTCACAAATTCAGGCTATTTGGGCCGCAACAATCACAAAAAAATCCCGCGAAATCCTGGAGGGACTGTTAAATGTAAAGATTTACAGCTCTTTTCTGTCATTTGTGATAATAGTGGAACAGTCTTTGGGCTTTGGAGTGCTACTTAGATCAAACTGCGAATTGAAGACAACATTTTTGGCTCTTCAAGTATATGATGACAGTTTTTTTTCTTTTTGACTTTTATAGACTAAATAATAATTTCTATAGTTTTATTTTATGAAAAAAGTATATATTAAAAAAGAATGTTTCAACCCTAAAGAAGTTTGGCAAAATTCAAGTGAAAGGGTCTTTAAGCAGGGCTGAATTTGTTTTTCATTCTGTGATCAGTCAATAATCTCCCTGATGACATGTTTGGTAAAAGAGACACAACATTACCAGAGCGTTTTTTGTCATAACAGAAAGACAGCTTGCGGTGGTTTGACCTAAAGAACAAAGTCTTAAACAATGCTGGCTGCTCTGTGAGGCTGAGTATAGATGAGTCAGGCCAGCACATGTTGCTCAATCTTGGGGAGTTGCCATCATTGTGGTGGCAACTTATACCCCATTCACACATCTTGATATATTTGAAAGAGTTGTTTTGTTCTCTGTTTTGGCCTGGCGTCCACACATAAATGGAGTTTTAGGTTACTGAAAACGGATGTTTTCAAAAACATCTTTCAAGGTGAATATTTTCAAGACCTCTGGGGGGATTCACTAAGAATGGATTAGACAGCCGCTAAAAGCACCAAGAACTGTTCATCATTGGCACATATCCACTCAGTGAGCGCAGAGCTGCGCTGTGTGGTCTCATCCTGACGGCACTAAATTTGTGTCTTCTGCAAAGTTAACAAAGTTAAGATGTAATGACTTTTAGAGCAGCTCAAACTCCAACCGTTGTTAGAAGTAAAGTGGCATAGAAAGTAATTGTAAAGAGAGAAAATGATTTGCTTTCTAGGACGGCTACGCCAAGGCAAAAGCGGCTTGTTAACTTCCCCTAATTCGTTAGATTTGTTGATAGCTAGTTTAACTGATGGTATGCTGACAGTTCACAATAATAATGCACACTTGCGTGTGTTTGCATTCTTATACTTTTTAACTAGCACTTAACAAGGTCGTACAGCTCGGGCTTAAGTTTTTTTAAACATTTGTCCATACTTGGTCATGAGTAATTGTGGAACAAACTAACTTTTCGATGTATCTATGTTTTCAGACAAAAACACGAGCAATGGGGTGACAGAGTATTCATATCAGTGTGAGCCATCGTGCCCTGATACTGAATATTTTGATGTGAAAGTGAACACCTGCAAGCCACGATTACGGTAAGACCCCAAGACTTCTACTATTTTTGGCAAACACTTCCTATAAAGAGCAAAATATGTTGTCATTTACCATTTGCGATCAACAGGTGCAGTTTATTTGGCCTTGCTGAGCGTTTTCCAGGGAACAAAACCCACAACTCAGTCTGTGAAGGAGCTGGTATGTAAACATATACAATACTAACAGAAACTACAACCTGTTTAGAGAGAAGTGATTGGACAAAAAAATATGTTTGAGGACAGTTTTGTTGAACTAACTTACCTGTGATTTGCAGGTTCACCAGAGAGGCATGAATACGGTGGAGACCATACTTATATGATCCTTAGCATTTGCTTTATTCTGCTGTCTCTTACCCTCCTTGTACTTCTGTTTTACGTCTGTATGAAGAAACTAAGGAAGCACAAACAAAGTAAGTGTACATAGTTGAAGTGGATATCAAAGTCAAAAAAGCAGGCAGGCTTTCAAGAAATCGGTAAATTGTTAAAACTGAGAGTACTCCATGTCATATTTTTTCTACCCGTGATTCTGATTTTAAAAGAAACATTTTACAAAGAGCATAACGGTCAGTAAGAATAAAGAGCTACTGAATTTGTACAGAACCTTACACCTGGTGGAGGTTTACATGTTTCAATGTTTCACATCATAAGATATCAAAGTTGATTTCATGTTGTTCTTTTTCCTTTGTTATTCTGCTTCTGCCCTTTCAAGTTGGATGTAGGTCTCAGTTGTTTTGAGATCTGAAATGACTCAGAAAAGTCTCCCAGTTGTTTACTCTAAGTCTTTTTCTTTTGATCAGTGTGAGAAAAAGAAAGATGTTAAAATCACTTTTGATACTGTTTTTTATAAACGGCAAAACAAAATACTTTAAGATGAACTTAATGTATTGTAAACAAGGTAGCAAAATTTGATGAGCTTTCTGATGCCAGATGCTGCTCAGAATAGTGTTATGCACAGAATATGACTAAAATCTTCATCAGGTTCAATAGGCATTCTTCCTTCTGAGAGACCATAAAAGTGGGGGCAAAAAACAAGATAGTTCTAGTAGTACTGCTCAAAATGTCTAAAGCAAATTTTGAAAGCTAATAATAATAAAATACTGCAGATTTGAATGAAGCTTTTGAACGTTTACTTTGCATTGGTCTCAGCTTTTAAATCAGATCATTCAGGGTGTTTTTTTAATCCTGTATAAAAAGTATCAGGTTTTTTTCCATACATTTTTAGACAAACAACATTTTTGATAAAACAAGTTTAGTAAGAAGGCATATTTCACATGCCTGAGATAAGCTTTACTCATGACTGCACCATCACCGGTGAAGGGTCATCCATGAAAAGAAGTACTTTCTTTTTTTTAAATTCTCAATTCTACTTTAAATTTGGTACTTAAAGGACAAAAGTCATTGTTTAGAGTTGCTGCAGTGACTATTTGATGACTTATTTCAAAATGTTGTGTTATATTCTTTCTGCTCAGGTGATAAACCGACTGACTTTGTGACCGTCTCTACAAACATCAGTGAGTTCCACCTGTCAAAAGAGGAGAGCGGCCTTCAGCTCATCATCCAGGATGGATCTAAATGCAGCAACAGTTTTTGTGACTTACATATGGAAAAAGTTTGATTACAAGTCTCAGTTAAGTCTGTTCAACCTCAATCAAGATTGAAAAATATCAAAGTATTTCAGCTTCTTGTTCTGTATAAAACACAGATTTAATCACAAAGGAAGCTCTCCAGGTTAGAGACGCTGGATCGAGGACGTGAGGTTCCTGCTTTCATTTCCAGCAGGAGAGACCTATGCAGTCGCCTCCTCCTCATTACCACCATAAAAGGGCCTTTGAGCAAGGCATTTAATCCCAATCTGCTCCAGTAAAGCTACTCAATGGTTGGAGGATTAGATGTCCAGGTTAGAATGTGTGTAACCATGTGTATAGACCCTAATAATGGTAAAGAGGAGAAACAGTAGATGAAGTAAACACCTTCATTACGACCTGTTTTCGTGTCCACTGTGCACTTAATTGTTTCTTTAAAATGCTCTATGGAGTGCTGGGATATAACTGTAAGGATTATTTTGTACATATTTAAATGTCTCTGTGAATAAATGACTTTTTACAAAGATTTCAAGACAGTTTAAGCCTGTTTTGACAGTGTTAACTTCCTTTATGCTAATATGTTTTATACATTTTAAAGTATTTAAATTTATAGTGAGATGTCAATGAGAGACATATATATTCACAACTAAGCACTAAACATGCCATGCAAAGTTCTTTCTAACCCATCTTAAAATGCTAAACATATTAAGAAAGTGATACTCATTATCCTACCATGTGGTGAATTATTTCATCTCACATTTTGGTTTATAATTCAAAGATTGTTGGGTGTAGCTTCATAAAATGTGAACTGTGTTCCTTGGATGAAGCCTCACAAGGCAGCATGTTTGTGTGGTTGTTAGCACTGCCACCTACTACAAGTTGGTTCTGGGATCAAATCATGGCCAGAAGCTTGTATGTTCCAGCTTACTCCCACTGTAAAAAGACTATGCTTTTTTAATTAATATATAGTGCTTGAAAGTGTATAAACCCTAAGAATGAGGCTCTTACAGACCCCACATTGGCAGAGTGGTTGGGGAAGTTACCTCATAATGAATAGAGTAATGGGTTCAAATCTCAGCTTCCTGTAATAGAGCTAGAATGTCCTTGTTTATGTGAAACCCTGAGAAGCAGGGTTAGTGTGGTGGTTCGCACTGCTAACAGTAGGCTGGTTCTGTGTTCACACCCCAGCTGTGGCCTTTCTGTGTGAAACTAGAACACTGTGGCCTAGCTTCAGCATATGTGCCATGCTTTTGAACCACCATACTGTACTAGCAGGTAAATAAACCCTGCCGAGTAAATGCCCTAAGGTGACACACCAGTGTGGTAGTTGGCACCCCTTGCCTCACAGTGAGCCGATTCTGAATTCACACTCCAGGGGAAGCTGGGGCTTGTCCGTGATGTGCTGCAAGATTGTGGCTCATTCACAAAGTAATTTGAACAATGCTTTTAAGCTTCCATAATCTTCTAGAGAGTAAATAAACCCTGACAAGTATCCTCTCCAAGGTGGCAGGTTAGTGTGGTGGTCAGTGCTGCTGCCTCTCAGCAAGCTGTTTTGGTGTTTGAAATACTGGCCCTTGATTATACATATGATAATGGAATGTTCTGGATTCTGTTCAATACTATTTGAACCATGCTTTTAAGTAAGGGATAATTTATGGTTAGCAGGTTGTTATGGGAAAAGTATCCCGACAGGGTGAGACAAGACCCCGACATGAAGTGGAGGGGTCTTGACCACCCTGAAGTGGTTGCTAATATTGCTGGATAGGATCCAATATGTAAACATCCATAGCCTGCTGATTTAGCATACTAACCGAATATGATGCTAACAGAAGTCTTACCTCACCTTATGGTCTATGGTGTCCACTCTTTTCCGCAGATTGATTTGACATGACGTGTGATCAGTTTGCTTCTGGTGTTGCTCATGTTATTGAATGTTATTAACCGTCATCAAGAGTTTGTCAAGGGGTTTGGAACAATCAGAATCAAGCATCTTACACAACTGGAAGATCAGTAAGACAGCCGGGTAATAAATAAATATAATTTGCTTGAGAGAAGAAGAAACAAGGAGGTAGGAAGAGAGCAGGGTCAGTTAATGAAGTAGGCGGGAGGAGGGAAGGAAATCAGATGAAAGCATAGACTGTATAAAATATGGAAGTATCCGTGACGTCACCCATCTGGTCCTGAAGCGCTGTTTTGAGGCCAATTGCTGATGGCAGCCATATTGCTGCTGTTATGTGTTTGTGGCGTAAAGAGGCGGGCTTTGAGCCTCCTCGCCAACAGCTACAGTGTTCCCGCCTGTCAATCAAGTCAGCTGTGCCTCTCATTGGAGGACTCGTAATATCTTTGAAATTGCCATGTTAGAAAAAAATTCACCCCCCCTACAGTGTGTGCCGATCGAGAAATGAGCTATCCAGACTACACTCGTCTTTTGTACCAGGCTGTAAACATGTTTATTTCTGCTGTAAAGATTGTCTTTTTTGAATTGGTATGTAGTTTCCGGTACTTCCGGAGCCAGCCTTAAGCGGATCCTCGACGAACTGCAGTTTTTAACACTCCCACATTGGACTCATATTTTTAGACTGGAGGTTGCCGCTTGGTTGAAAGCAATCAGGGAATGTTCAAATAAAAGGAATTTCCATGAAATAGAGGGTAAACAAGATGTGTGGTCCCTACCATTTCCATTTTGTGTAATGTTGTTTTTTCTGTAATGTCTTTGTGTTCTGTGAAATGTTGTGTTTTGTGAAATGTCATGTTTTCTGAAATGTTGTTGCGTTTTCTGTAATGTCTTTGTTATTCCTGAAATTTTGTTTTGTTTTGTGAAATGCCTTGGTGTTTTGTGAAATGTCATGGTTTCTGAAATGTTGTTGTGTTTTGCCCTTCAGGGCCACCACAGAATTACCAACAAAAACGATTAACATAAACAATGCCACAAAAAAATCTAGTATTTTAAGTATATACCTTGATGAATGTATCGCACAAGCAAAATTCATTCTGTACATTTTAAATCAACAAAAGAAATGCAGCGGAAAAGTCATACTAAGAACAGAGCAAAACACAACTAAAGCTGCTACCCCTGTTAGATAGCAGCCTAAGTTGTAGCTAGCATTAGCCTGAGACTTCAGCATACATAGCCTAAGTAGCTTACTCTCAAGTAAAGACACTAACTTACAGTTTTGGTGCAGTCCCCCTCAGGAAGTCGTCTTCCACCTCATTTTCATTACATTGGCAACAGAAAATCTCCACCACAGCAACACGTTGTCGCCATTTGTAGTCTGGGAGAGGCGCTAGTAGTGTCTTCCACATGCCCTTGTTTTATTGTAAGATAATTACATCATTTCATCAATGAAAAAACAGGATTACTTTTTAAGCAAAGTACCGAAAAGAATTAGGGCAGATTCAGGTAATGATTTTGGTAATGACTTCAAAGCTGGACATACTTCTCTTCAGTAAAATATTTTGTTATTGTGTATTTAAAGCTGCTGTTGGTAGACACAGAGTAAACATCTGTTCAGAGAGAGGGATTTCAGATTTCTTCTTAGCCCCCCAACACAGATCGGCGTGTGCAGTCACGATAGTGCCGGACTCATAACCAATCAGGACAGAGGATTGGAGTTTAGCTATGATTGGTTTGTCATAACAGGAGCAAGAGGAATAATTCCATTTTTAATTTTCATTTAACCTTTATTTTACCAGGAATTGTCCCATTGAGATAAACAGTCTCTTTTACAAGGGAGTCCTGGCCAAGACAGCAGCATAAAAAGTTTCACAAATAGAACAAGACAAAACATACAGTGACAAGTAACTATTACATCGATTTATAAATTAGCAGTGTTAAGCTCTAAAACATGTGCACAAGCTGATCAGATGATCCTTCATCCTAGTTTTAAAATCCTCTAATTGAATTAAACAATCCAGTTTCAGGTTACCTTAAAGCTCAAACCAAGAAGGGAGCAAAGACATTAAAAGCACTTTTACCAAAGACAGAGCGAGTCAGAGGAATGACAAAAAGAAATTGTCCATGGGACCAAAGATGACAGCCACTGACAACTTTCGGAATCAATAAGGAGCATAAATAAGACGGCAGCTCCTGTAGTATGGCCAGGGTCGTCGTAGTGGGGGGAAAAGTGAGACTGTCTACCTAGGGCCCAAGTGTAGAGGGGATCCCTTAATGGGCCTGAAATACAATGTGTTTTCTACTACGCTTTTGTTTTGTTTTGTTATAAGTGCAATAAGATAACTATAATTCAGTGGCGGTTCTGGGGAGGGGCCAACGCCCCAGTAAAACGGAACCTGGACCCCCCTGTGGCCCCCCTCCACACCAAAATAATATTATACAAAAAAAAAAGCTTCGGTATCACGCTGGTGTTACAGGCGGAACACATGCGTGTGGCACTTGGTTCCAGTCCCTTAGAGCACTAAGGGACTCATGTTGAGTGTAAACAGCCAAACAGCTGCTGTCAGTCTGCATTTTGATATAGTACACAGTAGTATACATGTCTAGTATAAAGGGATGCACTGATTTTTTGCCAGTTTGTTCTCAGCCGGTCCTCGCCCTTCTCAGTCTCTTTTGTCAGGGTTGGATGTGTCCCTCTGACAACACTCTTGGCCCCATCCTGGCCCCCCAGTAAAATTGGTCTAGAACCGCCACTGCTAAAATTGTCTGAATAAATAAACAAACATTCAGAATTCCTTTCTGGAAAACAGTGGAGTCTCTTCCTGTCGACTAGATTGATCGGTGAGATGCGCATCTCATGCGTAAAGTAAATTATCATATCTTCATAGCATCGAGTGTGGCTGAATCTGATTGAAAGTAAACTGTAGGTTTTTAGAGTTTTGTTTTACTTCATGAGGTTAGATTATACCAAATAATGCCCCCTTGTTGTTATTCAACAAGTCACTTATTGGCTTCAAATAATCTTGTTTAAAGAAGTGGACAGTCTGAAGGTCACTGGCTACGTTTACATGAGACTTTTAATTCCTCCTTAATTCAGAATTAAAGTTAAATCCTCTTTAAAAATATTTAAAATGACCTTCTAAACACCTGATTCCGAATGAAAATGATCATTCCGAATTAAACTTAAATCCGAAATAAATTGCTTTATTCTGATTTTAAATCCGAATTGAATAATTCCTCTATCATGTATACGTTCATTTCGCTTTACATTAATTCCGGTCGTTCTGCGCAAGCTCGTTCCCTTGTCTTGTCGCGATGACGCACATATTCCGTGCTGGCGGGCACATATTCCAGGCTGAGGTAGAGCAGCTGTTGCACTAACCGGCTTTGATTCGCCAAAGTACGGTCTTCCGCCTCCCTTCTCCGGTCCTCTATCTCTCTTCTCCTCCTCAGCTGACGAAAGTGAAGCAGTATGTTTGTGTCGAGCTGCTTATGCAAAACTATAATCAAAATCAAAGCGAAAGTTGTACTTATTGTGTGGTCTTCCATGTTGTAACCATAGGGTTGTAACCGAAAATGTAAGAAGCAGGAACTGGAGTCTGTTTTCTTCCGGTGTACGTAAATACGTCACGCCCGCCCCTGTTCAATCAGAACCCTTCCTAACCCCCAGACCTTAAGCGGAATTGAATAGAGACGATTAAACGTGTTTTCCATGTAAACCTCAATTCGGAATTACTATTTCCATGTAAATGCGAAGGAGAAAACTTTAAATCCAAATTATTTAATTCTGAATAATTAATTCTGAATTAAAAAACATCATGTAACCGTGGCCAATATTGTGCAGTTACATTTAGAGAAATTGTAAAATATATATATATATATATATTGATATGTAGCTTAGATTAGAGTAAGTTGACCAGGTTAGTTTTAAGCATATATTTTTGTTTAATGCAAATAAACCAGTATTATAGCAGCAATTTTATATTTTTTAGGGTTGGCTGTGGTGATGGGGCCCACTGAGATATCTTTTCAGGGGGCCTAGAAATCCTGGCGACGCCCCTGAGTATGGCCTTATAAAGAAAGATATACCAATGCTCCTAATAATAACATTGCTTAATACAAAGGCATTGGAATGCGTAGAGATTTTGCAATGGTCTCAAATTACTCCGCTTACCGATGAGTACCGATGGGTATTATCACCTTTTCTCCAAACCCAGCATAAAAAAGGATCTTTTTTTTTTTTTACACCATTCCTCCCAACAGCAGCTTTAAAGTGTGTCACTGGTGAATCTGAATTCAAATTGGCCATGAAATACTCTCTGTAAATAGACATGTAGATATACAATGCAACAATTCTCCAAGCAGAATTCCATATTTCTATTTATTTTGTATTATTCTGCTACTCACCACTGCACTTTATTATATTATTTTAGCCTGTACATATTAGTCATGCCTATTTGTTGTTATTTTGTATTTATAGCTGATGTTATTGTTATTATTTTTATTGTTATTATTATTATTTGTAGGTCTTATTCTTATGCCTTGTACAAAGAGAGCACAGTTTTACCTAAGTCAAATTCCTTGTGTGTTCAAGCATACCTGGCCAATAAAGCTGATTCTGATTCTGATTCTGATTCTGATTCTGATTCTGATAAAACTTGGTGTACCTCCTCCGTGTGCCTGTAGGGGGATTCAGACTCTCGCTTTGGCAGACTGATCATATGACAGCTGCATGCGTCCCACTTCCCTTCCTCACTGGAAAACGCCACATCTGACAGGGAGGGAGTACAGACACAACGACAGGGGAGTTTAAAACACCGACCTCAAGATGCTGGCACTTATAAACCGGCTTTTGGACTGGTTCAAGTCTCTGTTTTGGAAAGAGGAGATGGAGCTGACGCTGGTCGGCCTCCAGTACTCGGGGAAAACAACATTTGTAAACGTGATCGCTGTAAGTCTTCAGCTGCTAGCCACCTCGCTTTTAGAGTAGTGCTAATATCATTAGCCTCAATAATGGGATCACAGTTTCCAAGCTAGTTGTGTGCTACCTGCTACGCTGTCTGAATTTGTGGTCTAAAAACCGACCTGTGTTGGGATACAAACACTCAAACAAACATGAAACAGGCAGGTTGTTGGTTTTGGGTAAACAAGACAGCTGAGCTAACTAGTTTGTGGTTGGTGGATCCTGTATGGCTAGTTGCTTACTGTGTTATGGTTGTGTATCAGGCTGGAACAAAACGCACCTGCATTTGCTTTGTTGTGACTTTAATCTCGGACACACTGTAGACTCCTTTTAAGAAATTAGGGCACAGCTGTCAGCACTTTTCAACCACTCGGAAGTCAACTTTTAAACACGTTGACCATTACATCAAGTTGCCACACACGCACAAACACACACACACACACACACACACACACACACACACACACACACACACACACACACACACACACGCGATGCCTCAGTGCTACATAAATAAAGTTAGTCTTTGCACCATCGAAAATGACTGAAACATATTTACAACACATTACAACAGCTTTTAATGCTTTCTATTCTAACTGTGTAACTGTGTTACTCACTATAGTTTCAACCTTTAAAACAAACATGTTTATATTTCTCTCTGTGACCTCCAATGACTGATGATGGGAAGCATCTGTGCGAGGCAATTCTCTTGTGCAACTCGGGTTGTGTTTCTTAAAACTGGTGTTTGTGGTGAAACAACATTTCATTGGCTAATTATCAGGCTGCAACATTGTTTAGTTGCACATTTTAAAAACAAATAAGAGCTACATGGCTTTGTTTGAAACTACTGGTGCTTGCAATGGCTCTTTGGAGATTTTGCATTTACTGCAAGTTACTTCCAGCTTTTTTTTTTTTTGGGCAATAATTAAAATTTTCCATTTTCCCCTACATCATGTGGTCTGCAGTGATGGATAAAAAAACTTGAGTTATGAGAGCAATGACCTGCCTACCATAGTTGGTAGTGTTGCCAACCTCTGCAGAATTTGAAGGATGTTAAAGCGATGTAATGGAATTATTTGCACCTGCAATGTTTTACAATAACTTTAGGTCTTTCTTCTGTATCTTTTTGTACTGTTATTTAAATCTAGTGATTCTATTATGGATATTTTCAGTCAGTTACAAGTATCTAACATTTTCCTCCTTTTTTAACTTTTTCACAGCACTGACTGGATTTAAGCTTTGTTTTGATATCAGCAGCAATGTATCCTCACAAGAGCTGAAACAAACAAGTTGAAAGATTGGATGATAATTAAAGTAGCTCCTGAAACTACTGTTAATGTATTGATAGATTGTTTATGAGTAAATGTAAAGGCTGTGTCTCCAAACAAAAGGGACATAAAGTTGTTCCATCAGTCTATTCGGAGGGGTTTCTGTGTTGAGTGTTGTGGAAAGGTCTTACATTTTAGAAATTGGGTCGCTCAAACTACAACCTTTTAAAGACATCATCTTGGGTTGTTGAAGACTGCCATGCATTTCTAATAATTTTAATATATCTATTACACCAAATAAATATATTAACTAAGAAAATAAAGGATATATTAATTCATAATAACAGATTTGTTAAAGAACTAATGCTAGTTTTCCTCAATAACCAGTGAAACTGCAATGCTCACCAGTGTAACTTTTTTGGAGTCTTAGTTAAACAGAAATGAGAACTTGTTTTAACAGAACATTTCAAAGTTATTTGGGATAGTTTTCAGTTTGCTCTGGGTGTCAGCTTTCAGGCCCTGTGTCTGAAGAGGAAGTTGGATTAGATTTTGGAACATAACCCTGATCCACGCAGTGCAGATATGAAAAAAGCTCTTCCAGCCAGTGAAGGGTTGCAGCTGTAAGGGGTAGTTCCTCCTCCTTCCTTAGTCATAAGACCGCTGCACTCATTTCCACTTAGCTTCATCAGGTGACTCCAGCAAGTCATGTGCTGAGAAATGTGTGGACATCAGACAGTGGAGGGCAGGAGGGGAAGAAACA
The DNA here is from genome assembly GCF_009762535.1 of Notolabrus celidotus. NCBI lineage: Eukaryota > Metazoa > Chordata > Actinopteri > Labriformes > Labridae > Notolabrus > Notolabrus celidotus. Next base: position 9,708,777 of record NC_048272.1, on the reverse strand, counting down.
TAAACAGCTTGTGAGGTCTGATGTGAAAGGGGAATGCGGCTGATTCTGTTTGCTGACGTGGATGACTCTTTCATCTCAAGTTTGAAGTAATGACATATCACAAAAACTACAATGTTTAAAATCAATGATACTTCATGCTGTTTTATTAAAAAAAAAAAGTAATTTGACACTGATATATAACAGCTTGATGTTTGCAGTATTTTGAATTAAACTTTTGATAACTAATTTCCATTTAAATCTTAAGATAAGATTTATATAACAAGCACAAACTACTGCGCAGCCATTTAATTTGCTTTTTAAAAAAGTCAGCATGTCACCATATTTATACTGTAATAATTGCGTATGACCAAAGATAGTGTGGGCCAAGACAATGATTGTTTACATGTGAATATATGCCCATCCCACCACACTCTCTCTGAAGGAAATTATATTAATCATCAATCATACTTCTCTTTTGAGAATCGACTTTTAATTACGTCTTTTTTTTTTTTCAGTCTGGCCATTTCAGTGAAGACATGATCCCCACAGTCGGGTTCAACATGAGGAAGGTCTCCAAAGGAAACGTTACCATCAAGGTATTTTAATCTCTTATCACAAAGTAATTACATGATATGAAACCACTTGTAGAGGTGGGGGAAATACTCTTGTATGGAGGCAATAAAAACACATTTAATGACCTCTTGAAATGATGGTCCCTTTATCCCTCAGATCTGGGACATAGGCGGACAGCCAAGGTTCAGGAGCATGTGGGAGCGGTACTGTCGGGGAGTTAATGCAATCGTGTAAGTATAATCCCAGTTTTGATTCGGAAGTTTGTCTGAAATGCTTCGGAGCAAGTATTGAAACACTTTCTCCTTGTTGTTTTGTTGTCGCTCATTTTTAGGTACATGGTTGATGCAGCAGACCGAGAAAAGGTGGAGGCTTCCAGAAATGAGCTTCATAATTTATTAGACAAACCTCAGTTGCAAGGAATTCCTGTAAGTTTCCTCCTGAAACTATTATGTGTGATCTTTGTACCAGCAGTGTGTGGGCTCAAGGACTTGCAGGTGCAGATTTTGATTGTCATTTGTTTCAGGTTTTGGTGCTTGGTAACAAAAGGGACCTTCCCACTGCTCTAGATGAGAAGCAGCTCATCGAGAAGATGTGAGTATGACCCGTTCTATCGTTTGTCTGTTCTCTCTAGAACAGGGGTTCCCAAACTTTTCAGCCCGCGACCCCCAAAATATACGTGCCAAAGTCTCGTGACCCCCACTGTCCCTCGAAGTGATTTAATGTGGCTTCATTTAGCTGGTCTACAGAAAATAACCCTACCTATATGAGCATGTGGCTGTGTTTCCTGTGCTATAATGAATTAACCTGCTGCTACTGATGCTATTAATGATTAACTGTTCACTAACCCTAAACTTACGAGTCATCTGACAAAAAGAAAGGCAGAAAACTCATTACATTTTCTATTTTTAAGGTTTTATTTCAAGTTTAGCTACTATTTTTGTGGATATTATTTACTTTAATGGGTAAAATGTGTTAATTGTAGATAACTTTAAAAAGAAAAACATTCTGGAAGACATCTTACGACCCTCCATTTGTGTCTCCCCACCCCCCAGGGGGCCCTGACCCACACTTTGGGAACCCCTGCTCTAGAAGATAACATCACTTTTTTTTATCTTGGTTTAGAGTTTAACTGGAAGAACAGTGTTAGATCTAATTTTATAAATTGTTCTTTAATATATATTTTTTTTATACATGTTACATTGTTTATCTATGTATCTCTCTTTATATCTATCCATCTATCTATGTATCCATCTATCTATTTTTGGTTCTGTTTAGTGAACTATGTTTAATCCTTAAGAGTGGTTTAAAAAAATAATCAGGATCCTTGTTTTTTAAGCTGGAGCTGTGTTAACTTGTAGTAGATTGAAGGAACTGGCTCCCTCTGCTGACAAATCAGAAACATAGGCGGATAGATGAGAATGATGAATAGTGTCCCAATAGCTGCAGAGTAATGGGACGGATGAATGTAAGATAAGATAAGATAAGATAAGATATTACTTTATTGATCCCCGGGGGGAAATTCAGTTGTGTACCTTGTGTAAATGTGTACCTTTATATCTTATACTTATATGCACCTTTCCCTTCCAAGGAATCTGTCAGCTATTCAGGACAGAGAAATATGCTGCTACTCGATTTCCTGCAAAGAGAAAGACAACATTGGTGAGTTTCAGTTAATGATGGATCATTTGTGGGTTATACTTATACTCCTCCAGTTTTACTCAAACAGACAAACTGATACTGATAGAAAATACAATGATTAAATCTTTGATATTTTAGACAGAGTCCTGAGGAAATGCTACATTCAAATTCATGCAAGTAGTCTGTGACTACCAACCCTAGCTTTAAGACTGAAGTGCTACTCTACCTCTTATACACACCAACATTGTGAAATTATGAATGGAACTACTCAGCAGCTTTTCTTAAGTATGGAAATAAAATAACTTGCTGATTTGATGAACACAGCATTATTTTAAGCTAAACTTGTGCATGCATTTAAGTCACTTTAATATGCAAACCACATGAACGTTGTACAGCTGCTCCAGAACACCTTTGTTCTGTATATGACAGATCTGCACAGGTTGTGACTGGAATGTTTTCTCAGCTAATTTTTTTTCCTTTTAATATTATTTATTATACTTTTTTATTATTGTTATATTGTTTCTTACCACACAGAGGGATGTCATGTGAATGTTCATTGTGCTTTGCTATAATATAACTTATAATTTTATATATAAATGCTCTACTAAACCACCGGAGTGCCCCTTGGACAAACACCACCAGTCACCACCAACAGTTTTAGGTTTTATGAAGCTCAGAGGATGACTGAAGGTAGTGCTTGAGCCTAAAGAAAAAAAAACTACAATTTCCTAAGCATGTTTCTGCATGAAACATTTAATATTTCTATATGTCTCCATACTGCTGCTGTGGCTATAAGCATTAAGATTTCAGGTCAGCTGTCTCTTAGTTTTTGGTCCTGGATTTGGTCCTGTGGGTAAAATATCGCCACATGGACACAAAGATCAACTGATGAGAAGGTGGTGGTTACTTATGATGGTGATGAGGTTTTAAATTTTTTTTAAACTAAATTGTCAAAGTTGAAATCAGGAAAACCACCAGATATTTGGCTACTTTTCTTTTACAATTTGTGTGCATCAATCTCTGAAATGGAGGGATTATCTTCTGATTTTAACCAACCAGTCACTTATTTGAGCTGCTTAGATTTTAGAGGTCAGTGGATGAGGTTACAGTGACATGATATCATTCTTGGGAAATGTTTGCCTTTATGGACTTTTGTTGCTTCTGGTGTAGTTATCTTTTCGAAAAATGCATATGATTGATTGATGGATTTGTCTTCACTTTATCATTGTATATTAAAACGGTTATGAAAAACCTCATTATAAAATAACTTACTTTTTCTTTGTGTCACTTTGACTTCAGACACCAAGCTTGTGTTAACTTTAAATATGAAGTATTCAGTATTTGAGCAGGATTCCTTCAATTTAGATTCATACTACTATGCTTCCTGGTGAGTTATAAAATACCCTACTCATAAAGCGATTTCTACACTAACACTACCATGTTTTCTTTAATTCAAGATATCACACTTCAGTGGCTCATCCAGCACTCGAAATCCAGGAGGAGCTGAAAACGCAGGAGTTGTTTACCAGCTGTATTTGCCATGTTACTGTCATGCCACACCCCCATCACTCTGCGATGATGTACAGTCTTCTACTCACATGCTGCACTGTTATGCTCGTGCCACACACATGCACACAACTCCCCCCTCTCTCTTCTTACATTGTGATGTCTTCACAAACCCTAAAGAATGCACTACTTAAAAATGTGTTTCTTAGACCGGTTCAAGGAATATAATTGGCATTATCAGCTTGCAGAGCTGGACTCTACTTTACCCTCCAGTAAAACCCTAATTTTGATCTACCTTTATCTCTTCATGCATTATTGGTTGATAATACCCATTAGTTTGTACCACTACTCTTAGGTATTACACAACACTCTTTAAAAGGAGTGTTGATGCTGTCAAGCAGGCATCAGTGATAAAATGTTGTTCTTCACACAGTCAGAAATGATGCTGGGTGACATCCAGATTCTCCTATTCCTGTCATCTTTTGCTTGACCATGTTTTCTTCCTCTTTAAATCATGTCTGTTGTTATAGAAAACTGTGGATTTAAGAAAGTAATTTGATGAAGGTCTGTATAAATTATCAAGCTAGTATGATTTTTACTGATGTGAGATGTGTGTATGAATATGATTCTATTTAAAGTCTGAATGTACTAGACGTAAAGCTGTACAGGATTGTGTGGTTCATGTTGGCCCCTGTTTGTCAGTAGCCTCGGTGGAATGATGTCCTTTGTGCCGCCTGGAGGCTGAGAGAGTGGCAGAATTCAAAGTGCCTTTTGCAATGCCTCTCACCTCTGAAGCTAAGCAAAGCATAGTACAAGGTGTGCCTACCTGGATAGATTAAATGGAAAAAAACAACACTTCAATATATTCAAGAAATAAAAAGGCATGCTTTTTAATTTAGACTTTGTTCTGGTAATTTTTCATCAAGCTAAGAACGCTGGTCATTGATCATGATTTCATAACATACGAATTCAGAAGCAGGTCATAGTATAAAATGCATCTTACATGAGCAAAATCTATACACTTAAAACCTCAAGAGCGCGTGCACTTTAATAAGCAGTTGTTCTAGAATTAACTTGGAGATACATTATGTTGGTAGAGCTGGATCATGCAGAGAATATAAAAAGCCATATGAAATTATAAGTACTGTTTTGTGTATGACACTTTAATAGTTTTTAGTGAGTCGATGGGAAATCGTTTCTGGGGACCCCTCTCTGTGAAGCAAAAGTTACACAAAAGGGTTTTAAACATTCACCTGGTAGTATTTTTAATTGATCAAAGCTGATTATCAAATTGTGAGTCATAAATAAATGCAACTCTTTAAGTCTAGGGTGTTTATAAGAATATGTCACCAAGATTTCTAAGTAAGCAAGTTTACATTTCAGCTTTGTGTCCTCAATTTTGTTTATGTCAGTGAAAAACCTCTGGGACCAAAGCATAACCAGTGGTAGACAAAGTACACAGCTTCATTACTGAAGTCAAAGTATAGAAACTCAAGGTCAAATATTACTCCAATACAAGTTAAAGTTGCTCTGTCAAATTATTACTTAAGTTAAAGTAATGGAGTATTTACTTTAAAAATACTTAGGTATTCAATGTACTTTAAAAAAATCTCAAAACGGTGTATTTTCACAATACATAAATGCAGTCAAGAATACATAGAAGTACATTCTGTTAAATTATGTTTATTTAGAAAGCATTACTCGAAATCTCTAAAAACTATACCATGGAACAAAAACTGCAACTAAGTTACTCCAAGCACAGGCAACTTAGTTTGAAATGTTCATCTGGATTGAAGCAAATGTTACGTAGCTCAGCACGCTTTCTCAGGATGGACAGTGAATTCTTGTATGTTTGAGCAGAGTGGGAAACAGGGACAACATTTCAGATGATGCGTGTCATTCTTCATTTAAAAAAACTCTTAACACGGGCTGAAGATATGACCATTGGTGCTCAGGTGGAGGATTATAACCATCATCACCACCTCTAAATGAACTGCCTGATCTGAGTGAAATCTGCTCTGTGTTTGCTCCACGTTCAACCGTGGAGACGCATGATATACAGGTAGGGCTAAACCACTGAGACAAACAGAACTACAGAAACACATTTTACTGTCTTTGGGATCTGATTTCCGAAAAGAGAAGGAAATTCAAGAGTTGCAAAAGTAGTGAGAAACTAGAGCACTGATAGAAATGTAGCGGAGTAAAAAGTACAATAATTGTCCTCTGAATGTAGTGGAGTAAAAGTAATACGTATCCCTGCAATATAATACTCAAGTAAAGTACAGATCCTCAAAAAATGTACTTAAGTAATGTACTCAAGTAAATTTACTCTGTTACTGTCCACCTGAGAATATGTCACCAAGATTTCTAAGTAAGCAAGCTTACATTTCAGCTTTGTGTCCTCAATTTTGTTTATACTGAAAATCCTCTGGGACCAAAGCATAACCAAATAATGTTTTGGTTTTTAAGCTCTGCAACCCTGAAGGGTTCCACTCTTGTGTCTCTTTCCTATTGGTTCAGAAGTCACCTACGACACGTCATGAATGCCACGAAACGCCATCAGGATAATGACAGCTCTGCAGCCAATCACAGGATGAGCCCACTTCAGTTTCTCTAATGACGACACAGGGGAACAACCAATCATAAGTCAGTATTTCTACGGAGGCTGGTATGTTGACAGGAAGTGTGTAAGGCGGAATCACTACAACCAGCCATCCTTATACTGTCTGTGCTTTTTGTTTAGCCTGACAAGCAGGAGTTCACAGTAATTCCCCCCTCGGAGGCGTGTGGACCTGAATTATGCGTTTTAAGATTGACCCGGATCAAAGATGCAATGGAGGTCAATAGTAGTTGGTCTGGTGGTATTGAGACTGTCCCTCAGCTGTGTGCTGTGGCTAGCTTTTGGACTCGGTCCTAGCGTTAGCTGGGGGTTCAACTTCCCCCTTGGCTTCAGTTTGCACAAATTAGACTTGTTATTCAGGGAGGATAGAGGGACAGACTCGGGGGGGAACTCGTGGTCTCAACGAATACAAGGCCCCAGATATGAGGAGACGGCGAGCACCTGTGCAAAGGTGGGACAGGAGTCCGAGAAGAGATCTTACCTGAGCTTCTTTGATGGAAACAAGGACGAGTACGTCCGGAGGTACAGCTCCTTCCCGGACACTCTGAGGGAGAAAATGAAGGATATGGCCAAAGAGATGTTTTATTTTGGATATGACAATTACATGACATATGCCTTTCCTGAGGACGAGCTGAACCCCATTGACTGTAAAGGGAGGGGACCAGACGTGCTGAACCCGTGAGTCATTCAAAGTTATCCACCTGAACTGACAGGCAGTCATTTACATGTAAACTGTTCTCTGCAGACTGCACGATTTGCATGAAGTTTGTATTCTTATCTCATAAAACATGTTGGTTTAACTGCTCCGAGAGCTGCAGACTGCTGATGTTTACCTGTTAAAAGTTAATGCACAGCTTTGTGCAGTCTAGCCGTGGTTATAGGTTTTTATTTTATCACATTCAGCAATTTAGTTTTTAAAATGTCATGCTTTTGCAATCCGATGAAGGTTTAGAGAAAAACTGCTGTTGATCAACAGTTATATAATTAGCAACTGTGTAATTGTCAAGTAATCTGCTGACCTTGTTGACCTATCTTCAAAGTCCAGCCATCAGAGGAAATGTGTGCTTAACCCAAGTGTATCAGCTTCTGTTGTCCAAAATGTTCAGTTTTTAGGTCATGCACTTCTGAAATTTGTGCATGCAAATTTTCTTTTAGTGCTTTTTTTTGTGTGTGTGCAAATGTGTGCTTGAACTGTTGGTGCATATTATTCCCCTGTGCTGAACAGTGAAACCGAAAGGATTACAGTTACACCACAAAGTTTTGCTCCCTCCCTCCCTGATATCTTCAACTTAAAAGGACAGCTGTTGACCAGTGTGTTTGAAGATGATACTCAGAATAAGTAAATTCACATTAAAAAAGCAGTTTTTCCTCAGCTATAGTGATATTAAGCCATGCAGGTTGTTTATTCCTTTTTCCTTAAATTTTCTTTCTTTCCTCCTTTTCTTTTTTTTGTCTCAAGTAGGGATGGGCATTTCAAGCCAAAATACTATTCGATAATCGTTGGCATCAATTCGACGATCATTTAAATAATAATATAATAGTTTTCATTTTGATGCAAATAGCACTGAAAAATAACGCTTTAGCATCCACTAAATACACGTTGCTTGTTTAACTACTTTGATGTTTCCTTATTTATTAAATTTATTTTTTCAAACAGCCAAACTTTTTTCATTTTAAGATTTGTAGTTGTAGAAATTACTCACCTTTTGTATGAATATATTAGAATTTTGGACAAATTAGTTAAAAAGGAGCTTTAGAAAATTGTAATAGATATTTTTTAATGTTTAATGCACCACATGATTTACCAAGAAGATAATCAGCAGATGAGTTTATTACAATAACAAACCTCAGTTTTAAAGCTCACCTGACTGATGACTATGTAATAACTGTGTAACAACTGTGTAACCACTGTGTAATAAATAGCCTTCAGAGCAGCTTTGGGAGATATTCTTCAAGTCATGAGGGAAGTCCTATACTTGGCATGAAGACTTATTTTAAGTTCACATATGGAGATGAGGTGTTTCTTTTTGTCTGTGCAGCATGCTTGCTGAGATAAAAAAAAAAAAACCCATTGTGCTCACTGAACATTTTCCTTGTTGTTTGGTCTAAAATATGCTTCCAATGTTCTCATTTGGTTAATCTTTCCCCCTCTTTTTCACAATTTCACCAAGTCTGTTTTACATCTTTTTACAGAACAAACATCAACATAAATGATGTCTTGGGGAACTATTCCCTCACACTGATTGACACCTTAGACACCCTGCTGGTAAGTCACAGTCAGTTTTGGTGTTAGCATGTTGTACAGTGTTGTGCTGAGTTTGCTTTGTCTTAGCTCCTAAAGACACAATGTTAAAACTATAAATATGAATATTTACAGGATTGATTGAGAGAGTACCTTTAGACGTGAGATAGAAAATCAATTTCATGAGGTAGAAAATGTGAGTTTTACATGCTCTTAACATCTGTTTAGCAAGAAACAGACCCACTTTTTGGGACACTGTGGTTCCAAATAACTTCCTGTGTTTTAGGTAGCATGATGTTTATAACTATCATGTTTGTAGTCAAAACTAGCACCTGACACAGCTTCAGGTGGAGCCAGTTATGGCACATAATTGCTTCGCAAAGCTGTAATTAGATGTCCTAAACAATTCATCAAAGTTCTATTTTTAAATTGTTACCATCCATAATGATAATAAAATACATGTGGAAATTACCTGAAGGCCATTTTCAGCAATATAGTCTTGTTTATACAGCATACAGAGGTTACATAATGTGTGTTTCTCTACAGGTGCTTGGTAATGTGACAGAGTTCCACAGAGCCGTCAAGCTGGTTATAGATACTGTATCTTTTGACAAGGACTCAACTGTGCAAGTTTTCGAGGCAAACATCAGGTACAAATGTTGCTACTGTTTTGCAAACTCGCACAAAAGAAGGCGAAAATGTCAAACACAATGTGTGATCAGGAAAACCCTGAAGTGAAAGTGTCTCAACATTATAAAAACAAGGGCAGTGACACTTAACTTAATATGGAAAAGTGTACTGTGATTTCCTGGTTAGGTGTGGAAACAATGGGTGATGTATTTGTCTTCCTTTGTAGGATCTTGGGAAGCCTTATTTCATCTCACATCCTTCTGACTGACCCAAAACATCCATTTGGCAATGTGGGGTTTGAAGGTTACGATAATGAGCTGCTTCACATGGCTCATGACTTGGCTGTTCGCTTACTGCCGGCCTTTGAGAACACCAGCACAGGGATCCCTTACCCAAGGGTGAGTTTTTTTGTACCAGTACGTTTTAGTGCAGTAGGTCTGATGATGCCACACTTTAACGCTTTATCTCCCTCATTAGGTTTCAATCATGCATTTAAAGTAAACAGTGTTGGACTGTTGGGTAAATAAATCTTGTTGAGCGCTGGTTTGATTGAATAGACTCCTTCATTTAAGACAACAAGTGGCCAGGGGGGTGGCGCTAGTCTCTGGGAATCGGTTACAGGCAGGTCCATCTATACCTCACAGCTGTCAATGATACTGAATGGGCTGAGCTCAACCACCAAACAGGTAGCTGGCAGCATGGTAATGGTATTAGAAAGAGCTACAAATCTGCATTAAAACTGCACATTGCTGAGCACAATGGAAGTCATCATGCAAGAACACAGTGTAAACCTTTTTTTTTAAACAAATGTGACAAATGTTCTAGATTTTGTGGTACTTTATTTTGACATGTTAAAGATTTCAAAGTCACAAAGCGTTTGAACTCATTTGTATCTTAAATGCAGGTGAACCTAAAGACAGGAGTTCCCCCTGATAGCATCAACGAGACATGTACTGCTGGAGCTGGGTCCCTGCTGGTGGAGTTTGGGATTTTGAGCCGCCTGATTGGTGATTCCACATTTGAGTGGGTTGCTAGACGAGCTGTGAGAGCCCTGTGGAACCTGAGGAACAATGAAACTGGTCTGTTAGGTAAGCACGGCTGAACTGTGGCATGGAAAACTCTTCTTCCCTTTCCTTGACACTCCTCCAACCTCATTCAAGAATTGTAAATATGCTGCCTTTTTCATTTTAAGATGTAAAGCAAGTTACTGTGATTTCTCCCTTTAATCCTGTAGGGAATGTAGTGAACATCCAAACAGGCCAGTGGGTGGGCAAACAGAGTGGTCTGGGAGCTGGTATGGACTCCTTCTATGAATATTTGCTGAAATCATACATCCTTTTTGGAGAGAAAGAGGACTACAGGATGTTTCAAGCTGCTTATGAGAGCATTCAGAACCACATGAGGAGAGGGTGAGTCTCACGCTGACAGAAAGTATGCTAGTATGTTTTTTTTTTCGTTTGTATTGTACATTTGTTAACATCTTCCTGCCCAGGGACCACAGATGAAAATTAGCTTATAGCTAACTCTGGCTTGACAGTTTTTGTTTTGCATGGCCCCTGTCAAATAAACTAATAAATAAAAATAATAATATATGTGAACAGTTTGGCTTGAGTCTCAAGGTGTGTTACCATCATGTGAGGCTTCGTACTAAAACTATCAAAGCTTTCTCAGGGATTGGTCAGAGACAGAGGAAGTAAAACTGCTGCCATCCTTCCAGTATTTTTTCTCTAACTGAAGGATGTGTCACAAGATGTCTAATGAGACGTCTGTAACGTTCTGTTCATTTGAACAGAAAAGAACCACTGATAGGAAGCTCTGAGCGAGGGACTTGACCTTCATTGTGCCAAATTACCAGAAAAGTTATTTAATGATACTTCACATGAAGAGCAGGTTTAGACCAGACTCTTCTTTTTCTTTTTTTTTTAATAAAATTTGTACCAGTGGATACAAACATCCAGGGAACTTGTCATCAGTACCTGATATCGCTTAGAATGACGCTGTATGTGGAAGGAATCATTTCTCATTTGTCAAATATGCCCTCTCTGTCCTTGTGTCTCTTCCTCACGTCTCTTTTTCTCATTACTTGCCGGGAGGAAGCGACACAAGTGAGGGACACAAGGAGACAAATTAAAGAATTGAGAAACAGCCACAGAAACAGGGAGATGCAAACAAACAGACTTACTGACTGGCAGAAAGTCAGACAGGGAGATAAACAGACAGCATCAAATATAAGAACAGATACCTCTTCCTCAGCCGGTTGGTGGCCAACAGCAGAAGAATAAAGTGTGCCTACTTCTGGATGATTTGATTGGAGGGAAAGGAAACATTTTTAATTCTGTGCTATACACCAAGTGTTAAGAGAGTAAGTGGTGTGTTTTAACAATGGTTCTGTGTCTGTGGTTTTTCCAGGAGAGAGTCATGTAATGAAGGGGAAGGTGACCCACCTCTCTATGTGAATGTGAACATGTTCAGTGGTGAGATCATGAACACCTGGATTGACTCCCTTCAGGCCTTCTTTCCTGGGCTGCAGGTTGGATTACACACGCACTGCTTTGACAGATCTTATAAAGAAGAGTTAAATATGTGCTGTAAAACTAAGAGCTAGTGTCACCTATTTGTGTTCCAGGTGCTCAACGGTGACATAGATAATGCCATCTGCCTTCATGCTTTTTACTATGCCATCTGGAAGCGCTTCGGGGCTTTGCCAGAGAGATACAACTGGCAGCTGCAAGCTCCTGATGTGCTCTTTTACCCTCTAAGACCAGAGCTGGTGGAGTCGACCTATCTGCTGTACCAGGTAACAGTTATGACCCACTACGATACGGTTTGTTTGTGTGATTATCATCACTTACTAAATATTAATATTTCTCCTCACAGGCGACCAAAAATCCTTTCTATTTGCATGTTGGAATGGATATTCTTCAAAGCCTTGAGCAAAATGCCAAAGTTAGGTGAGGATCATTTAATACATGTTGTTTTTTGAATATTTAAAATGCCTTGATGTGTCTGCTTTAATCTAAGCTGTGTTGTGTGCAGATGTGGGTACGCCACTCTCCACCATGTTGTGGACAAATCCAAAGAGGATCGCATGGAGAGCTTCTTCCTCAGTGAGACCTGTAAATACCTGTATTTGGTAAGTTACAACCTGAGCTATTTTATAAGATAATGTCATCAAAAACATGTCTTAAAAGTATCTTTCTTTTTTATTTTATTTTGACAGTCTCACTCATGCATTGAGAGTAAAACGTCAGCTTTGCTCTACACTGTCATATAATCAACCTTTTTTTGGCCTTACAGTTGTTTGATGAAGACAACCCACTTCATAGATCAGATAACAAGTACATCTTCACCACAGAGGGCCACATCGTGCCTATAGAGAGGCGCTTCAGGGAGAAGCAGTGGAATGACTTGTTTCCTTGTGAAGATGGAGAGCTGGAAGAAAGAGAGCAAAGCAACCGGCTAATACCCAGCAACAACACCAATGTAAGGCTCAACTCATCTCATTCTTCGCTATATAGTAGATACCTGTATTGTGATTAATCTTCTTAGAAAATAATAATAATAATAATAATGATCATACATTTTATTTATAAAAGCGCTTTAAAAGATTCTCCAAGACACTTTACAAGAAAATAAATTATACAATAGAAAGCAAAGGAAAACAGTGCAAATAAGCAAAGAAAAGCAAGGCAGAAAAATAAAACAAAACAAGACAGAACAAAACAAAACAAAACAAAACAAAACAAAACAAAACAAACAAAAATCAATCAATTATAGGTTAAAAGACTTTGTAAATAGGTGTGATGTGGTCTCTGGAGCGGGAGTGAGTGAGAAGGTGTGCAGCTGAGTTTTGTATGTATTGTAATTTGTTGAGGAGGGTGTTGGGTGAACCGTAGAGGATGCTATTGCAATAATCGAGTCTTGAGGTGATGAAGGCGTGGATGAGAGTTTCAGCGGCAGTTAAGGAAAGGGAGGGGTGGAGATGGGTGATTTTTTGAGGTGGAAGAATGCAGTTTTTGAAAATAAATACCTTCTTGATTGTATTTTTATCTGCAGTGTAACAGAATCCCAGAGGAGCGGCGCTACACGCTGCCGTTAAAGAGCATCTACATGAGACAGATCGACCACATGGTGGGACTCTTCTGAGGAAGAAGCGATGCATGTGAAGAAGATGCTGGCATCAACTGGCCCTCAGCACACACACACACCCTTCAGGTGTCTGAGAAAGGATCCATCGTTGATCAATATCCTCGCCCCACATGTTCTGCTGCTAAGGATCCAGCCAGAGAGCTTACACTAAACTGAACCTGAAGAAGCAGCTTGACTTCATGCTGTTCTGATCAAAAGTGAGTGTTTGTGTAGAACTTTCTCTGGGCATGTGGTGCTAAAAAGTTGAACAATCTTTCTTCCAGGAAATGAGGCACCATGCATCACCACTTCTTCGCTGGTGAGCTTGTTTCAGTAATTTTAGATTAACTACACGGAGCAAAAAAATCTCTTCAAATTTTGGTTCAGATATGAGTGTGTATGAGTGTGTATTCATTGTTTGTCTGATAGTGTGAGTGTGTGTGTGTGTGATTATGTATTTGAAATGAAAGCTGAGCTGTGAATCTGATTTTGTGTTTATGGGAACAGCGCCATCTAGCCACACATTGAAAATGCATAGCCTATAAAGACACTCACCTATGTAGACATGCTGATCAGTGCCTCTCTGCAGTGGATTCACTTGACTCTTCCAGTAATTCAACATAAGGGCTGCACGTTAACACACAATAACAGGGAGTTTCAGGACGACTGTTGCTGTTTTTAAGTGCCTTAAGTGTTTTTTTTTCTCTGGATGCTTTCAGTGCATGCTAGGTATGGAAAACTTTACTTTTTTGTCAGGCCATGGTTGATATTGCACAAAAGGTATCATTCCATGTCTGTTTTTCTGTTTTACACTGATTGTGACTTCAAGTTAATTTGTTGTAGACATGATGAAACAAGCCATATAATGTATTTTTTTATGTTAATGAGTGAGAACATGTTTATTTTCCATCGTAATTACTTCACAGACTGTCCTCCATGGAGTATTCTTGTTCAGAGCTAATGGAAGTTGTTTTTTTCTGTTTCTCTTTTACATTATTGCACATCATTATTCTTAATAATTATCATGTGGAGAGAACTCAGGGTTTAAACGAAAAACAAAAATCAGTAAATGCTTTCATAAAAAATAAAACTTTCTTGAAATGCTGTTGCCTCTGATATCTTAGGATAGTCTTAAGTATTTATACTGCAAATCTTAAAACTTGTGTATCTAAGATCAAAGAATAACCTCACTGAACAAAGGTACTGTTGTACTGTTAATATTTGTGTTTGTTTCAAACAGAACGTATGTATTCTTAAGCTGTGATGTGAGATTCATGTACAGCTCGGTCAATGTTTATTTTCTAGAAATGGAAATGTCTTATCAAACATCATGGGTTAGCAGAGCTTTAGGCTTGATGGTGTGAACACATCACATCATAAACTTTTTCTTTTAGGAGGGAAGTTTTCAGGGGGTCCTTCATGAGCCAGACATTTTGTGAGTGATTTTACAAGTTAGAAAGCAAAGAAGTTATTTGATAGGAGTTGATGACAAATTTGACTAAGTATGCCCCTGCATGGTAGATGCCTCTAAAATTGTAAGCTTAACTTTGCACACTGACAGGATATACTGAAATAGCTAGCTTGAACAAGGATTTAACATTTCAATTTTAGGATTTTAGAAGGTGCTATTTAGTCCTTTATGTCATTTTGACAGAGCATGCTAGCTTGTTACCCCTGTCTCTCATGTGCTAAGCTAAGCTACAGATGTTCGATATTTATTGTACAGACATGAAAAGTGGTATCTACCCCATCCTCCTATCACTAAGACAGCAGATGTGTCTGTGCTCAAACTATGCCATTAACTTTTCTGAAACAAAGGTAAACTGAGTTTTTATGTCTAAGAGGATTCTGTCACAACTCAAGAAAAGGAATCTGAAATGTGAAATCATTAAATGACAGATTATGAACAAGACGTTGCTGTCAGTTTTTTTTATTTGTGAAAAATGGACAACTACCCAGTTTTCTACAAAAGCTTTAGTAAGATCAGAAGAGTTTAAAATCACTGGTTACTGTACAGGATAGTTGACTAAATGCCTGCAGTTTATTCAACTTTGAGACAATTAAGTTGTAGCATATTACGTCCCAGCAGGGCTTTAGATCCACATGGTATCACCACACTTCAAAATTGACCAATAGAAAACTTTAATTATATACACTGGCTCTATTCAACAGTTACTTTTATATTACTCTTCAAGAAATTGCAAACTGTAACCTAATTTCTGTTCCCAAAGCAATTTCTATTGGCAATTTTCAAAACATCTCCAGCACAGATTGACCTCTGCAGCAGGTCTTCGTTGTCTTTTGGTAAGTTGATAAGTTATTAAAGCACAGACTCGATGTACTACCCTTACATTCATTCACTATAGTGCATCTGAGACGGAATCACTTTGTGCTGACATAAGCTTTTGGTGTCTTAACTACAGACTGCACCCCCCTCGTCCAAAGATGAGTTGAGGAAGAAGTTGCTTGACTAAAATTAAACTCCTCTGAATTCTGCACAGGATTTTCTGATCCAAGTGTTGTCCTCTTGTCTAAGTTGTCGAGGAGTCTTTGGTTTTAAGCTTCAATTTCATTTTGAACATATCAAATTGATTTTTTTTATCTTGCTTTCACTGGTTTGAGGACGTCTGATTGAGGGGAAAGTTTTCATCGTCAGTCCTCAGTTTTGAATTGAGATGGAATTTCTTGAATGTGATGATGCTTCAGGATCACCCTGGAATAAAAGATGACATCTTGATTATTAACTGGTCACCTCCCTTTGATCTGAATAATTTGAATGATACTACACAAAACTTAACCCACTTTTAATATGTCACTCAGCTTAGCTCTTAAAAGAGACCGCAGTCTTTCAGGTTTTCTTTGATGATGATGTCAGTGACGGCATCAAACACAAACTTGACGTTCTCCGTGTCGGTGGCACAGGTCATGTGAGAGTAGATTTCTTTGATGTCTCGACGCATGTTGAGGTCCAAGAACTGCATTTTGATGTAATTACCACCATCCTCGTACGTGTTGGGGCCTTACAGAAAGACATGAGGATAAATACGAACATCCAATTAGTTAGTGTGTCACCTTTACAGATTTCATCTGAGTAAAAAATCAGAGACGTAGTTGTGAGGTTGCAGATTGCCGCTCATGACCACTCCTTTTATTCACTTTTAAGAGTGTGGGAGGACATACCTCAGAGTATTAGGGCCCCCTTATAGAAGAAGATTGTAAATGTATGAGAGTAAACTTTTTTTGATTTAAAAACAACATGGCAGTTTAACATGGCGGACAACACGCTCTAAATAGACCCTCAAAGAGCTTAATCAACTATTCTACTTGTCAAGTATCTATACACCAATAAAATCATACTTTTTTTGTCACATTTTTGCCAATAAATCCAATAAAATTTTACACATTGGCCCTTTAAAAGTGGCAAAGTTTGTATGTTGTGATGACCTCACCATCATACTCAGGGAAGCACATGCTGAGATGGGCTTTCTTGATCTTCTCAATGAAAACGTCTTTCTTGTTGAGAAAGAGTACAATGGAGGTGGCAGCGAAGTAGCGGTGGTTGCAGATACTGTTGAACAGGTGTAAACTTTCGTGCATTCGGTTCTGAAAAGAAATTATTTTAACACTGAGGTCCAAATGAAGCTCCTTTAAAATACATGAACTATTGGTTGTCCATTAAGGATGGGTATCAAGTATCAAGTGTGAAATATTATAGTATCGTACCACTTCATCATCCTCCACAAGCACCATGTCATAGGCGCTCAAAGCAGCAATGAAGATGATGCAGGTCACACCTTCAAAACAATGGATCCACTTCTTCCTCTCAGACCTCTGACCTCCTACATCAAACATTCTGCAGGGAAACACATTCATGTTATCTTTCTAGAGCAGAAGAAGCTCTAATGATGGGTTATTGTTGCAATCCTCTGGAGAAATACTGCACCGACTCACCTAAAGTGTAGATCTTTGAAGGAAAACTGGGTCTCGATGATACCTGTGGTCTTCACTCTTGATCGCAGCACATCCTGCTCAGTGGGAACGTAGCCTGGCTGGATCAGTCGCTCCAAGTCATTCAGGTAACTGGAGGGTGAATACAATCCCCAAATCAAATAATATTCACTCAATCACAAATATGGGATTTTTAAAATGTAATCTTAGCTTCTTACTATCCAGCAGAGTCATTGAGTTGGTACTCTGAGGCCCTGTCGAAGCACGCCTGTATGCCAGAGTCCTTCCATAGGCGCAGAATGATGTCTGCCAGCTCTTTAGGCATGGTGCCCTCCTCAATGGTGTCTGCAAGGTGCATCAGTTTCCTGGCATCATCCTGCAGGACAGATTTACAAGATGAGAGACACATACAAGTAATGTGTCGAAGTCCTCCAGAAACCTGAAATCAATTTATAAAAACATCTCTCTCAGCTGTTTTTACCTGCTGATCAGAGTGTCCGTAGTTAATGTTGAGTGTGTTCATGGCCTTCACAATGGCCATGGTGGACTGCAGGGTGTTGCTGTAGATAATGGTAATGAACTCCAAGCATTCTTCAAGTGAGTAACCGTCTTTGTGGATAATTCTGAGGAAAAAATACAGTTTCAATATGTGTGGTACAGTCGGTCAAACATTACAGTGATGACAAGTCAAATATCTTACTTCATCTGTTTGACGATTGTGCTTTTGCCTGACTCTCCAGCACCTATGGAAGAAGAAAAACTGAATGCTATAATTTGCATTAAAAAAAACAGTGAAAATATAGCCCTGCTTTTTGTCCTTTGGGCAGAGGGCTGATTACCAACAATCTGGTTCTGCTCATTTAATGTTAGGTCTCTTTAATTAATACGATAAAGATTATGGTCAAGATCTGATCTGTTTTTAAACTGTCATGAAAAAAGTTTTGTAGTGAAGTGAAGTGAACTGCAAAATCTTAAAGAAAACGAGGAAATAAACTGATTGATTGATACGGTATAGAAAGATATAAATTGCTGAAAAACTTCTCAGACAGAGGTTCCTCAAAATGATTACTTCAGGGATGCTGGTTTTGGTCTAGTGATTAATCCAATTACCCATGTACAGATGCTATAGTCCTCAAAGCGGGCAGCCTGGGTTTGATTCCATCTTGTGGCTCTTTACAGCGTGCCATTCCCCACTCTCTCTCCTAATTTGCTCCTCTATCCACTGTCCTATCCTTTCAGTAAAGGCATTAAAAGCCCCTCAAAAAAGAATAAACAACTACAAAAGAAACTAAATTAAATAGTACTTCAGAATCAGATCTGATGTGAGGTAAAATGTTTCTCATACCAACATCTTATGAGAAAATATGAAGTTTAGTGTGGAGGAATGTCTGTTACAACCTGGCAGATAACCAGAATTATATCTCCCCATCTGTAACATACTGTTACTCCTACCCCAACATTATTAAACAAAATATTCAGACATTACATAATTAGTTGGCCTATAGATCTAGAAATAAACAACCCATACTTATTTTTAAATAAAACCAACATTTATTGTACAGCAGATAAATATATGTGTGATGTAATCAGATTTTCTTTGAATGCTCCAGCCACAGACACTGTTCGGGTTGGGCAGAAGACTGTGTCCTTCAAGGCTAATCCCTTTGTGTTAGAGTACCTGTTGTTTCAGGATTAACAAGGGATTGGGATGAGTAGGCAATTCAATGACAGGTTATTAAGCCTCTACCTGACTAAAACATGTAGCCTATTTAATCACAGTTGATATAAAGTAACATTCGATGCCCTCAAAATTATACAAAATATGGTAATTGTTTTGAGGTATTCAGGCTACAAAACACTTCATCCTACGGGTTAGTTTGTGCTGATAATTTAGAATTAAGGAGCCAAATTTAAAAACAAATCTCATGGACTATTTCTCTATATTTCTAGCCTCACCATGGGGCCTCAAGGAGCCTTTAAATATGAGAGTTACTGTCCCCAACATATCCATCTTTACCTAGCAGCAGCAGCTTGACAGTTCTCGCATCAATGTCAGCATCCTCCTTCAGCTTCTTCTCCAGCTCTCTGGAGTGTTTCTCCTCAGCACTCGCTCCAGCCCCCATCCTGCTTTCCCTGGAGAAAAAAAGTGTAAGGAAAAATGGAAGTAGGTCCTAACCCGTTGGACCTACTTTCTGAATGATACAGTCAACTGGTGTGCCCGCCTGCAGCAAACCCTGGACTATGATTGAGTACTTTCCTGTCTTAGGAGAGGATTTCGGGCATCCCCTGCCCACCTGACTGCAGATAGCCAATGGAGCACAAGGACAGGAGTGTTTGAGGTCAGGGGTGTGAGGAGTAGCAGACCTACTTGAGTGAGGGTGTGCTCTCACCTTTGGGGGACTTTGCTGTGCTCAGCGGAAGATGGACTTCGGCTCAAGTGCTTATCTCTCGATGCTGTTCTTAGAAGAAGCAAACCAAGCTGAATAAACTGTTGCTGAACAATTGTTGCTTCAGCTCACATCAGGACCAAATGAAAAATTGTCTCTGTTGTGTGATGATGTATAATTTGTGAAAACAGAGCAGAGATAATAAAAGTAGCTGAAGTAAAACTAACTCCACATCATTAACAGCAGCTGTGGTCAAAGAAATGAATTAGCAGACCCGTTACTTCCCCGTTCATACATGAGGATAGACATACAAATTTCTATTATGATAGAGCAGACTGCAGGGTGAGCTGTGAAGTGCTTAAAGAGCTTTGTAGTTTCACCTGACAGATCTCATTGACCTCAATCTGAAGCTGGTTGAGGATCCTAATCTTCTCATTTTCAACAAGGTATGCATACATGCTAATTATTTCTGTATGGATGTGTTGCACTGCATTTTCCTATACACAAAGTAAGTCATTAAAAAAACGTTTTCTGTGTCCTTTCAGTAATTTGCTCTCATGTTATCAACACTAGTGTAGGTGTTGAGTCAGTGCAGGATAGTCACTGCTAGAGAGTAACCATGTTCACTTTCTCAAGTATAGATTAAAAAACAAACCTGAGGTACTTTTCAATCTTAAAGCTCCTGTGAGGAGTGTTTAGTTTGTTATGAAATAAACTGAAATTAATCCTGATGCCTCTTCATAACCTCGAAACACAAACAAAATTATCTTTGAAAAAAGCCTGACAATTTTGGTACAGCTGTTTCAGTTGTAAGAAATTGCTGGCTGGGGGTAGGTGTCAAACAAAGTCATAAGATAGCGTGCCTCCAATTTTTTTTTTTATTTCCTAAGGCAAAAATTCTCTGAGTGATACTTCAAATTTAATAAGGAGGCATGGTGATATTACGTGTAATACTTACACATAAACAGAGCCAAAAAATCGAAGCGATAAAAGGTAATGCTTTGTCCACAGGGGGCGACAAAATCAACACAAACCAATAGTTCCTTACTGCATCTTTAAAAACTTAGGCTGTTTTTCGAAACTGCCTGCTACATACTACCTACGAATGTAGTATGATGTAGGTACTGCACACTACACACTGCGTTTGAAGGTAGTATGTAGTATGACTGTTCTGTTGGATCTGTTGTGCAGTATGCTTGGCCAGGCATCGCCGGATTTCCGGTTACGGAAAGCGGAAGTAGACAACAGCCAAGCTGATCGCGAAACTGCTTCTTAAGCATCCACTTATGATTTTAAAAGTTAAGAAGTGGTTTATATGGAATTTAATAATTTTCCCGAATCAGTATGGCATCCGGGTAGTTTTGGCATACTGCAGATTTTTCTCTTGTTCACATACTACACACTGAATTTTGGCCAAATCAGTATTTACTACTAGTATAGCAGTGTTTTGAAAACAGTCTTAGTTTTACACGTTTTACTTTAACTTAAAATAAAAACACACAAAAAGCTTATAAGATTTGAAAAACTGTTATAGTTTAAATAACTCAGTGGTGTGTAAAGTTTTAAAAGAATATAACTTTACTTTGATGAAACAGGAAATATACTTTTCACATAAAATATGAATATAGAAAATACTAATTATTATGTATTATCAGTCATATTACTATACATTATTTTTTACTTCATTTTTTTATAATAAATGAATTATTATTTACAAAATATTTTGTAAAAAGTACTACCATGAGTTTACTGACATTAAGCAGCAATTTTACTTTATCTCAGAGCCTGGTTTTGTTCCTTTTGATTGTATAGTACAAAAAAGAAATATACACATTAGTTACACAGAGCTCTTAAATTAGTACCTCACAGTAAGTGTTCTTCAATAAACCTTTCAGTCTGGGTGCTCACCAACAACAAACAGAACAGAACCTCTGTTATTATAAAATATAGAGCTTTAATTTATTAGTCAGCAACATTGATGAGGAAGAAAAGATAGTAATTTTTTTACAAGTCATAACAATAACATCGACTGTGCATTATATCATACATTACTTTACCTCAATGAACCAGAGCAAAGTCTGCCAAACAGACAAAATAAAATAGATGCACATGTTTGAAACTATATGCAAATCTGCTGAGAAGAGAGAAAGAGACATACAGAGAGAGAGAGAGAGAGAGAGAGAGAGAGAGAGAGAGAGAGAGAGAGAGAGAGAGAGAGATTTAAAATCACAATCTGACCCGAGTGTACTTTGTCCCACAACAAGTTGTGGGGTTGAGCACCTCTTTCTTGCACTGGCAGTTTTTCCATATTCCCACAACAAGAAAGACATCCACAGCAACATAGTGTTTTAGACAAATACCATATACATACACTGTACATGCCATGCACAATGAAAAGTCACCCTCTGAAGATTTTAGTACATGGTGTTTCTCTTCAGGTTTGGTGATCAGCTTCTTAGTGGTTGCACTTGCGACAGTGTTTTTTAAATCTTTACTGTATGGAAGTAGCTTGATATGAAGTTTCTGGCACGTATGAAAGCAGGATGGCACTGCATCGGACTGACAGAAAAAGTTGTTAACCAGCACCAATCAACGTAGTCTATTCCCAAGTGCTGTAAATCGGCACGTCGCTGTACTCTGACAGCTGTAGATTTATTGCATGATTAGCGTTTACTAGACTTCAGTGAAATCAACATTTAGCGTAAAACTGGCAGGAATGCAAACCTTGGACACAGCGAGAGATAAAACAACAAAATAATGTCCAGATGTATTTGGAGGGGGTGCAGAGGAGGCCTGAAGTATGTGTGCACACACATTTGCCAAAGTAGCAGTTATTTATGATGATTTCTCTACTTATGATACTTACTTTAGCCGTGAACATTGTTGCACCGTACAGTTGTTAAATTACGATGTACAGTTTTTTTTGTTTTTAAAGTAACAACACTGACAACATATAAGATCTTTTATGCCTTACTTTTTTAATGACTAAAAGGAAGACGTATCTCTGAAATCGAATCTGATGGTTTTAAATTAAGTCCTACTTCTGACCAGACAGATAACCAATCATCATCATTAATTTTTTTGGGGCAGCAAATCAAATTTCAAGGCTGGTCAATGCCACCCAAGTCCACCCACTGGACCACCCTCCTTTGACGGTACAAACTGCTCGCCTAAAATGAACATACTGCAAATGCCATAGATACGTATGAAGTAATTACCGTCTACCAAGATTACTAATTTGGCAACAGAAAGTGCTTGTCTATGTTTTTAATCACAAACTGTCACAAAGTCACATATAGCTGCCTGCTGGAATTTCTTTTCTATGAAAAGAAAAGAGAAGGCAATGTTATATTTTCAGCTTTTGTGTCGTCAAAAGACCCTTTCCCCGAAAAAAAATACAACCATGGAAAAAAAAAAAAACAGCTTATCACAAAGATCACAGAGATTGTTTAGGATACAACATTGAGATGTGGTATTCACATTGAAACAAACAAACACTTGGCAGCAACAGATTTTGGAAGAATTTATGTGATGTACCATTGTAACTTGAATCCAGGCTGGACCACAACATAAAGGAGAGACGTCTTACCTGACATGCAGGTAACTTTTATCAACACATGACCGTATAAGTGTGACACAGTGGCAGAGCTGCAGTCAGTCGGCATTTCTTTTATCCACATGTCCCAAGAAATGCAGTAATCGCTCTGTCAGCGGCTTGTATCTCACAGTTAGAATACAAAATAGAGTCTGCTATATAGTGAAGAGTTCTGGTGAAGAAGTTAAGGGAAGTTTAAGAGTTTAACCGGAGACTCTGCTTCCAGCTTTGACAGTGAACACTGCCAAGAATCATGTGATCCAACATGGCTGCCTCAAACAGTTCCTGTCCTTGTCCATGTGTGGATACTCCCAGCATCCTGGGTAGTTGTTGCTGTTTCTCAAAAACACCAAACATAAAGATATTCTCAACATAATAACACATTGTAATAAACAAGAACACTAACAATAATATCATAATAACAACAATATTTGCACATTTACCTATTCACAAAAAACATGTTTTCTAGATAGGTACAAAGAATTACTTTTTACAACCTACAATAAATATTGTGTATTTTTTCCTGTATGATGTTGTTGCTTTTGGTTGCAGTCGTCCATTGTGATAGTTTGATTTTTCTAACTGGAGTCTTTCCCCTAAATGGAGGGATGCAGTGTTCAGGAGGAGGCGTGAAAAGGTAGACAGGTGGTGTTTGAGTATGATAAGGTGAAAGTCCAGCTCCTCATGTCTCAGCTGGAGTCGTTTGCTCATCGTGATGCCGGCGGTTGCGGGGTTTCTTCTGCTCCTTCAGCTCCTTCAGGCTTTTGGCTTTGCTGTCCCCGAGGCCGCCCTCTCCAAGCTGCCAGTAGTCCTGGCAGTACTGGTTGATCAGACCCATCTCTGGCTGGCTCAGGATGGTCAGCAGGTCTTTATACTGACCCACGCTTGGAGTCCAGGCACTGGACTGCAGTGGAGGGAGAGCTGGGCTGCCCGTTTCCACCAACACGTTGTTAACTGTGCGGCTGGAGAGGACTACGAGCTGTAGTTTGACGAGCGTGTGTTTGAAGTTTTTCTCTGTGGACGTGCACTGGTAGATACCGCTGTCAGACGACTGCAGGGAGCGGATCAGAAGACCTTGTTCTGTTTTCAGGGTGCGGCCCTCTGAGCGGATCTGGAAGGACAGCGTAGGACAGTATTTCATTTATGAATTTGTCTGATCTTTATCATTTAGATGAAACCAGATCTGTATTACAGGGTAAATAAAGAGCACTTAAAGCATCAATTTTGACTGTTTCACAGTGAAAGATTTACTCACCTCTTTCCTCCTGTCGCTGTTTTCCTTCTGCAGGTGCCACTTAAGAGACATGTGAGGAGACCTGGCCTGACACTCCAGGAACGTAGTGCTGCCCTCCACCCCATACTGAACTGACTCCACTGTATTTTTATTGGCTGTGAAACAATTCATAAGGTTTATTATTGTAGACATCTACAGAAGGGAAGATAGACAATGGGACTATCATTAACTGTGTTGGTATTGGAACAAAGTTAGCCTGGTACTCACAGTTAGAGTTATAACCTCTGCACTGGCGGATAGGGTTGCCGTACTTCACATCCTGCCGACGGCTCCGTCTAGAGGGGTCAGATCAACAGTAAAAAAAAATAAAAACAATTTAATTCAACATATTTTTTAAGTTTTACAAACTTAAGGAGAGCTACTTTTATAATCCTCACCTCTTCTGAGAGTTGGAGTATCTGGAGCAGGTTTTTCCATCCCAGGCGCAGTACGGATCTCTGGCCAGGCAGCAGTCAGCACAGGCCTCTCCGTACACATCACAGCGATGCAGAGCCAGGTGGGTCACGCCCAAGACTGAACCCACATACAGTTGTTGCTATTGAAGAAAAAAGATACAAAAAGCAGAGGGAAAGATCGTCATTAGTCCTTTGTGACTCTAGGAATATACACACATACATTCGGTAGTAAATAATTTGCTGTACTGTATTGTAAATGTTATTCTCCAGACTGCATCTATGATAAGATTGAAAATGGTCCACGTTTTTGCATTTTCATACGATTTGCTATGTAGCGACTTAAGTCATAGAATACATGTAATAATTTCCTCTTACTCTAATCATTTTTTAACATAATAATAGGTACCAAATGACACTGTTATTTCCAAGAAATTTCTCTTTTAGCATACAGAGAGCAGTTCATTTCTGAACAACTGAGGCAAACAGTGGATAATGTCAAGAGTTACCTCATTTTGTTCTATATCTTGAAAGTTTTACCATCAGTTATTAATTTTCTTCCATCTGGTTTGTAACTTACCCGTTTTGATGAAATCTTCATGGTGGTGATAGCTGTGGGGACCTGCAGCAAAATAAAGAGCAATGGCTTTTAAGTTCCAGTCACAGAAAACAGAACAAAAATATACAGTAATTAGAAAAAAAGGAAACAGAGGGAAAGAGTGAAAGTCACACCTTAAAAACTTCCACCTCCTCTAACACCAGCTCCTCTGTCTGCAGGTCGTCTCTTGGCAGGACGATCACTTTCTGGACTGATCCACGATCTGTAAAACAAGATGTAGGAATGAGTGTAAGTCCAGCACGGCTGAAATCTAGAGCCTTTAACTCAGACTGCTTTCATCTCATACATCCACTAAATATTTGTTTTATTTAACAGGTAACTGCTCGAACAGTTCCCAGCAGATTTTCTCTGAACAAAATGTAACTCCAATATTTCAGATCAGTGGAAAGTGACTGACCTGTTCCCAGGAAAAGCACCTCATAGTTTCCATCAGCAGCTGCCACCTGATCCACAGCGATTGTGGTAAACTCATAATCCACATTGGTTCTGACCACCAGGGGGCGCTTGTGCACTGGATAAACAGCATTGTACATGGTGGGGTGGTTTCTCATGAAGTTGATCACCTCGTCTGGATAATCCTTTGTGGATTTCATGTTGGGGGTGAAAGTGCCTCCAGGACACTATTGACAAATAAGAAAAAGAGACATCCAGCTTTCAAACCTGCAATCACACTGTAGAAATATTCTTGTTGAAAGGATGACTGAGATGTGATCATGAAATTATTTTATTAATTGTTTATAACTCACAGTGCCAGGTCGTGGATAAGGGATCTTCCCAGTGTAAGCCACCCACTGGTAGTTAGGCCCCTCTTTGTGGGCAAAAGGGCCGTTGAACACCATGCGGATGTCGGCCATGGAGTAAACGCACACCGCCGAGCCTTTAAACACAGATCTGGTGGAGGGCAAGAGGAAAGAGGATGAACACACAGAGACAGCAGTTTAACCTGCTCCCTGAGATAATAACTACGGTTTGTTCGCTGCGTCTCTGCGGCTGCTAGAACTTACTTCCTACCCACATACTCAGCCGGTAGTGACGCACAAACACACACTCGTACCAAGTCAAGCTGTCTGACACACTGACATACAAACCCCCACGTTCTGCAGAGAATCTCCAGAGCTCTGGTGGTGGGTGTACTATGTTTGTAACTCCTGTCATGAACCTCTATAATCAGCACGGCTGTGTTTTTATCAGCTGAGTTTGAATATGAGAGGATGGAAACAATAACAGTGTTTGTTTCCCAAATACGTTAATCAAGATATGTTTATTATGACTATCTGCGAACCTCTCCCTCGTTGTGTGCAGTCAAAGTCTCAATTTTCACGTCTGCCTGAATTTTAATACTGTGTGTTGAATGACAACTTGCTATCAAACCTGACCTATGAGGAGCTATAGGCTCAGTCAGCCTCCCAGAGGAGTGAGACTCCCTCTAGGTTCCAAATTCACAGCCTGGTTTTCTCTTTGTAGCCTGGATCTGACAGGCCATACGCAACGCAACATTTCAATATCTGAGAGAGCTGACACCTCCGGGCTGAGAGGATATGAAATAAAAAGCTGCAGGAGGAACCCAAAATACACCTTCCCTCCCAAACTGCATGAAAGTCAGAGAGTTTGGGAAGCTGTCAATCACTCACCCTGAAACTGAGAAGACTCCGTAGATGACAGGGTTCTTGGTGTCTTGAGTTGGCTGGATATACACATCCCCTAATAGATAAAGACAGAAGTTATGAAAATAAGTCACAGCCATGAACGACAAGAAGAAGTGTTGAAATAAGTACTCTGATTGTGAAAGTTGTAGCGAAAAAAATTTAAAAACTTTATTGTAGACAAAAAAACATTCAAAAATTGACATAAGTAAGAGTGCAAAAATACCAGGAAAAAGTAACTGAGTCAGCAGGAAAAAAAATCCTCTCTACTATATTAAAGACGACAACGCAAAAATTGCTGATAGTGATGCATCAGTGCAAATTAAGAATTTTAATGTTAATGCTCAGTGGTGTGAAACTAGTTTTGAACACTCAATATAGATACATCTGCCCAGTGGTCCTCAAAAATGGGGTCAAAGTAACTGTTAAGAAACTCTAAAGGATGGGAATGAAGAAAAAATTAAACTGTGAAACAAAAAATGTCATCAATACTTGCTGGTTTTGTTTTCACTTTGCTCTAAAGACTATTCAAATAGAAAAATCAGAGAAGTTGAGAGTAAATCAGTAGACCCCTGAAATATGTGATAAGGATGTCAAGCCAAACACATTCAGAGTCACTAGTTTAGTCTCTGACTAACCATTGTTTTCAACAAGCTTTACTTAATCTGCAAAGTAGCTAGTAACCACAGCTGTCAAAAGACATGAAAGGGAGAAGAAAACACAATATTTCCGTGTAAACTTCAAAATTGTACCACTGATATTAGTCACTATCCCACAGTCCAGGCTTTTTTTCAGTCCCACAATTACCGTTATGATGAAGTCTGACAAAAACCCAATGTAATAAGTTAATATTAGTGTCTGTTTCACATGCACTGAATCAGCTTGAGGTTTTATTAGTGCTCAGATTCCACCTCATTCCAACCAAAAATATTTTCTAAATGTGACACATAGAGACTTCTGACTCCAGGGAGTGAAGGGAGAGTTTCTCATGGATTGTGGTTACCACAGCCTCAGTGATATCCTGAATTCAAGCTCCTCCAATGCTGAAGCTACAGTTCTCGAGTCTCAGCAGGGAATATGAGTGATACAGAGATCTCTGCTGAAACATGACTTTAATAAGAGCCATATGCACCCAAGGACTGTGGAGTTAAGACAGTTGTGAACCCTGCATATCCTTTCAGATGGCTTAATGAGAGATAAGTGCAAGAAAAAACAATACAGAAGAAAACTGAGACAATTTTTAAGTAGAGATGTTGAGATGAGTAACACTACAGCTGCAGTTGAACACATAGGTCTGCTTTATTCAGTACATCAATGTAAACTAGTGAAAAGCATCACGTGGTGTGTTTGAAATGGCCTGAGGACAAAAATTACTGTGTCATCAAAAGTCTGTAAAATACAGAGGCCTAAAATCCATCCATAATTAACCTGAGATCTTTTTTTACATAATTATTTAAGCAGATAGAAATAAAAGAGTTATCTGGCACAAAAAAGAAAGAACCTGATATTTATCTCGTACATCTCACCTGAGATAACACGAGAAGCAGCATGTAAAGAACTTAATGTTAAACCACAATTATAAGTGTGGAATTAAGGGTAGAGTAGAGAATAACACAGGATTTGATGCCTGTGCCCTCTGGCATTACAGCATGCCCATATTAAACACAAGGGAGGGAGCTTAAATTCATACAGCTTGTATGCAAACATTTCTGACTCTGCAAAGCTGCAAAATCAGCAAACTCTGCTTTGATCACCAGTTCCAAATCACTTCAGAAGAAGAAATCTCTTTACATGCCAAGGTATGAAAATGACAGGTAATGGCTCCACACGAAAGCAAGAATTAACTTTTGGCAAACAAAGTAGAAACTCATAACCCATCCGACGCCAGTTTGACAGGCCTGCTGGCTACATACCGAGCGCAGTGAAAGAGAAATAAATCAGGAGAGAGCTGGAACGAGTTGCGTCACTGAAACTTTTGTTTCTGATGTGACAGATCAGAGAGTGTTTGAGGCGCTCACAGCAGCACATTAGCAAGAAAACATCTCAGATTGCTGCAAGCATAGATAGAAGACACGGAGAGGGAATAAATAAGGTGGTTTTGAAAAGTTTAAAGGAGGAGAAAAAAGTGATTCGCTAAGTAAACTGTAACTATGTGGAAGAAGCACTGCAGGTATACATTATAGCTTCTTGATAACTACTCTAATGGATATGCAACTGAACAACTGTAGTGAAAATTGAAAAACAAACAAAAAACTACAAATAAAGGATCTTTGTTTTTGTGTACGGATAAGCTGTTTAGGGATTTGTGGACTATAAGAACATAAAAATAACTCAATGAAAAAACAATGTTTCATCCACAATTGCATTTCAGAAAAGGCAATAAAAGTTTATTGCCCACACATCCATTCTCATTTCTATCTGGCAGACATTTTCATCTCAGTTGTGTCTGCATGCCTTTATATACTTCCTCTCTCTTTCTCTCATCATTACTACACTGAATGCCTTTTCTCCTGTTAATGCTGACTGCCCCACCATCTGAATGTACTCCACTCTCTCCCCTGAGTCCTCATACAACCACTCCGAAGCCTCTGTCTGACTCCATCAGGGACCAGCAGGACTGGAGACAGAATACATTTCGAGCAGACCGTCTGTGGTTGTGGGCAGGACGACCACAGAGCTGTGGGATGTTCACTGCACCTCAGGACTCAAAATGACCTCACTGTGAGTGTTCATCTGCGGTGAGACTACAGCTGACCTGCTGTAGTGGAAAGACCGCTAAAAGTACAGCAACGCTAAAGAAAGGAGCTCTCTCCTGTCACTGACAGAGTGCTCCTAATGCATAACACAGATTTGCATCTTTTAGAGTCTCATCACAGCAGGAGTAAGGAATACATGTAGCTCATAGCTGTGGTTGATGCAGTTTCCAAGTGAATTATTTAATAGTGTACCGATATAAAAGACAAAATGTGTAAAAACATTTCAACCATTCATGCCGCTTCAATGTAAATGGTGTATTCAAGTGCAACGTTCGCAATTAAATTGTGAATGCTGAAAGCCCTAATTTTTTGTGGTGTCATTAAGATCTGGAATGAACTCATTATCTTTTTAATTGCATGCTATTTTGTCCCTTTTGGCACACTGTAGTTGAGTTGTCGCAGCTTCTTCCTGCTTCCTGCTGCTGCAGTGATGGTTAGCACTGGCACTACTGGGCTTCTGAATAGCACATTTCACTTTATCAGGAAGCCAAATGTAATATTCACTTTGTGTCAAAATGAATTGAAACATCCCCAAAGTACTTTGAGTTTGAGCAACCACCCAAGAGCTAAGCATACAGGTGCAACTAATCAGAGTAATGTCAGTGAGAAAATGCATCAAAAAGCCGACAAAGCACGGTCCTTATCATTGGTTCGGATACTATAGCTTCGAGGGTTGCTCAGTGTATTGGTTCCCTCTCTTCTGCTGTCCAGTCTAAACTCAGAAATCTTGGAGTAATATTCGATCAGTCCATGTACTTTGATCACCACATAAAACAGTTGTCCCTGTAATGTTTCTTCCATTTACGAAACATTGCTAAACTTAGGTCTGTTGTGTCACATCCTGAACTGGAAATAATCATTCATGCATTTGTTTCATCCTGACTGGACTATTGTAATTCACTTTTCACCTGCCTCAGTCAGTTGTCCCTCCATCGTCTTTAATTAGTCCAGAATGCTGCTGCAAGGCTGTTGACCAAGTCCAGCCGGACAACCCACATCACTCCGATTCTATCTTCCCTACATTGGCTTCCAGTGGTCAGGTTCCTGAATATATCGCCGACCTGCTCCACCCATACCTCACCAGTAAATCACTCAGGTCTTCTGACCAGGGCTTGCTGGTTGTCCCTCGAGCTTGTCTAAGGACAAAAGGTGACCCTGCGTTTGAAGTGGTGGCACCAACATTGTGGAACGCTCTTCCTGTAAATATTCGCTCAGCTGTCTCTATTGTCACTTATAAAAAACTCTTAAAGACACTTTTATCTAAACAGCCCTTCGACTCACCTTGTACAGACTAATGTTTTAATTATGCTATTGTCTGCTTCTTTTACTGTATTATTATTTTATGTTAATGTTTTATGATTTCACTTTAATTTGAATATTTTTCCTGTGAAGCACTTTGTGATTTTATTCTATGAAAGGTGCTATACTAAATAAAATGTATTTACTTACTTTTTACTATTTTGGGTTGTGTGAAACGCCACAGCCCGGTAGATGAAATTAAACTGCTTTACATTGTTATGGACATGAAAATGGTTTGAGGCTTAAATAAAGATCATTACGTAAATTTCATAACATTTATATGATTTCCAAAACAAGACAGCTAAGACTCTTTCTACATTGTTAATCTGGACTTAAAGACTGTTCTGACATGCTAAATAATGGATTTTTAAACGTGATTAAAAATTTGATTCAAAGTTAAACTTTCTTTCCATACATTCTGAGTTGAATAAAAGATTTATGCCTAGTAACAGAATATATTTCAGCTAAAATCCAGCAGAAAGTAGTGAAAGATTCGCTGCTCATACCAGCAGTCATTAGAATTTCAAGGATACTACAAATCCCTCCTTAATCCTGTCAGTCATGTGAATGACGGACAGGCCGGGATGATCCACAGGGGGTCGGACTGATCCCAGCTGCTCATTACTTTGATTACTCCGTGTGCGTGTGTGTATTCGGTTTTCTATCTCTGGTTCAAATTCTCTGCAGAACATGTTGCTTCAAAGCCGAGCGATCACAGTCTTACAGTCAGGATGTTACCTTTACAGATGTTACTGCACATACAGGAGCCATGTTGATGTTCAAAGGAACAGGCGTGTCAGGCTTAACATGTATGAGTCAGTGAAACCTTAATCTAAAGCTGCAGCTCTGGGATTCTTCACAGTATTGCTGTGCATAAGCAGACACATGCAGCTGTAAATGCTGCATATGTGCCTCCCATGTTAAGGGAGTGAGCTGCAGCGAAATCTGAGAAGATGTTAATTTCTTAAGTCTTTAAACTGTGACATCATGGGGAAAGTATGCAAAGCAAACAGAGGGCAGAATGTGGATGGAGCCCAAAAAATGAGAAAGTTGTTGGTACTGAATCTGTCAACAAGCTCACCATCTGCAGACCCTTTAGTTGATCTTAGCTGAAATGCTCCCGTAAGAATTCTCACTTTCCAGCTGCCATTTTTTTTCTGTCAGGTCACGGGCATATTCATTACAAGCTTAACATCAGCTCTGAGCAGATGTGTAAAATGTTTTCTGAGTTGGGATATTTGATCTGTAAAAATGTCACTAAGTATTTAGGATATTTGGCTTTGAAGATGCTGTTGATTACAAACACTGACTGGAGGCTTATCAAGCAACAGGTGGTGGATAAAAGAAACACCTGGGTGGTATCCGACACATTTCCTGAAAAGGTCAACGATTCAGGGAGAATCTTAAAAGAGAGACATATCAATTCAAACTTACTCAGTTCGTCAAAGTGCGTCTCAATGCCGTCGACTCCCGGCACTGAGCAGATGAGTCGTGCTTTCAGGAACGTGCTCCACTTGTTGACAAGACAGCAGTGTCCACCGTCATCGTTCTGTGGGGACAGAGACAGTCGTCATGCATTTTGCGTCTGACCGATGTCTTACCACCAGCTGTTTGAAACAACTGTTCAAACTAACTGCCCCGTCTTTGTTGTTGATGCACCAGTGTGAATAAAGATCAGCTCTGTGCTTCAGCTTGGCCCATCTGTACAAGAGGTCAGCCAACGACTACTGCTGAGGTAAGGACTCAAGCTGTGGGAAAATGATTCATGGGCTGGAACTTAGCACAATGTACACAGTCCAAATTTGCAGAGCTGGAAGACATTTGGTGTCTATCTTTATCTACTGTGACATCAAGTCAGGCAAACAAATCTATTTTCTATGGTCTTTGGTAAAATTTAATTCGATTTTAAGTTCTTCCAGAAACAGATAGAAATGATTTACGGTTTTGTTATTAGCCTTGCGAGCGGAATGACCTCTAGATGCAATTCTGTTGCTTGCAAGTTAAAAATAACTAATCTGTTTTCTGAATTATGTTGTGTTGACAATGAAATTGTTGCGTTGCACAAGGTTTAAAGAGAACTTTTTTAAAATTATGAATAAAAATCTACATTCATGTTCTGTTGTGGATTCTGTGGGAGATGGCTAAAAAGTGAAAGGCTGGCCAAGGGTAAGGACGAGAACTTGGCTTCACTAAGATTTTATTCAAACTTTCTATTCCAATTTGTCAAGTCTGCAGAATTTTTGTGAACAAAAAAAGAACAATGTTACAGATCGCTTTTTCTGGTTACGTTAAATTAACGCAAACTAACAAGTCTCTACAGTGTTGGATGAACTCGGAAAATCTGAATAAAATCAAGGTGACAGCAATGTTGGCCTGGCTCTGGAAGGACGACAAGAACTGAATCAAAGCTGAATGATGACACAGGTCATCTTTTACATTTTCTTAATTGTAGAGATGTATATCATAATACTCGTGATTCACTGAAACCAGCCTCACGATTCAAACGCCAATAAGAGAATAAGGGGAGTACCAGCACACATTTTTTCACTTAAAGCACTGCATAAGTTAAATTGTTATTCTACCATTATTATGTTTCCATGAAATGCAGTTTACTGTTGCAAATGGATTGAGTAAAAACAGACTTTTTAGAAGACAAGGCTAGAAGATGGAAATGCGGGTCAATACATCACCACACACAACTCAAAACCTATTGGGATAAATTTCCAGGATTTTTCTTTGCCCAGAGAATCAAGTCTCCAAAGTTTCACTTTAGACTTGGGTTGATTGTCAGCCATACGATGGGTTGCCATGAGAGTTGAATATCATTCATAATACTCTGTCAAATGCCTCTGAAACTTTTCACTTCTTCAAAAAGATTATAACATATCTAATATTTTGACACCAATAATTATCATTGGATAATAATGATGCACTGCACACGGCCTTAAAATATGTAAAATTGAATTAGGTGATTCTTTGACTTTTTCTCCTGCACGGCCATGAAATTGGTATTATTTTATTATTTTAATTTTATTACTTTAAAGAATGAACTGTGTTTTATCTGGTGGATATATTAACAGTCCCCTGAGGATTACCAAAAAACCCCTCACTTTTATCTACCACCTTTCATCTTCATTGTGTATCCATCAGCCTCATCAGTATCCCAATGTAAAAGTTGAACATGGTTATGATTATACCTTAGTGTAGAGTCCATACCCCAGCATTGGAATTGTTATCATGTTAGCATGCTAATAAAAGGAAGCATTTATCTGAGGCCATCTTTTAGAGTCACTAGCATGGTCATTGATGCTTTTTCTTATATGATTTATTGTTTGTAAAAACCATACTTAAGGGATGCATCTTTCAAGTGAATAGTGTGTTTAAGGACATTTTCCCTAAGTCAATGTACAGATGGTTTAACAGTCTTGAACAGTCTTTCATTATTTATGCATGTTGGGTCAAAACCAATACTCCTAGGCACAGCACTACATCCCTGAGCAAACAGAGCTTAGGCTTTGTATTACTGTCGTTACAGGTTTATGGACCGAAGTATACTCTGATGTTCAAACATTTAATTAAGCAATACAAAATGGCAAAATGGCAAAAATAAACTTAGTTTCCTAACTGGTTATCAATGAGTGTTAACTGATTTCACTCAGCAATTACTGATGATCCCAGGGGACTTCCTCTTTGGCCCTCTAAGAGACTGCAATACAGGCATGAGGATATAACTAACCGTTATGGAGACACATAAACCTTTCAGCTGTGATGATCAACATGTGGTTTGCTGACTGGAGTGATAACTCACCAGGCAGATCCGCCCTATCCTGGACTGGGTCATGGGACTTTGGCCCATCTCAGAGGCTTTCTCGCGGAAGAAGAAGTAGAGCTTGTCATCATTCTTTTCAGCGCTGTCTGGGATGAGGTGTGCGTGGATGAATGTGGGGTCTGTACAACAGGAGAATGAGACAGATAGAGCATTAGCAGGTCATGTTGCATTAGGGCTGCATCCAAATTTCCAGACCCAAGTGTCCTAAAAGGCAGGACAGTTTGATGACTGACCAGGGCATGCATTGAAACAACAAAAAATGAAACAAAAAGTACTAATACAGATATTTACAGACTGCACACATTCAAGAGCACACATATAAAATTCCCAAACAAAATTTGTAGATTATTAGCAACATAAAGTGAGTCTATCGAGAATGATTACTGCTGTAACAATGAACAACATGCAATAGTAGCCTGGAGCCAAAAAACAGCACTTTAACCCAGTTCCCAAACTACCCCTTTATTTCTTCCTAGTGACAACGCTCAAAATGGCATCACAGAGCGCTCCCACTGGTTGACTTAATGGGTCACCGCTGGACACGCCACACATTGGGCTCCTCCCCACTGCAACCAGGGTCCCAAATGAGGACAAATCAAAACTAGGAGAGGAGTAGGGGGACAATGTAATGGGGGGATGGGAAATATCCAAGGGATTCCACATGGCTGATTAGCAGGACTCAGGTGTCCCGGTTCTGTGTATCACTGCCAGGGGACTGTTGTCAGGGCAACAGGGTCAGAGGAAAATCTGGGGAACGCTGTGATTGGTTTGGCAACATCAAGCCAAAGCCCCCGACCGGCATTTATAACGCTGTGACAATCATGGATCATTAGAGCAGAGGCAACTCTGAGTAATTATTGACATTTAACATTTTCCCTCCGCTACTACCCTGCCGACCTCACCCACAGGCTCCGAAGCCATGCAATCAACAATTAGTGTAATGCATTTCACGCTTTGAGTGGAATGGTCATGTGGTCATATGGTGCAGGCTGTAAGGATCAACTATCTCATTCCTAGAAGACATGCTCAAGGAATGGATGATACACTGGATGGTACTGAAGTAACAAATAAGATGTGGGGTGAGACATTACAGTTATACACTCCAGGAGCTGAGGAACAAATTAAAAAATGATCTGGAAAGAGATGAGTCGAAGAATGAGTGCTGGCAGTAGATCAAGCCGTGAGTTGAGACATTACCGTTTAACCATCTGGAGTTGTACTGATCCGTCCTCATGGCTGTCTGCTTCCCCAGCGTACGGAAGATAGCAGAGTCTGTTCCCATGAAATCAATGTAGACTCCTGCATACAGCTCTCCATCTGTCAGTCACACAGAGAGAAAGAAGGGAGGTTGTTACAGAGGTGAAGTCATGACGGATGACAAATTTTCCAGGTTAAACTGAAGAACCCGTTGTCTACCACATCTGATTGAATCTTCATTAAAATGTTGAATCATCCCTTCAGAGTTCATTAAATCAAACTGGCTGCTCGTACAGCAGCTGTGGTATTCACTGCTACAAGTTCCGACACTGAATGATGATTATAATTTAATTTAAAAACAACAGCAAACTGCCAAAATAAATTATACATATCACTAAACCTGGTCTTATAGTGTGGGAATGGTTATCTTTTATTTTATAATGTTGTCCCTACAATTATCTTGCAATTAGCCCAACAGTTCAATTGGAAAGGACAGCTGGTTT
This sequence comes from Notolabrus celidotus, assembly GCF_009762535.1. Taxonomy (NCBI): domain Eukaryota; kingdom Metazoa; phylum Chordata; class Actinopteri; order Labriformes; family Labridae; genus Notolabrus; species Notolabrus celidotus. Next base: position 9,671,999 of record NC_048272.1, on the reverse strand, counting down.
AAAGAATTACATGTAAACGCAATTATAGCAAATGAGAAAGGTCAATCAAAGATTGATATGGAAGGGTTTTAGTATCGCCTACCTAATTGGTCTGTTAGTCCAATGTTTTTAAAGCATCGTCCCTCATTCCAATTTTTTGAGAAACGAGGCTCTAACAGCCAAGGTTAATCTTCTATATTTATCGAAGCTGAGTAAGAATATGTTTCCAATTATTTTCATGTGCCTTCAGCACAAGATTACAAGTGAATCACTTTGCTGCTGTTATTTCGTAACAAAGTGCAATATCATGTACAAATTGTTTTGCTTCATTATCTCAAGGCAAAAGAATGACTGTCCCAGATAAAGCGATAAACGGATCTGTCACAGGAGAAACATTTACAAGTTCCTGGGATAATTATGCAGAGCTAAAAGAGAAGTAGCAAGTTCATTTATTACATCTGATTGAAACTCTTTGAACCGATATTTTTAGACGGAATCAGTTACTACAAATGCCAAGAAGCTATCCAAGCATCCCTGTTGTAGCCCTTTAGATATGTTATAAATATAAGTAGCAAGAGATGGGTTTCTTTTTTTATATATCATCTCAAGATAGCCAAGCTTGTTTTCTTGAAATAACATATTGAGTGACTTGTGATCTCAAGAAACAGCCATTGAAGAAGTACTTAGCATGGCTGCTTTTAGCTTTCATACTGCTGGCAAATACTAACTATTATATTTTAGGAAGGTATGTGAGAATCGGTGCAACAGAAGACGGTAAGGGTCAACAACTTCAAACACCAAAACCAGGGAAAGTCCAGCTTACTCTGTAGTCCGGTGTGGTTTTTCTCTGCCCTGCCATTTATTTAAGACAACCTGTGCTGATTTTCTTGGTGTAATAGTTTTTCTTGAGTCAGCTAGAAATGAGCTGACACTATGTAGCAAAAGATAGTGTCCCTCTCTCTCCCACTCTATCTCTCTATGCACACACACTTGGATGTGGGGCAGGAGGTCAGTGATCCACAACCATGTCTGACCACCTTTAAAAGACCACCCACTAACATGAGAGTGCACACATCAGTCTGACAACATAAGTACAGATGTTGATATAACTATAACTGGACAAGGGCTGAAATCAATCACAGCTTTACAGTAATATCACAGAGACTCCACAAAATAGTCATTTGTAAAACAGAACAAAATAACTGGAAGATCAATTCATTGTCAGGGTTCTATTTGACATAACTACACGTTCACTATACTTTATCCCTTACACAAAGCACATTCAATTCTTGTAATAATTGTAGGAAGGAAAAAAAATGAGCATGGACTCACTGATCAAAGCGGAGACACTGTTAAGTTTGGGGTCATACGGACATTTTCCTTTCCCAGAATCCACTTTCCCAGGTTCAAGTCGGAAAATGTATTCCTAAAATGATAGAGAATCAAGAAAAAACACCATAAATAGTTATCTTATTTTACTTGCAAATTTGATAACAGATTTAGGGGTTTGATTATCTTTTTTGTGTGTGCTGGGGGAGGTAATTATTTTAAGGCAGCATGTGCTGTCCAAGGCACTTTGAGTATATTTAGATGCTAAAAGCAGCAACATCAAACCAATAATGTGATCAGTGTAGAGACACAGTAACAATGACAAACTGTGACCCTAAAACAGACTCGCTCTCACAGCTCTGTTGGATCTGCTGAGGGGAACAAAAAGCACACAAAGCCAGTTATCTGTGAGGGGAAAATGCTGAGAGCAATCCAAAAACTCATCCAGCGTGCTTCTGATGTTAGTGGCTCAAACAAGAATTCATTATTCCACAGTGCAAGAGGACATCTTGAACATCTGTGTCAACACTCGGTATGTGTCTACATGGAGTTTTGTCGGGCACTTCAAAGCCGGCTGATGATGCCTGACAGGTAGAAAAATATGAGGGAAAGTAGAAAAATGTCAAAGCTGCTTCACTGACCTTTTCTTGGATATTTTTTCGAGGAAGAGAGTACAGTATAATCCAATATTTGAAAAAAAAAATTATTCTGTTTTCTACAGACTTTTATATTTGAATTATTGTCTTGTAAGATTGGAAACACCCCATTATGTAGTAGAAACCGTTCATAGAGAGTTTTTTTAAGATAAAAAACCTAAACTCTTGACTGTTGCAAAGAAGTATGCATCATGATCTGTAAACTAAGCTCCACCCACTTTTAATCAGTGCTTTAAGCACAGATAAGAACCCCAATGCAGTAATAAGTAAAAAAACAAGAGAGAAATAACAATCTATTAGATGTGTTCAGGGCCTTTTCTGTTTTTGACAACAATAGAAAAAAAATTATGTTGTTTTTATGTTGACAGAAGAGGTTTGGCTATTCAGCTGTTCAACAAGCTGTGTCCTTGCTCAAAGACTTGTGAAAACCTTATTTTTTTATTCCTGTGTTATTTCTAATACTCCATCTGAGAGTCAAAAAAATACTCCAGGTGGGCACTGATTTAAAAAAATTCCCTTCAGCCCACCTTCGCCTCCAAAGGCTCTGACGTTGTGCTGTAGTCTGCTGCCCGACTCGTTCTCCCTCCAGATTGGGGTGCCTGTAGATAGTAGGACCCCTAGAACAGAAACATGGCACATTGGGCCACCTCATTATATCATTCCACAAAACAAGGGCTTAACTTGAAGGCGACCAAGAGGGAAACAGAAGAGTGAAAAGTAAGAACTGGAAAGAATATGTTGACTTGACAGAGAAAAAACAAATCTGGAAAAGTAGGAAAAATCTCTATGTGAAGGTTGAAGTAGAGGGAAGAGAGAGACATTTATAATTTAGTAACCATGTTGAAGACTCAGTGCCATGCAAACACAGCTGCAAACTCCATGCATAAACCGTGCAGAGGAAAAAAAGAAGATGGAAAAAGAAATGCAAAAAAAAAGGACAAGTGCAAAACAGACACCAAAAAGCAGTATGGAGGATAGAATTAATAAAAAAAAAAGACATTTAAACCGTGAGATAATACATTTCATTAAAGGGTATTCACAAATTAATTCAACATGAAAAAAATCCAAAACTTAACTTCTACTTTATGTTTTATTTAGGATGTATACGTTTTTTATGAAGAACTCCATAGGTTTAACTAATTCAACAAAATAAGCTCTGAAATAGCATCAGAAAGCAGGAAAAGTCACCAATTTATTGGAAAAGCCAACAATCATATGAGCCAAAAAAATGTGCTGAGTTCTTTTTGTATCACCTGGAACAATTTCTCAACAAGTGGTTTCTGTTTACATCTACTGTCACTAAAGAAAATCTTTACAGTGTGAAGTCACATAACATGTATTCCTTCTGGGAGAAGCTAAATGACAAGAAGCGGACTGACCTTTACATTGAAATGTGAACCCTGCTTTAAACACTGAGACTAAACAGGCAGAGTGGCGAATGAAAGTGTGTGTTGACTGTACATAGCAGCTGCTGTAGCTCTGCGAAGCTTTGGAGGAGCAAAGGATGGAAGGAGGGAGGAGGGGAAAGAGGGATGGAGGAAGGGACGGAGGGAGGGCAGAGCTACAAGGCTGATGATGGATGAGAGGCTCTATCGGTAATGATGGCCTTTCAGAGGCTCTCAGCCAGAGAGAAAGACAGGCCACAGGCTCTGCTGTGTGGAAACAGGTGAGGGGGGGAGGAGGGAGAAAAACTACAAGGTATTTGCTATAGATAAAATGCCAACATGCTTTTCTCAGGGGTAACAGAGAAGATTGGTACCTCTACGATCTCTAAGCAGTGGTAGTTAGCTACTTCAACAGCAATTCTGAAATAATAACAGAGATTTAGAAACGACTGGCCATGAGCTTTTTCTTTGGAGTCCCCCAGACCGTGAAACAGCGCGAATCGATGAAATATAAGAAGCAGAAAATGATGGGAGAGAAAAGGAGCTCATGAAACTGAGGAGCAAGAGCAGAAGGATTTCTCTGACCCCGAGATTGATTGACGGATAGTTCTTTAGAAGAAGCAAAAGGTCAAAATGTCCCCGTGGTTGCCTGGTGTTGTCTTTGGTTACCTGTGACCTGCGTCCTCGGTCCACGTAGGTGCAGATAGGGTTGTATGCACCGGTTCCACACACGTACAGATGGGTGCGGTTCCATGGTTCAATCAAACGGATGAAGTTTCCACACTCCCCCTGAGGGAGAGAGACAGAACGACAGCTGTTGTTAATTGGGAATTTGTCATTTTTCAAATCTGTACATATGCGTTTATAGTGATATACAGTGATCGTTTCATCGTAAAAAAACATCCCAGCAGTTTTTCAACAGTTAGTGGATGTGGAATAAAAATGTTTAGCTGGTCATTTAGTCTCTAATCTTATCAAATGGGTACAAAACTTGAGAATTCCCTTCTGTCAAAGAATACAATTTAATTTGGACAATAATGCCCACTTTAAGTGACTTACGGTGGGTGCTGTAGAACTTCTAACTAAAGTAAAAATTAGCTTTTTTCGTAAGTGTAGTTTTTCAATACAAACCTTACATTTTGGGCTATTTTGTATGCTTGTTTTACCTTCTATAAGGCTGGTTTTCAACAAAGCCATTTTCAGGTGTTCTACCCTTACCCTAATTATACAAATGTATGCACAAGTGGTAACCTTCATGCTATCATAATGGATATGTTGTAAAAAAAATGAACACGCCCAACAGTGTATACAACAAATTGACTGAGCTACATACCAAAAAGTGTATTGAAACCAAAAATATGTTTAATTTTGTCTAAATATGAGCTTTTTATAGGACTCGATGAGGATTCTTTGGATTTTAAAGCCAGTCTTGACATTCAAGGAACTGCAGGTTTTTGCACTTCCCCTTGGCTTAAATTTTCCACACTGGAGATTGCTGCTTGGTTCTTCTACGATACATGCTTTTATATTTTCTTCATGTCTTTCGCGCTTTTGTTTATGAATTTAGGTATTTATTTCTTTGTTTTTTTTAAACCAGGAATGAAACTAAACTAAAACAAACCCAACAGGATTAAGGTCTTAAATTAAGATGATAATTTTGATAGCAAAATTGCAACAAAAAAAGGTAATACAACATATAATGCCCCATTGGTGGTTAATAACCCCTCTGCCTGGCTTAAGATCATCACATCTCTCATCTCCTCTGCTGGCTGCCTTGTGTTTGGCAGCTCTGTCCTCTGGCTCTGTGTCTGCCTGGCCTAGGCCTCACATCAGACCACACTGTCAGAGGAAGAAATGTTTCCAAACACTATATAACTGTGTGGCAGAAACCAAGAAAAGCAGAGCCTCTGAATGGTCTGGTATGTTTTCTCTATGGGGATTGAGGGTAAAACCAATTTAATGTTCTGTCAGATTTGACGGCTGAAAAACATGTTGGTTAGACCAAACAAGACTGTTAAGTGAAATCTGGGTTTTTTAGAAACCCTTAGATTTAAAAATCCAATTAGGGTTTTAAGAGGAAGACATAAAGACATGCTTGTTGTAGCAGGCTTTTTTGAAATCTCAACAACAATGCTGTTTATTTAGAATTTTAATTTAAGGACATTTTGGATTGCAGACAGAGGTTCTGCTGGTGTAAACAGCTCTATGCTTTCGAGGTCTGCAGCTCTCTAATCTTGATTTATTTTTTCTCCGATCAGCTGTGTGCCTTCCTGCTCTCAATCCGACCAAATCAACACTCTTGTTACAGAAATGTTCAGTCTGATGATATCTGTTCAGATTTGTTTGGCTGCTGGTGACAGCTGGCGAAAAAGCAAGGATGTACCAAGCATAAAAAAGATTATATGCTGGATGAGGGGATGAGATATTCGGCAGATCTTCCTAACACGACAGTTTGACATGTTAGAGGTTCCAGAGTATGTCTGTGCCTGTCTGTGCCTGTGTGTGTGTGTGTGTGTGTGTGTGTGTGTGTGTGTGTTTACGCATGTGAGCCTGTGTGTATTATTCAGCACAGAGTGGTATTCCCCCATAGTGAGCACAGTGGGAATGATTGCCCATGACCTCCCGCCTGAACCAACATCCCCTCTGAATTGCTTTTGAATTGTCATCATCTGTCATTCCCTAAAGAGTGGCTCAGATCGCCAGTGTCTCCTGGAAGCCAATTTTATTTCTTATTTTAGTGATGAAATTCCAAATCCATCTCCAACACATACACACACACATGTTCTATACCTGCACATGCCAACATACAAAGGCCAATTCGATGTAGCTGGAGGCAGTGGGAGGTGCGGGTCACCAAACACGCATAAATGAACATTCCAGTTGGATAAACAGCAGCCCGCACTCTCTACCAGCAGGGGAGAGCGGGGTTATTAGCCGGCTCCTCATCACTCTGTCTGTGCTCACCGCTCCTGTCTGTCCTCCACCCTTACATGGGGGTGATGAGGGTGTATGTGTGTGTTTCGGTGGGGTCAGCATGTGTGAACAAAATCAAAAGAGAAGGTTTTTATATGAATTTCAATGATGAGTTTCCTCGTGGGCGGGCGGTGGCGGTGTTTGAATGTCTGCATCGTATTTACACTTCAGACGGCCCAGTAGCTCCGGTGACTAATTTATTTTCACTGTCAGTCTAGACAACAAAGGACAAAAATAATTAGTGTGCAAAATGAAAAATTTGATTATGCTAAAAAATAGAGATATCCATGACATGTATCAGGTATGTTCATGAATATGTTTTCAGCTCTCAATGAAGACGACTGAATGTTTTGAACGTTCCAGCTTCCTGCTGCAGCTTAATTGGTGGCAGCTGTACGCAATCAGCAATCAAGGATGCAGAGACAGTAAATAAGAGCTTCACAGCAAGTACCACATTGGAAAGAGCTTTAAAATGTCCTCCGCTGACCCAAGTGCCAGATCCAAAGTGATGCCAAAAGACACAGCAAAAACACACACATGAATTTCTCTAGGGAAAGTCCTCCAGTAAAATTATGCTCAAATGTGCAGCAGGTCACTCAAGACTAAATGTTATTATCATTTAGTAAATTCCTTTTTTTTGCTTTGCAGTACTTGGTCTTGATTATTGATCATTTTCTTCAAAGAGCTGAAACCTGAAGATTTAAATATTAAGGGGGTCAGCAGCAGGGGACTTGAAGTAAAAGCTGTGCTCATGGTTTTATGATTGATCAATATTTCTGTTTTTTTTAGCCTGGCTGATTAAAGGCACGGTGAGGAGTTTTCGGCTTTTTTCAAAGCAGTGAGTTTACAATGATTTCAAATACTTATTTCTGAGGAAATGACAAGAAGGATGATCAATAAGGACTGAAATGATCAATACATTTTCAAATTATTGAAAATAATTTGACTGATTCAGGATATATCATTATGTATACTCACATTGGTGTCTTTCCCCGATAGCACACATTCAGTCTTCCTCTGGGGGACAACAGGCCAGTGGATCTGTCAGGGAGAGATCAACAAAGCTGGTTAGCTGTAAACTTGTCTGGAGCTCATCCAGAACAATTGTTTGTGTGGGACTCTTCTTACAATCAGTGGCTCCTTGTTGATGTCGTGCAGATCCAGAGAGAGGATGTAATCCTTGCTGCCCACGTACATGCGGTCGTGGTCTTCGTCCATGCGAAGGATCCGATAGTCGGTTGAGTTCAGCAAAAAGGAGAAGTGATGAGCAGTGCCAGTGGACTTCAACTCTACAGAGAGACATAAAGAGTGGAGAAATAATAAGCTTTGAAAAAACTGCTGGAGAAACACAAATCAAAGACATGGTCACAAGAGGTATAGGCTGCTTGTTTTTGGCCCAGAAGTGGCCTTAGGTTTGCCAAAATTCTTTCATTCTTTCTTCTCTAGAGGCGACCTCTATATCTACCTGACAAATCTCATGGAAACTCACAAACTAACTCAGAGCTGAAACAGAGCTGCCTAAAACTGCAGTTCCTTGAATGGTCACTTGAGGCTGGCTCCAAAAGCGAGTCATTCCCCCTAGACCCTAATGTTAAAAGATTCAATTTCACAGCAGAGTTATGTTTACAGCTTGGAACAAAATTGTCTTTCTCTACAGTTTCTAAACCCTTTGTTTAGCTGTATTTTGCCTTAAAATATACATAATTATAGACTAGGAGACTGGTGATTATGGAGAGAGAATTCCCCTTAGTTAATCCAAATTATTGAAAGTTTGGAAGTTTATATATATTTCTTACCTTCTGCTTTTATATTTTAATTTATATTTTAGCTCTAATTAGCTTCTGTGTCTGTGTTTTATACTACACAGTCCATTTACCCTTCTCATATGCGTATAAGCGAGTTATGAATCAGCTGTCAGCAAACTGTAATAGTGAGCATCCAACCCCTGTCTGCTCTACAGCTCTAGCCTCTATCCAGAATACAATCAGACTCCCCTCTAGAAACAAGATGGTGTCACCAAAATACACCAAAAACTTGAGGATGAATAGCAGTTAGAAGACCATCAGGTGACACAATGATTCCTTTTCACTTTTTAATACAGTCTGCGTTACACTGTCACTGACATAATGCCAATACTGATGTTATAATAGTGCAAATGATATGCTAAGCTTGCCAAAAGACTTCATTAAAATTAATTTACATAGACTGTTAGATATATTTCTTCACCAGCAGTAAAATACAATCCATCATGAAGACTATAAGTAGGCTGAAACTGTTTGAATATGACAAGCTTGAATGGGAGGCACACAGAACATCTCACAAAAGTCAAAGCTGAGTGGTAACAGAAACAGAAGTTTCTAAAGCCCTATTATGACGAGTCAGACCGTGGTTTCCACTCTGCTTTTTGTATTGAAATCAAGCTATAAAGAAGAGGTCAGCCCTCCCAATGATCTGTTTTTGTGAATTCTCTGATTTAACTGCAGCAGTGAAGACACTCCCACGCTTACTGTCACATTATATCATTCATAACATAGCAACACCCTTCCCTTTGTATCTCTGTTAAAACTATTTTGAAATAAAACTTCTCTCAGATGGCTCACATACTGCTCTGGGCAAATCACTGCACTGTGTGTGTGTGTGTGTGTGTGTGTGTGTGTGTGTGTGTGTGTGTGTGTGTGTGTGTGTGTGTGTGTGTGTGTGTGTGTGTGTGTGTGTGTGTGTGTGTGTGTGTGTGTGTGTAAGTTTAAGTTACACTAGGGGTGTGAGGGAAGATAAGTGGAGATCTGGTGTACGGAAAGCAGCTTTTTCTCCCGGTCCTCTCATTACCTCCCAAGCTGTTAGAGAATCTGATAGGACGTCTCTCTCTTAGAATTACTTTCTTTCAAACTACGCTTGGGAAAGTGGAGCTTGAGAAAGCTGAGCCTGCACTTGTGCTTTTCAATTTGCAGAGAAAACTAGAGGACCAGATAGAGGACCTGTTCATGTTCCACTTCAATGGGACCAGACAAACGCCTCTACTGTTCTCCTCAGCCTAGTCTGAGATCCACTGAAGACGAGGAAGACTCCCTACAACAGCTTTTCTTCACAAGGAGGAAGAAGAATAATGTTTTTTTACTTAAAAGATGTTCTCCACCTGCACAAGACATCTTCAACAACTGACACAAATCCTCTTTCAGAAAGCCTCTCAGCTGCTGGTGAACTGAGCCCCTTCAGGAACTGTGAAAATGCTGCTGTCACGCTGCAGTATAACAGCACGCAGTGGGCTGGATGAGGTAGTAAATAGGAGAAGACATGGCTGTCACCCATGCAATTCCCATAAGTTTTCTTAGAATACATATGCTCTAAAACGGGTCCTTACTCTCATGGAATCACAGGAGGCGTATGTGTTTATGGACTTTCAATGGAAACCTATTATGCTAATAAGACTATATGGTTTTTCCACAAAACTAAAGAACTAAAGAGCTATTTATGAAAGTCAATATTTTTTTATTATATGTCATTAAATTTTAAATGTTTTTGTTTTTAGGTTTACTATTTTGCTTCTATGTATTTATTGACGGATTGGACAGAGGACAGAGAAGAAAAGTGGGAAGAGAGAGTGGGGAATGACTTCACTAAGGGCCGTACGAAATAGACAAACCCCTGGCCGCCTGCTTCAGAGGCTGTGGCCTCTGTACATAGGGCCTGCAATTTCACCACTAAGCCAGACTGGCGCCCTGAATTGAACATGAATTTAAATATTTCTTGGAGAACAGTTTGGCAGCAAAACCCCATCAATGTATTCAAATTTTGTAGTTAACTTCTTTTATAGTGATTTTCTCTTTCATTTGAGGAGTCTGCCATGCAGTATTCATATTGCCTACTTCTGAATTAAAACAGTGTTTGCAATATTGTTTATCATTTTATCTCAACAATATTAACCTCACTGTGATCTCTTTGTGAACATTTTTTTCATTTCAATGTCATTTTGATTGGCGATAAAGTAAATCATCTAGACTGCATCTATGAAACAACACGTGATAATTGTTTGACAGCAGACTGTGGTTTTTTCAATGTTGCAGTAACTCGTCACAGTGAGTTGTTATGGGAGTGGCTTCGCAATCAAGCTACTTTTAACGCCTCCTGCAACATGTAGCTGAACCACAATCTACCTGCATCATGAGCAACATAAAACAGATTGCAGTTGCCTGAGGCATGATGATTATCTATTTCTCACCCTATAAAAAGTGACTTTGTCTGGTTGCATTGTAGACAGACAGATGAGTTTTTATTCTGTTGCTTCTAATTAGCTGTTCATGAAAAGGTGAAAAAAAAAAGTAAAGCAAAAGAAAGTAATAAACTAAACAGAACTGGAATTGTATTTTGTTTTCAACCATGAGACCCAGCCTTCGATCAGAGTATATGAATAAGAACAGCTAACTAGGACAAGAGCAGGTGTTGACAGCAACATGATGATGAATTACAGGAACGCTTGAGGTCCTATGTTAAGCATCTATGCTCTTTTAAAAACAGTACACAGTAACATTACTTTCTCCATTCTTTCTCCATAAACAACCCGTCTCTTTTTCTATCCTTGTCCTCTTGTCCTCTAGCCAACCACACGCTCCAGCAGGCCCAGCGATACCAGAGCTTCAGGGACACCAGACGTCACCAGCTGACATCCCACATTTATCACCTCTGCGCTCAGATTCACACTCAGACGCATCTGAATGGAAGCCTGCAGGTGGTGACTGGCTGTCACAAGTCCGCCAGCGGTAACAGACATACAGATGAGACAGGACAGGATAGGCAGACAGACAGATAACCTACAATGTTAAAAATTACATTCATCAAAACACATTATCAGTGAACAGTAACTGACTTCAGTCTGCAAACAGCCTGTCATTCGTATCCTTATCTTCTTATCTCTTTTATCCAGGATGACTGGATCACTATTCATCACTGCTTGAGCGGACCTTGTTTCATCCAGAACCCCCCCCCCCCCCCCCCCCCCCCCCCCCCCCCCCCCCTGAAATATCAAAACCTACAGGGGCGGATTCAGATCATTGGCCAGGGGTGGCCTGGGCACCCCTGACATCAGATTGGCCACCCCAGGTGCCACCATAACATGTAACTTTTTTTGGTTATTACTTGTCTGGTAATAGCCTTGCAAAAGGTGGGACTCATGTTGAAATCAACTACTTGGACGATGTTGCAACAGGCTGCCATTTGCCTTTCTTGCAATTTAATGTGACACATTTTCTTTTTAGAACTTAAAATGTTGTAGTGTCATGAGTGTCTTTTAAGACATTTTTTTTTATAAAGTTAAAATAATGTATGCATGAATTTAACATTTTTAGATAATTAAATGTTCGTAATCAAAGCTGATATGATAAGTGGAGACAGGATATTGATGTATGTGCAGTCAAACACTCATACCACCTCTGCATAGGTGAGTGCCCTATTTGAGTCACCCAAGACAAAAATAAGTTTGAATCCACCCCTCAAAAAACCAGGAGTAAGCGAGATCCAAAGTAAACTTGGTAGTCCAGCTGAGTGTTAAAAAAACATAGTGGTATAGATTTCTATATGAGGAGATCATTTTGCATCTTAAAAAACTATAGAAATCAGTTTCCAAAGCACTTTCCAATAAAAACAATCATCTAGTTCCAGAACATTTACTTCTTGAAAAGCATATACATTTAATAATCAATCTTATCCATATTGTGGTTACGAAAACTTTTAATCACTCAGCAACCATACAACAACACATGAATTTGCGTCACTGAGAGACCACTGACACATAATGAAACATATGTTTGGCTGCGTTTGTTGAAAGTGATATGAAAGAGTAAGAAAACTTCTCATGGAGGTCTGCATATTCCTAATCACTAATTGTAGTGTACTTGTAATCTAAGAAGACAGGCTTGGCTGCTGTAAACTAACAGTCAGTGGGTGATACATGCATGTACATGCTTAGCCTCATCATAACCCTGTACTTACAGAACACAAAACTGCATTATAGGAGATCATTATTTATGAGACATAATGGAAGGAATCATAACTTTACAAGGACTGCTTGTTATTTACGAGAATTTCTTTACATCCACAGAAGACGGGACTCCTTCCAGAGCACATTTAAGACTTTTAAAAGACTCAATGTCACTCCAGGTGAAAAAGGAAAGACTTATCAAAGTTAAACTGTATTCATCTTGCCATTTCAACATAAAAATGAAGAGGCAATCTTTCACTCAGGAGGAATATTACCTCTTTGCGAGTTGAAACACATTTATGTGGACATAATGCCTGTGGCGTGCTGAGATAAGGAGTAAGGTATGATAACAGTTCACCTCAAAGCGCTCGCACTCCCTATTGTCAGCACAAATTCATCAGAGACATTCCTGTGTGTTACAGCTCAGCCCAAATTACCCTCACCTCTGAAGCCAAGAAAAATGTTACAAAGAAAAACACCCAGAGAAGCCTTGACATTGTGTCAAATGGTTGAGTTTATAACCAGCTGGTAAATTCAGTAATGATGGGGTATAAGTGTGTGACTGAAGAAGCCGCAAGACCTGGTGTGTATCACCCAGTTTTCAAGCAAGGTCTGTGTAATAATCATGACCAGACACACAGGCAAGTTATCTTTTCCTTTAAGAGTGCACATGTGGAATTGTCTTCAGTTTATAAAGGATCCTTTTTAAAAAAAAATAAAACCCAATCTGTTGCAATGATCGGCCCAGGACATCTGCTGGTAAACTGAGCCTGTAGCCTGTCCACCTGTTGATGGGATCTCTTTGCGCTGTGGTCACTCTCCTCTATTCTGCAGCCAAGGTATGTGAGCCTCCCTGCAAAGCCTGTGTGGTTCTCTGGGGTCATCCTAAAAGGGACGCAAGGGACCTCTGGTTTGTGTTTGTCAGGGGGGTATCGAAAGACACAACTTCCAGACACCGCTGCACTTCTTTTCAGGCAACTATATCAGCCTTGCAGATCTCCCCCTATTTCCCGCCAGGGTGCGTGTTTGTGTGCGTGTTTCTGTGTGTTTCTGTGAAAGAAAAAGGGGGGTCTGAGGAACCAGGCAGCAGAAAATCCCACATACCTGCCCAGGCATCCCTGGCATGTTGTCAGAGTTCCCTGATCTGCTCTTGTTCAGGTACCTATAAAGTAAAGGTGTGGTTACACCTTGCTGCAGCTTGTCTGCAGTCATGCGGGACACCCCTTGTGGATTTACTTTATCAAATAACGGACACACTAAGCTTAAGTATCAGATGTGCCCTCCACAGAGTAAACCAGCATGATACTACAATTTAAACTATCTTCACAGGTGAGCACATACACCAGTGGTGAGTGTCAGTAACAGAGGTAACATGACGTGGTAATATCACTGCTAATGATATAACAATGGTGGATGGTTGCATCAATTAAGTTCGTAAATGTATTTAAATATTTGTGCACATTTTTCTTTTCTTTATTGTTTTTGCAAAGATTTAGGTTATAAGATCAATACCGCTCTGTACTTTAGGATGGGTCTAAGGCTAGGAGGTCATTAGTTCAGTGTTGCACCAAATAAAGGGACAGCCATATTCCTAGATTCATCAACAGGAAAAAATATACATATAGCTACCGATACCTTAAAACTCACAATTCACTTGGTGCAAATTGGTGTATAGTCTTTGTTTACCCACTAAACAAATGGATGAGTCCAAATGAGTTAGTGATGATTTTTAAGGGGAGGGGGCACTGCGCCTAGAAACTTTCAATCTACTGAAATAAGTAGATCCACACTGTGTAAAAGTAGTTTTTAGAGTTTCTGGGAGTTTTTTTTTACTTTGGAAAAGAGACAAGTAGCTCTCCCTGCTCCTCATCAAACTAAGCTAGGCTAATAGCTTCTGGACTCTAGCACTATACTTCACATCAAAGACATAAGAATTCATCTATTCATGAAATCTTGGGGGGAAAAGTCAATAATCAGATTCTCCAAAATTGTAAGTACAACTTTAATTACAATCACAAACTTTCCCCTGACAGTATCCAAGTAGTTGACTGGAGGTAGCAGAATAAAGAACTCACATTTAGTTTTCTCTGTTGAGCGTTCACATAAGTCAATCTGAAAGACAATGATCAACCTTTTTGGAGTTTGAGGACTCCTGTTAATCTTTGTCATTGAGAGCTCCTGTGAGGAGTTTCTAAGTGTTCATGAAATTGACTGAAATTATTACTGTTGCCACTAAATGAGCTACAAAAGGAAATTATTATTATTATTTTTTAAATCTATGATGTCTGTGAAGGAAATTTTAATACCTGAAACTACTGCGGCTGGGTAGGTGTCAGGCAAAATGATTAGCAGCACACTGCAGAGAGAGCCTTTGTTTATATTTTCCAAAGCAAAGATTCAAAATGAGTGATAGATTGAACTGTTCCAAAAAGTAGTATTTTTTTTTTTTTTTAAAACCACCCTAAAAATATACAGGACAAAAATATTGAAGAGATTGGAGGTAAAGCTTCCTCCATAGGGGACGCCAAACATAACACACAAATACAAATTGTGTGTGTCTACTGAATGTCTGAGGCCAGTGTATCTTTGTAAGTGTTTATGAACAGGACAGAGAGGTCATTGCAGATTTCAGAGTGGCTGAACAGCAGTGGGGGGCCTTATCAGTCGAACCTGTCGCAGCTTTGTGTTTGCCCGCGTTCAACACCTCATAATCAGTCTCTCAGCACCCACAGGGGGCGAGGACTATTGCCTCAGAACACATGTCACTGGAACTGATTGCTGCTTACCTGTGCCTGTCAAGGACAAATAATTGGCACCAGATTATGTCTTATCTTCGTGCTTCCGGATGCTGCCACTCAGATGCTCTTCACGCTCTTCTGCCACTGAAACACTTTGTATGCGTATATGTGTGTGTGTGTGTGTGTGTGCACATAGAGACAGAAGTAGAGCCTTCTGATCCTCAGATCAAATCAGAGACACCTGTCTCCCACTGCACAAATCAAAAGCAGAGAAAGATTGATTTAAGTAGTGAGTAGTGAGTTCACTTCCTGAGTGGAAACGAGAGATTACAATGAATCTATTTCTGCTGTTTCGGATGACAAGAAAGGTTAATTAAAGCACGAGGGACTAGTCGTGTATCTCTTGTTGAGCAGACAGGAAAGGTCATGTAGTTTCTGTATTCCACCGTCTCTGGCCTACACACTTCATTAAGTCCATGTTGGACTGTACATGTAGTCAGAAGATGACTTACATGCAAAGTTTAAAAATATATTTAATTTCCTTACTAGTGCAACTCTTACACCCACTACTCTTAATAAATAATTTTGAATGAGCAATGTTTTATTTTGTAGGCTGAAAAACTACACTCATTGGAGTTCATGGTTTCTCGATTTGCCTTTGGGAAAAACCCAGAAAAAGAAAACAGAGGAGCATGACAACAAAAAGCCTGCCTGCATTTCCCCCAACACACACTGCTGCAGACAGCTGTCCTAAACAGACCTGCAGGGCCACATGTGAAAGGTTAAAGGACAAGAGGGGTCTGAGGTGAAAGCTCATCGTGGCCTCCTTACACACTTTCGGCATAATCAGGATTATCTGTGTGGAGGTCAGACTGGGTGCCTGCTCTGAGCAGGGTCAGGACAGAGCCGGGTGGTCATGATGATACTGGGTGGGATGGTTGAAGGAGAAAAAAGGGAGGATGCAATGATTTTAATATGCACCTTCTGAAAAGATCGCTGGAATGGGGGAGAACAAATCTTGATATTGATACCTTAAATTAAGAACTGGCAAATACTGAGCATCCATACAAGTATGGTACCATGACCTTTTAAGGCAGTATTTGAGCCTGATACCACTACAGGTATCTGTACTGGAACAACTCTGATTCAAGCTGCAGCAATTCAAAAAAGTTACATATAATTCTGTTTCTACAGAAAGTAGCAAAAAGCATTTCGTCTTGTTTCAGAATCAGGTTTTCTGCATCTGATTGTAGATATTGCGTTGCATTGAAAGAGCAAACAGTGAGTTCTACTTCATGTTCTACAGATGAAAAAAAAAACAGAGTTGCAAAGACAAATGACAAATCTTTGCTCATGCTGAGCTGTAAATATTATGAAGCTCTGCCCTTCAGGAGATCAGTGTGCAGCTCTGTCTGAACCCTCCTCTACTGCTAATCTCTGGGTTTTAGAAAACAGGAAAAACACGGGTTGGCTCTTTACTTAGTTTACAAAATGCTCTATTCTGAGTTGTGACTGTCTGGGCCTGTGGCTGTCCATTGTATGCACAAGGGTTTGTCTGTGTGTGTGTGTATGTGTGTGTGTGTGTGTGTGTGTGTGTGTGTGTGTGTGTGTGTGTGTGTGTGTGTGTGTGTGTGTGTGTGTGTGGTGGGGTGGGGTGGGGTGGAGTGGGGGGGGGGGGGGGGGTGGGGTGGGGGTGGGGGGGGGGGGATTGGGATCGTGCAGATGCTGTGAGCTGCTGTAATGATGATGAAGCTGTGTTTGTTGTTGTAGCTGTGCTGTCGTTGGCAGAGAGCTGGTCGTCGGGGCGGCGGCGTTGTTCGGTGGTGACAACACAGGTTACAGGGATTATGGAACGGGCTGAATAATGAGACAGAGCCAGTGTGAATGAGTGAAAAATCCTCCTCTCCCTCGCTGACCTCTGACCCCACACTCAGAACAAATACTCTCCCGTTCTGTCAGCTGAACACACACACAGATGCACAATGCTGTCTCAGGAGAGTCTGTTCATTCTTCCTTATGGATTTCTCCTAAGCTTCTTTTTGATTGGTGGAGTTAATTTAAATAATTCCTGAGCCAAGATGTGGATAAACCCGTTCTCTTCCAGCTGATTTAAACCAGAACTGAACCGAAAGTAATTTTAAGATCGCCCTCTTGCTTCCTAGAATATCAAGGTCATGGCCACTGTGATGCTAGCTGGGGGCAATAAGAGGAGGGGTAAATAGGAGGTAAATTTGGAGAGACCATTAGAAGCAAGTGTTGACTCACAATCCACTGGGGACAACAGCCACCTCTACCCTCTCTGGGTGGTTCCACTCTCCAGTCTAGCACTGAGAATCCAACAAATTCCCTGTGGTCATTTTTCACCCACAACAGCAAATGGTGTGGTAGAGGAGTGAGAATGAGGGGGAGGAGTCCCAAGGGGAGAGAAGCCTGACAGAGAACCTAAGAACTTTCATTTATCAAAACAGGCAGGAGAGAGCCATGGAAACTCTGAGTCGAACTTTGCCGGAGCTCCACTGCACAGCCAAAACAGAGACGCTGAGATCGCCTCTACTACTGCTGGAGGAGCAGAAACACAGCTCATAAAAAGCTCTCAAAGGCTCTACAATGTGTATTCTAATCATGACTTGGATGAAGGACAAAACACTCTGACTGTGTGCCCAGAAACACAAAAACATTGACCGAGATCCTGGCTGCCAGCTTAGGTAGAGTACAGGAGTGGGAAGAAAGAGACATTTTCAAAGTTATGTTTAACCCTGAAAAAGATTGAGCCAGACATAGTTGGTAGTTGACATTTCCAAATTCCTAATAGAAAATTTGCAACTAGCCACATTTAAGAAGCTACGTGATGCCTTTTGGCTATATGTATGGGTCAGAATGGCATAATCTCCAAGACCTTCTTTTTTTTTTTCAGAGTGTCCCTTCTCACTTGGTAGATATCGCTCAGAGATGAATGGATTTATGACCAAAATGTTGTGAAATGAATGCATAAGGCATGTGCTGGTAGGCCAGGTGCAACAGCTAAGATGAATCTTGCTAGCATCAATTGCAAACAATAGTGGATGGAACTGTTGTTATCTAACAGCCTTTTGGAAGGATCTGCGGCCTGGCAGCACTGGTTTAAACTAGAGACTGGAAAATCTCAACTCCCTAATTAGATTTTGGTCCAGTGGCTCTGGGGAAGAGGGGCTACTGTACTGTGTCAATGTCCTTCCAGAAAATGACCCCAAACAGCCATAGGAATTATGACTCCTGTCTGTCTGGAGTGAAGCAGGAAAGGTATTTTTTAAGACATTATTACAAAGTCTAAAAGTCTGCAGAGTTTGAGGCTGTCAAGGACGATGGACAGGTCAAGTAATTGCAAGACCAAGCTATCTTGTCCTGTTAACCATCTTGTCAAGTGTGGTTTTGAAGTCTGATCGCCCCATTATAATGCGTAGACTATGTCTCAACATGCTGTGAATGACTGGATCTGGTGTTGTGACCCATGAGTTTATAATTATGCAGTGCGGTGAGGAGGGAGATGTTATATAACGATAATCTGCGAGTTAATAACACAGATCTTTTGTCTGTTTTTTCACAGTGAGAACAGACTTGAGTCTGCAGTGTAGTTCTTATATTTCACCGATAATCCACAGAACTGCGTGCGGAACATCAAGCTGTGTTCAAAGTTTTATATCATGTCAATGAAAATGAAGATGAAAAGATGAAAATCTCTATGGTCCCAATGGAAACACAGTTGGGGAAACATAAAACAAGACTTGACTGTACTCTTCTGTGTTAGGGTTCAATCCCCCAAACAAAACCACCATTTAAAACAATACTGACACGTACAGTTATGGCCAAAGCTCTCTTATATTAAACAGACCAAAACATTTTCCTTCTTTTAGTCATCTCAACCAACTGTTCACTTGGATGATGTTACAGCAGGCGAAAACACTGCTTTCTGTACTGTAAAAAAATAAAGCTGATTAATCTCTCAGTGCGGAGTGATGAGGAAACAAACATCTGAATATCATTTATCACTTTCCTATCCTGCATCAACCTCCTCAGATTGTTTAAGCTTTTCCACCAGCCTTGTACATCATCCAGAACACTGTATGGATTTTTTTAAAGAGATGTTATCATGCATAAAGCTCCAAAAAATATAGCACCCCTGTCCCAATCTTAAATCTCCTTCTCCATGCCTGCTTAATGTAGTTTTGATTTAACACCTAGCTTCCTCTGACACCTTTCCTTTTCCTTAGCTTGTCTGATCCTGCCAGCATGCACTAGCTCCTGTCTGCATACCAAACCTTTGAGATAACACTCGCTCTTTTCTTTATAATCCAGCATACTGCAGTTGGAAGAAGGCAGAAGGTGATAGGGGAAATGTGTGCATGATGAGAGCAGTGATGATGTATTTCTCTATGAATGTCAGACTTGTGCTTCACCTAATAAAAATATCAAGCTCAAGCATGAAGACAGACTCAAACACATGTCGCTACTTAGGAGACATGTCAAATGAGATTCAACGGTAACGCTCGAGCACAAATGTTGGGCAAGTTTAGAGCAACTCTTTTTTTTAAAGTGGACTTGTACTAATGCATTTTCATCAGCTGGTGTGCATCATGGCAGAAGAGTTTAGGAGCATGTAACAAGATGGCATATCCAAACACAACTGCTTATTTTAACGCACAATTGGAAACAGCCTGCTGCAGCCTTTGGATTGGTTGTAATGGAAAATTTGGTATCCTTTGTTTGATGCAGCACATTTTTCAGGACATGACTCTTTTACGGCGCATGATATGAGATTGTCACTAAGGAGTTTGTGATGCGCATATGAACCTTCCCTTTTGTCCAAAACTACAAACCAGGGAATCTTGTGGAGCTCCAAGGCCACCATCCTCTGAGGAGTTATCATAATACAAATCACTAATGGGCCAGTGCCAGAAGCCCATCTGGCTCTGCAAGCCTGACATAATACTGCTCACCCTGCTGCTGCACACATCCACTTGACCCCACATTGCTGCAAAACAAAAGTAGGGTCACCCCCGACCAGGTACGTGTAAGGGCAGGTCCTGGGTGGAGCCTCGTGCGCTAATACCACATGACAGCCAAGGGACAACCGGATAATGCTCCACAATTAGGCGGCTGGTTGTTTAGCTGCGTGGCATGGTCCTCAGATGGGGTTTTGGAGTCCAGGCCTGCAGAGAGGACCTGCTCATTTGTCTGACAGGTTTTGTTCTCAGTCAACAGAGAGTGGGAGTTTTGCCACAAAGACTGAGAGAGGCATGCATAACCATGAGATATCAATGTCCTCCTTAAGCCAGCTGAAATCACCTCCAAGATTAAATATCTTTCTAACCATATCTCCTTAAGTGAACTATCACATTATGGTTCTTGAAGCAGTAAACCGTTGATCCAGTCAAGAGGTTTTGCAAGGAATGGTGATGTAGATCCAACACTTTAAGAGTATCTCAGCACCTATTCAATGGGTTGGCTCAAAAGATCCAGGGTTCCCTGAGGATGAATACTTGTGACTTATGATGGAATACGACCATTATATGTCATATTCAATTATTTCACATTTCCTGTTTTTGTTTTAAGGGAAATTCCAAGCAATTTCATTGAGATTCATTGTCCCTTAAAGGGAGTAAGTTTAACTTCAGTGGTCTTTCCACTATTCTTCTAGCACAATTGTTAACTTAAAATATCCATTAACTTTGATAACATGACTATCAGCCACCAAAAAGCAAAATTGTGTTTACTTAATACTGATATTTCACTGAAGAGGTGGATCACAGTGCAACAAGCACATTCAGGAAGGTGAGTTTATTAGCTTTCTCTGCAAAAAAATACAAGCTGAATAGGGTCTGCAAAACAAATAATGACTGCATCATGGAATCCAGAGCTTTTTTTGTTTGTTTATTGCACTGTTGCCTTCTGCTGTTTCCAGATAGCAATGTGCCAACAACTCAGCAGAAGGGCCAGAAACCAACAAATGGATCACAGAGTTGCTGGGTAAACAATGTCAAATTGGTTTGCTGAGCGTGGTTAACATTAGCAGAGCTAGCACCACCAGCCTTCAGTGCTCCTTGCAGGTTTGTGTCCACATGACTGTGTTGGCTTCAGATTTCTTTGGTTGAGTTGTTGGTTGGTTGTTCAGCCAACTGGTTGAGTTAGCTACCAATGAAACTACCAATGACATATGTGTTGCTCTTGATGATGCTTACCATGTATGACAGGGCCCTTAGTCTTGTTGCTCTATACAGTACATCTTCACACTCACTGTTTTACTAAAAAGATAGCCAATAAAACACAAAGACTCAGTTTGCTCACTGTCTCAACAAACCCTGGCTGATTGACACTTTCATGAATGTAAAAGGTCAAGATTTTTCAAAACAAACTCCCTATAGAGAGGATCTTTGCCAAAAGATCAAACACAACATTCCTCTGGTAATCTATTCCATTAGCGGCCGACCCTGCACTGGAGAACTAAAAGATCAATATGGTTTCGACCTCAGCAGATCATTCTGAAGGTAATTACATTCGTAGCAAAAACTCTGCTTTTCCAGCCTCTTAAGCTCTACAACCACAAGCTTGGTTAAGACAAATACACAGCCAGCAGCATAGTCTGTTGATTTTTTAGAATATTTTCAAACAAAAAAAACACAGATATTCCCAGGCAAGTTATTACAGGTAACTTCTGAGCTGTTATTACTTGGGGAGCTGCCCAGGAACAATATTATGCTTTCTTCTCATGGCCTTGGAGTGAGGAGCTTAAGGAAAACACATGTGAGATGTTTCTCGCTTGTGTTCCACTCTCCTCAGCCCTCATTCCACAAATATAAATATCATCTAGCACTGAATCCTTTGTATGTTTTAGTCTTTGATAGATGATAAAAAAAATGTCTGGGATGAAAGAATGTTCAAGTAAATTCATATTCATAGCAGAGGAAAGCATCCCACTGCTTCTTTTCATTACAACCATTTTAGTGTCTTTTTAATAGTAGCTGTTTTTATTTTGGTACATTTACAAGCATGGCAAGAGCCTGATATAGCCTCAGACCAGATCCAAACATTGAATGAAACACAGCGGGAAGTTTTGGTGAAAGCTTGGGAAGAAAAGGAGGCAGAGAGACCTACTGGTGAGAACAAGCCGGCTGGATGCTGTGAGTGACAGAGCATCCATGTTAACTTGTCCATGTGCTGTCTGTCTGTCTGTTTGGCATAAATGGGAGCAGAAAAGTGGAGGAAACAAAGTGGGGGATGATGACCGTCAGTCAAGGGCATTCATCTTTTTTCAAAGTGGAAGAGTGGCTGTATGAAGGAGATGATGGTGGTGGGAATGGAGGGAGTTGGAGATCTGAAGTGGGGGGGGGGGGGGGGGGGGGAGATGGCAGAAAGGAATGTAGACAGAGTTACAGAACATTGTTATGGAAATTGTTGGGTTTTGGAACATTTTTAAACTGTGCTGACTGCAAGGAAGAGAGTATACAAACTTCCAAGGACTGCGTGAATCTGAGCCTTCGCAAGATGCCAGTTATGATTTCTAATGCTTTTCAATGCCTTTTCATTTACATCACTTTCATCATGTGCCACCTGTCTTGTTTCTATGTCAAAGGTTCTCCAAGGAGGTGACAATTTGACAAGGTGATAGATGAGCTTATCAGAGGAGTGATGGGAGACGTACATGACAGAAAAAAGCAAACAGGTGTGTTACTGAAGTGTCATCTTACATGGCAGCAGCCATGCAGTTTCGGGGTTATGTTTTTTTAAAGAGACTGAAATTACTACTGATGTCTCTTTATGACCTAAAAAAGCAAATAAGACAATTTTGTCAATATCAGTGATCTATTTATGGTTATTTTATATGCCTGCCACTACTGCCACGGGGTACTGCACACTTCTGAAACAGCTGTTTTTAAATCTTTCACACCAGAGATTAATCATCAGTTGCATATTAGACATTTAAAATAAAGACAGATTCGTTTTTTTTGTCTGAAAACACTACTTAAAGGTGACATATTATGCTCTTTTTCATCAAAATATATTGGTCTAAGAGGTCCCCAAAACATGTCTTTAAAGTTTATGCTCAAAAAAACACGCTGAAATCAGATTTTGGCATGCCTGAAAAACCCTCTTTTTCAGCCCTGCTCAGAACAGGCTGTTTTCTATGTCTGTGCCTTTAAATGAGAATGAGCTCTCTGACCACGCGCCCTCCGGAAGTGGATGTGGCCTCGGCTATCCAGCACGTTGATCTAATGTTTATATGTTGGCTGCTCACAAACCCGCGTTACTTCAACCCTCTGAATTTGATCCAGAATCTGATCCTGACGGAGAGGGGCCTGCAGCAGGACCTTTCTGAAGGATTTGTCATAGATTTAGTGTTTCTTGTTGTTTTATTTGTCAGTATGTCGATGTGTGTCTTGGTACAAAGCTATGAACGTGTAGCTATGTGGCTATGCTAACTAGTCCTAGTACTTTTCCATGAAAAATAAAAATCATCCACTAGATCTTCAAATTTGCAGATGTGGGGAGTATAACCGACCTTTGTGTGTATTAAGACAGCCTATAACTAGCATGCCTCCCTCCTAAGCTCCTTATTAGCACACGTGTGCAGGTAATGAAAAACGGAGGAGGGGTTGAGTTGTATTTTATGCAGTCTATGGGCTGAACAAGCTCCGAGCTCTGACTTCCGTTACAGACCAGATGGCGTTATGACGTTTGTAAAACACTGAAAACTGAAACGGCTCATTTCAGCACACATTTACAGAAAGGTGTAGAAATCAGAAGAAGGGCAGAATGGATTTTTTTCATTTTCGGGGGGTTTGTAGACATGCCAGGGACACATATTTCAGGTAGAGAACCTTTAACACGTCAATTTTGCATGATGTCACCTTTAAACAAGTACAGGAAGAAATCAGCAAAGACACAAGACTTACACTTCATCCACAGAGGGTGCCAAAGAGGTGGAATAACTCAAAGTCCCTCACAGGAGCTTTAAACATCCCTGTAAAGCTCAAGCACTAAATTCAGTATGTGACTAGAGGAATGTTGCGCACGAGGATCACTCCCAGCATGAATGGACTGTTTAAAGTTATGGGGCCTCACAGAAAATAATAACAGGCTGCAACAACCATTTACATTCCAATAGGTCAAAAATGTGCCTTGGAAGCTAATTATATATAAAAAAAAACATTCAAGATGAAACATGTTGGTAGCCATTACAACTTTAATGTATAATGTGAAGTGTCTAGGCCCCACTTTTTCACTCCAGCCTGCAATTAAAGCAAAGCTAGCCAAGGTCAGGCTGAGTGACAGGCTGACAGACCTATAGATTACTGTCTGTCTATGTAATCCAGCACCTTTTTACTCCCCATGCTGACTGACAAACTCACCCCTCCCATTTAAAACAGCAGCGCTTGTTGACTTGGTTGCTTTCATGTTTGATGGACAGATGGGACATCCTACCCAGTGACCCTGGGACCTTTTTCTCACCCGTGACCATAAGGGTCGCTGCTCAGAGCGTGGCTGCTTAAGGGGCAGTAGGGAGATGTTATTTGAATGGTTTGAGTTTGTATTAAATTCATACTAATAAGGGTAAGTTTCCCAAATTAAAGCCTCTGTGAAGAGTTTTAAGCTGGTATTTAACAAAATGAAAATAATACTGAGGTCTTTATATGGCTTAAAAGAGCAAACAAGAACATCAGTGACAACAATGAGGATTTATATATAATAATATCTCATGTTATTAGGATTGCAAGATATAAATACCAGCTTTATAAATTATTTGCTCATAAGAAGAGTATTTTTTTTTTATTGTTTCAATAAAAGAAATTAATCCAATAAAAACTACCAATAAAAGTTGCCTTTGTTTACATATTAACACGTGTATACATTCCAACACAGTAAGAGGTGTAATCAGATATGCAATTACATACAGAGAGGACACTGGGGTGTATGTTTTCATTGTTTAAGAGGAGGGTAGCCCGAATGTGCCTTGAAAAATGTATTGCAAGTATTCCAAAAGGAGGGAAAAAGTTACAATACAATTTTTCCTATTTGCCTGACAAGTCATCATCACAACAAATATGTATGTAAGAAATACAAAGCAGCAGAAGCAGCAGCTAGCATTAGCACCAACAAATGGTAAGTGCCATAATGCCGATTCAACAGAAATTCATGAACTGTAGAAAGTTTCCCTGAGTCAACCCAAAGCTTGACTAATTAATGACTAAATCAATGAATTGACTGTGCTGGATGACTTGCCTATTTCTGAGGTAGAGGACTAAGGATTGCACCAGCTACAGGACAAGATCAGCAAAGAGATCGGAGGTACTGCTTTGTCCACGGGAGAGCACTAAAATCGATGCTTACTCATATTTCGTCACAGGAGACTTAAATTATGTGGTTGAACAAAACATTTTCCAGACAAATGGGTCAAAAGGAGCAAAACTAAGGTTTTTCTTTGACACGAAAAAAAGTATTAGATGCATAAATCATAAAAACACAATGCAAGATATCATATCTGCTCTATACAATCCACAATGCTTCTGCTCCCCATAAAGCCCTAATGTCAATACAACATGGCAATTACTGCACACCAGGCATGAAATGGGCAAATAACACTGGCCCCTATTTTTTACCCACTTGCCAACCGCTAATCAGAAAATGGCTGCAAACTCTCCAGCATGTTATTGTTGGCAGTTGTGCACAGTGAGATTTAGTGTGCACACAAACCGAGGGAGATAAGAAATGTTGAAATGACCTTTCAAGCAGTTAAACAGTTATGATGCAACATATCCAAATTCACAGCGGTAGTATCTCATAACAAGCATTTTTTAAATAATGGGATTCAAAGATTTGTAGCTCTCTGGGTTTGGGATCACACTTTCACTGAAGCTAAACGTCTTATGCTCAAACTTCCAGGTGGAAAAATGCTCAGACTTTTTTTTTCTAATTAGGCAGAGGGACCTGTTTTGATTTGAGAGATAGCAAGATACAGAGAGAGAGAAGTCTGAGAGGAAGTTAAGATTCTTATCAGTTTAGAGGCAACCTGCGTGACAGTCCCTACATCCATCCACACATGGGGTGTTGAAGGAGACACATAGAGGCTAAAAACCCTCTTATCTTACACTGTCATACCTGCTCATAAATCAGTACTGAGCCATCCGCTCTACACTGATAAGGCAACCAAACACAGGCTGGTCCAACATGGAGAGAGACTTTTTTTTATTTAAAAGTGGTTGCTCTCACTCTCTTACACTCCCTTCATGCACCTTTCTTATCTGTTTTTCATTCATCAGATCTAAACAGCAGACACGTTTTTTCCCCCTACTTAGGCCTTGTTTGTTTTGCAGCTTGCCATATTTTTTTCTCTTGTAGACTTTCCAGCAGTCTGGTTGTGATCATCTGAAAAACTAGTGAATCATTTCAAGCATTCACACAAGAAAGAGTTGGTAGAGCCGAGAAATATTCTTTTGATGGTCACGAAAATCAGACCCTGCATTAAAAAAGTGAACGGGACAAGGCTTTTATTTTAGCTTAATCTGCCAGGTTGAATTTCACTGCCTACTTCTGACGACCGTGGTACCAAAAAAGTGTGTCAAGGACAGTCCATCTCATGAAACGAAACAGAAGTTGGATGATGACATTAATGGTAGGCGAACCCAGGAGTTATCTCCACAGCTGCTGCCTTATCTTAATAGTTGATGTCAATTAGTGGATTAATGATGAAAATAGTCTGTGTTTATCCCAAATCTATGATACTCAGCTTGAAATAACATTTGCAAACTGCCACTGCTTGAAACGCATCCAATTTTTGCAGAAACATATTCTGTCTCGTGCCAGAATTTGATTTCAACAACTCATCCAAACCATATGGAACAATGTCAGACCTGTTGGCCCGTTTAACATGAAGCTGGATTAATTATAATGATGCAAAATTAGCTACTAGGAAAGTACCATTCAACAACTCCAAACTTATCCTTACAGTTCAGCACTGTTTATTTATTTGAAACTACAATAACGTCATATATGAAACACTTATTTTAGCTGTAGTTCTTTAAGGGAGATATTCTACTCTATCAATGCACATCTGATGCAGTCACATACTGCTGACTGATACTGGATTCAAAATTATTTCATCTACTAAAAATAATGACACCACATACACAAGAGTACAAAACATGGACACAGATTTCTAGAAAGGCTTTTTGAGCCAAACAACAGTGGTCGTAATGTTAAAAATGCTGACTCGACCTAACTCTTGATCAATCTAGAAACAAAGGAAGAGGTGGAGGTGAGGCAGCCTTTGAGCCTCTTAACAGCTACATTGTGCCCACCTGTCAGTCATCTCAGCCAGATCAACATGCAAATGTATGCATAACTCCTGGTGTTAATATCATCAGAATGGAGGTGTTAGAAATAATAATTCCCCCCCTGTACAGTGTTTATGAATATCCATGCATTTTGCTGTAAACATAGGCATGTTAATATGGGTATTAAACTTTTCTACGCTTTTGAAGCCTGCCTCAAGTGGACACTCAAGGAACTACGTGTTTTTTAATTTAAGACCTGGTTTCATTTTCCCACACCAGGGGTTGCCACTTGCTACACCAGTATGAGTCCATATCAAAAAATGCTAATGTAGGAATCATAGACTGTATAAATAATGGATATAGTGTTCATGACGTCACCCATCTGTTCCTGAGCACTGTTTTGAAGCCAAACCATATTGGAAATGTCTAACTCAACCAGGCAGAGTGTGATGTAAAGGGGCGGAGTTTCAGCCTTTAAGCCAACAGCTATGTGTTCCCGACTGGGAGTCAAGTCAGTCATGTCCTTATTTGGGCAAAAACCCGTAATCTTAATACCTTCTGAACCGTCGCGTTAGAAAAAAATTGACCCACCGTACAGTGTGTGCCAATAGAGAAATTAGCTACGTAGAGCCAAGTTGTTTTTTGAATCAGGCTGTTTAACATGTTTATTAATGCTGCATAGATCGTCTTTTTCCCATTCATGTCTATGTGGTTTCCGGTGTTTCTGCGGCCAGCCTCAAACGGATTCTTGATGAATTAAAGTTTATAACACTTCCGCATGGGCTTCATAGTTTGAGACCGGAGGTTGCCGCTTGGTAGGAATCTAATATACTAATCAGCATAACTTTGAATATGCATCGCTGTGCATTGTTTGCATACAATATTCTTCCCCTCCAAATACAACATGGGTTCTGGACACAGTAATGCTTTTTAACACCACAGCATCTCATTTGCTCATACTGCATTGTAACGGGTTGCGACTAATTAATCATGCAAACATGGTTTAATAGGACAGTGTAATCCAGCCACAGTGATGAAAAGGTAGATTTCACGCTGTGCAGCAATCCTTTATGCCAGTGACATTAGTATAATCAGAAGCCACAGACTAATGAATTCCAAGCTTTTTATACTGCTTAAATGCGATTACACTCGAACAAAGCATCATCTAAGTTGGAGATCTTCCCAATGTCAGAAGACAGTTTTTGTTTCCTCCGTGTGATTCTCAGCTGAGTCGACCACATTAAAACTCGATCTGTCAGCCGTGGAAAAGAGTTAGTCTCTGTGTGTTTGTGCCAGGAGGTACCACTTCCTATGAGCCTTGTGAGGGGGCTGACTGTGGTCTTCCATCATTGTAGTGCAGCGAAGCACATGGCACAGAGGAGCCCATCAATTCATCTAACATGAAATCCTACAGAACATGAAAGCCTGCAGGATCATAGCCAAGCTCTGACTGATGACTGTTTCAGCAGTTGGGCCAAGAGGAGGAAAAAAGTGAGGGAAGAGAACGATGAGAGACGGAGAAAGAGAGAGTGTGAGCAGAGGGAGGAAGAGGATGGAGCGGGATACTTTGAGCGTTAATGCTTTGCCAGTGTTGTCTGCCACTCCCCCCTCCGCTCCCCCAGGGACATGAATGAAGTAAATGAATGATGGACCCAACCCACACAAACGCCCCTCTTCTTTGAGACCGAGCAGTCCATTCACGAGGATGAGTGAGGCGTCGACACCAACAACAACAATAACAACAGCAACATAGGAGGCCCATACTCCTGTTTCTCATTCATACATATGTATGCAGTCACACAGACACACACATATGGCACAGATACTATGGACAACACGGCCAACATACCATGAGGGACACCTAGAGAGGGTTCCTGAGAACAGGGCTAGCTAACAAAGCATTGAGGCAAAGAGGCGTGAACAGAGCCCAGCATGGAAGAGAGAAAAAAACTTGGCATCTTGTCAATGCAACGGCTACAATGATCAGGGATGAGAGGCTGTCTCCTCCCATCCACAATCAGTACATTATCAGGGAGCCCATCAGTGCATGAACCCAGAAAACAAGGCCTGGAAGCCTCATGTTCCACCACACTCGGCCTTTCCTCCTCCCTTTGGCTCGTCTCTGTTGTTCTTCCAGGACGAGAGGAGTTCAGGGGGGTTCTCGCCCACACAGAGGGGGATCTCACTCATGAGGTCTGACCTTCAAACTCAGGCATTACTCGCCCGAAGCCACAGCGGCTAATGGAACACAGGGAATACAAATCCGATTGAAGTGAGATCAATCTGACAAGGAGGGCTTTGCTATTTACCAAGCGTTTACATCTCAAACCTTGAAGGTGGGCTTTGTAATGATGTTAGCATCTGACTGAGGCTCAGTTTTCAGCAATTATGCATCCTACAGAGAGACTATATGTTGAGAGTATGAAAGATGGTGAGGGCTGAAGCCAACAGATGAAATACAGCTCTGACAGGAGCAGGAGGAATGTTCCGGCTTTTAAAAAAATTTAATAGTGAGACAGCACAACTGCAGCCTCCCACAGGATCACGGTCAGGCTGAACCACAGGACTAATTTCTCCTTTAATCACAATGACAGATACCTGGTCTCTATTCAACACTCACTGTATACACCAAGATGCTGATGGACTGTTAGTCTGAATATCCCACACCTGAATAATTACAGAAGGCTGTGGATGTCTGAGGTTGCCCAGTCTCTGCCTATAACAACTTTGACCTTTCATTAAAATTTGCCCAACTGGCACAGTCAATAATTCTGCATACATGGTTTTGAATTAAGTCTTTCTCAATGAGTTGATGTATGATATAGAACCCGCTTTGGGCTTTAGCTTAACTGGTGCACTGTGCCAAAATACTTACAACACTCCCCCTTATATGATCCATACAGCATTACAACGTTTCTCCTGAGGAATCATGTTTGTCATGCATGATATGGAATAGCCTTTAGACTTAATGTAACATAAATCCCTCTGCAGCTATATCAGGCACTCAGAGAAACCATTCCTAATGCCAAAAAAGAAAGAGAGTGAGTCTGTTTGGGGTGGCAGGGGCAATGAGTGCTAAACAAAGCAAAATCTGCAACCATCAAACCATCAAACCCTTTGTTAAAGTCCGGTAAGAAAATTAAGCTAGATAAAATGTTGTTTTTATATAATCAGCATCACAAAAACAGTTTTATTGGCAAGGTATGTGCACATATACAAGACATTTCCCTCCAGTTTACCTTTGCTCTAAATGTGCATCGACTCATAGCAGAACAGTCCAAGCAGTAACCAACTGAGGTAAACCATATCCACGAACACTCAAACGCTGCTAATGGAAACAAGCACACAATTTGTCTGCAGAATGTTTTTGTGCACCCACTCCTCTCCTCCTTCAAAATCTTAGATCCCTCCATCCATTCATCCCTGCTCTGGCTGAGATACCTAACCTGACACTGATGCCCCGTAGTCCATTAGCCCGCTCAGAGCCTCTTGTGAGTCTGCTCTATCAGTCCCTTCCTAGTTCCCTCCACTCACTCGCTCCATCTTCCTGACAGCCCTCTCTTCGACTCTTGCCCTCATTATCTAGGTCTCCCTGTCTCCTTCTCTACCTCCCCTCCTCCTGGAGGAACTCCCCAAGTTCAACATGTCAGTATGTGTCCACAGGGAGGACAACAAGTCTGTGGTCTGTCATCTTGAATTCAGATAACATTACTGTGATGGGGCTGCAGAAAATTCCCTCAGACACTCAATACCAACAATAGCTCATCTGATATGACTCTCAGCTCCAGCATATCTCCTGTAATGTAACATCACTCCCTCTTCTTCAGACACACCTGTTAACAATGATAAGACAGAGAAACAATAGTCTTTTCTCAGAGCCGGGGCTCTAAAGTACATTCTATTCCATTCTATTCTATTCTACATCCAACAGCAGATCCCTGTCGAGCTTAGTTTTTTTTTATCAATTCATTCATTAAATCAAATGATTTTTGTTAATGAAGAAAACACAGTGCAAAATATGTCAAAATATAGATATTTTTTTATGACGATGGTCAAAAAACACTGTTGTTTACCATTGTATGAAAGTATCAAAATAAGTAATAAATTGCAGAATTTTAAAGGTTTTGACCAGCATATGTTTGTGCTTTGGCTTGATAAATAAGACTAAATTTAAAAATAAATAAACTGGCTTGATATAAAACTTTGCGATACAATACATCCACTGAAAGTTAGTGACCAACTTACCAACAAACCAGCTAATCACCTCTTCTAAATCTGGTCACCGTTTCTGTCTTAATGTAAAATTCTGTGTAGAAGAAGCATTTTTAATTTTTTACATTTAAGAAGCACACTGCAGCTACCAATACAACAGTACGCTGGTATGAAATTAAATTAGGTTTTTTAATGTGTTGGGGTATTTTTAACCTGATGATGTATGCTCAAAGAAACAGTGACTGCTTCTTTAGGACCATGCATTTAAAGAAAAATGTGGTACACTATTGAGTGAATCAACCTCAAGGAGACTCGATTTAAAAACTCCTCAATTTAAAACAAGAGGTGATCAACAATAAAGGAAGAAGTAAGTCGAGGTAAATTGGTTGCAGGCATTATGTCTGTTCCGCACAACTATTGTGCCGGTAGCTAGTAGGGCTGGGTATCACCAGGTCCCTCGCGATACGATACTATCACAATATTTTGCCCACGATAATGATGCTATCAGGATACAGCGATTCTGCGATAATCAATATATATCAAGAAATATCATCCACCATATATCAAGGTATCTTTGTCACTGAAGAAATTCAGAATTTATTGACCACACTGAATCCATTTCACAGGAATTAAAAAACATTGTCAATCGATTTCACATGAACGAGAGCCAAGTAAAACAAAGTATCTACTGCACATATGGTCTAAGAGTTCACTGCTGCTAGTGCAATTTTTAACTTTCACTTTCGTCTTTGGAGCAGTTCGCGAAATGGCACATTGCCAGCTGTAGGACCCTAGAATGCACAAAAATGGCGTGTTTTAAGTTGCTGAAAGGATTCAACGGTGCATCTGTGACGCGTTTTTCTCTGCTGTTTGCTAATCCTCCACCTTGCACCATTTTCTTTTTCTTCTTCTTTTTATTTCCTTTCAGAGAGTACTCTACCGCAGCACCCTGACTTATTCATGTTAAGCGCCATCATGTGGAGGCTTGAAGTAGCGACTCTGTAAATCAAAATTGTAGCAGGCTTTTATGAGAGAATCTTTTCAGAACGGCTGCATTTTTATTGTTTAAATATCGATATTTGGCGCCAGTGTATCGCTAACGTATGGCAAGCCGAAATCTCGCGATATATCGCAGTATCGATATTTTTGGCACACCCCTAGTAGCTAACAGGGTGGCGTAAACAGATGGTATATTAGAAAGCTGCACAGAAATTGCATGTTGTTGCTGAATGCAAATGAAATCATGACACAGGGAGACAGTTAAACCTTTGTCCTTCTGAGAGACCAGCTAAACAGACTGTCCTATCAAGTAGTAGGGACTTATATTCTGTCTTTTACGGTAATATAATGAAACCTATTCTGCACATTTTGCTTCGCAATACTGTTTGAAAAAGGAACTAAAAACAGATAACATAGTTTTGGAGAGTCAGTTTTCTTCATGCACCCTATATACAGACACCAAGTAGTGCTACATTTATATCAGAACGTTCTACATGACATCTCCAAACTTTTCATTTTGTCTGCCCAGCAGTCCAACAGTTATCATCTAAATCATGTAAGCAGAACAAAGTCTGGAAATAGTGAATCAGACAACTTGACCAGAGATTTTGATTGAAACTGTTTTCCTTGTTCATTCAACGGAGCTTGGCAGACAGAACAAAAACTGTTGCCAGATAATTTCCTTTTGTTTGATGATCAGTTGAATGATTCATAGTTCAAGAACAACAGTATTGGTCCTTTGTGGCACACTACTTTCAGATATTACAGATGTTATTTGTGCTTTTCTGTCTTTGTACTTTTTGCTGTTTGTTCATATTGTGTACATCAAAGCACTGTAGGAAATTGTGTCCCTTGTACTCTAAAGCAATGAAACGTGTATCCCATAAGTAGAGGATCATGACATATTCTAAATTTTACATCAAACTAGTCACTTAAATCAACTGAGCTGAAACCAAAGACGCCATTTTTTAAAGTTGTATCTGGTCCATCTGTGTGTCAAAGTAACACCAACAAACACACACTGAGTAATGTACCAATACATGACGGAGTGTGTGTTCCAAGTTGTTTCCCACCCTGAGTGTTCACAACAGCAACCACATGATCGAGGTCAGGGCAGAGCTGTAACAAAATCTGGACACTGACAGACAAATGATAATGAATGATAGCTGTCTGGGTAAACAAGTGGAGAGGTGCCCTTGACCCGCTGTCTCCTTAATTTCAGCCCAGGCTGTAACCTCCCCCCCACCTCCACCTCCCCACCCAAGGACTCCCACTCCTCTCTGCCACATCTGGAGAACACGACTACGTAGAAAAACCAATCCTTCACTTAATCACTCGATAAACTCTCCAACCCTTCCTCACAACTTCACACATTCACACAGCGGCCTCTTCAAAGTCTTCTGTTTTAGCGAATTCATTCCCTCGTTTGTCTTAACTAGACCTCAAAGCCTCGAGGCTGCTTTACTCCAGGTTTTTCCAGCAAGCAGACAAGACAGCAGACATCAAGGGAAATAAGCTCAGCGCTGTGATTACATCCCACCTCTCCTCTGCCGAGAGAAGCATTTGAACCCGATTCAGTTTGTGAGGAGTGACAGGTAGATGCTGCTATAGCAACCAAACCAAAGCAGTGTCACATTTAGAGAGCTTTGCAGAAGCTGTGCAAGCATGTGAACACACACACACACACACACACACACACACACACACACACACACACACACACACACACACACACACACACACACACACACACACACACACACACACACACACACACACACACACACACACACACACACACACACACACACACACACACACACAAACAAGGCAGATGTAATCACATGGACTTGACATGAATATTAAAAGACTTTCTCCCATTCCTCCCTGTCACTTTGAATCTGAAGAAAACCACCACCAAGAAAAAAACATTAAAATCTCCCTCTCCAGCTCTGTCTCTAAACCACAACAACTGCCGGCCTCTTCGTCTAACTCACCGTCCTCTTTTTCTGCAAACAGTAAGGATGATCACAGGCTTGCTTCTCATAATCTGCTGAATAATGCTCCTCTAATAATGATCAAAATGTTGTCAAGTAATTCAATCACAAAGACCAACCAACAGGAGCCAATCAACTTCTTCAAACATGAGACAAAAATATGACATGCGTCTGATGTTTCTCTGTGACTCTCGTCTATTTTTATCCCGTCTGCCACATTTCAATCTACAAAATTGGCAGCAGCAAAAGACCAAAGAGCCACCAGGATGTTTTTATGGAAGCACTTTCTATCACACACTCACCTACACACTAACACACACAAACACACAGCCACAGCGTGTCTGTCTTTCACCCCTGCTGAGTGCTGCAACCCTTTACACAGCAGACAGGCAACTAGAAGGGCTATTCATCCAGCAGAGGCATCCAGAACTTGCAGTAAACTGCAGTGCACACACCTGAGGTCTGTGACTGAGAACTTTTTAAATGGTTTGTTTTGGAAACCTAAGAGCAGTCTAGAGTTACAAAGATGCTTTCTTCGGCATCCTGGCTTTCATAAGTAAAAGTCCCAGTTCTATATTTGGAGTCATTTTTCAAGGTTTCTGGACTGTATTAGATAAGACAGCTGAAGAGGGACAGGAAATGTGGGGAGCAGAGAGCAGGGGATGTAAAAGGTCATGGCCAGGAGTCTAACAAGCGACTGCTGTGATGAGGACTGAAGCCTCACTACATGGGGCACCCTTAAACCGGCACCCAAAAAGTCCTAATTCTATCTTTATGATCCTTTATATCTGCTTCAACAATATAATGTGAACTGCACTCACTGCATTCAGACTCAGGCCCAACTAATTACTTTAGTTGCTAAAGATGGCATTTGTGTTTAACCGGAAGGGGTGTTGACGTGCCATTTTGTCCCCTTGGATTTTGTATGCATTTCTATCACCAAGAGGGAGATCCAGCATTAATATAATTAATGGGTCAATGATATCAATCAAGGGGGAAGAGTCAGCATATATCGAATGACTACAAAAGGGCTGCCCAATGGAGACAGTGTTTCCTCTAAAGCCTGCAAGTTAGCGCTGTGCTTCCTGCACGTTAGCTGAGCTAGTATGCAAAACCTTTCTGCAGCACACGTCCACCCACTCCTCCCTTGCCATTCCGTGCCTTTGCTCAAGGAAAGTCCAGGCACTTTAGAGACACCCCTAACCCCCTTTGCCTTTAGAGTGTGTTAAAACAGCCGGCTCCAGCTGTGGGCGGCGTACTGGGTGCTCTCCTGCCTCACCTGACACTGCCAACCTCTTATCACAGAGCAAATACAGAGGGTGTGAGTGTAGAGTAAAGGCAGCGGAGGAGAGGGAGATAAAAAGAGAAAGAAACAGACAGGAAGGACACTATATTTAGCACGGGAGCTGTCGCCTTCAGTTTCTCTCTCCTGAATAATCAGACTTTGACAGCATGCATCCTGCAGAGCAGAGGTTGCTGGGATGCACTCCCCCCCCTCCTCCCCTCCTCCCCCAGCAGCATCTCTGGGGAGAAAGTAGCTAACTATTGTAATAATTGCTGCAGGCTTGCGTGCCACAGCCACCTCACATTACTCTGTGGAAACATTTTGCAGCGTCCTGACATTCTCTAATGGAGATAATAGGGAGAGGGGAGGGAGTTCTGGACTGACTTTTGCCAACAGGTACAATGTTGCATGTGTAATGCATACCAAGAGAGTACTGTATGTACGAGTGAACAGCAACGTGACCAAAAGATAAAAGCATCCTGCCATCCATAACTTCTAAGAACTGGGATGCATGTAGGACAGAGACAGTATGAGGCTGTGACAAACTTGGTCCCCTCATGTACTGATGATGATTATCTGCTGGGAAAGCAGTAAACATGCACAGCTGGTAGCAAGAAGGACACAGAGGATGTGGATTAGATAATGCAGTCTGTGAGTGAGTGGTTCAAACTGTGCACAGTGGACTTTAGCCAGTGCAAAAAGATTATTTGTTTTTTCTGGAAAAAACAAGCAAACCAGTGTCGCAGCTGATTTCTGCTTGTTTTGAAACAATAAACAGATCACTGGTTGTTTCCTTATGAAGAAATGCTGCTCCTGCCCAGCACTTATTTATTTCAAGCTTGACTTGTTATACCACTTTTTCTTCCATGGCCCAAAATTGCTTATCTGCTTTTATCCTCACACATTTTGGACGCATGAAATTTGCACTTCTAAAGCCTGGCATACAATGTGTGATTGTACAAATGTTGTAGTGGAGTGTCCACTCACACTGTACAAGTGAATCATTCCCGACACACCACCAAGCCTCACAAATTACATGCTCACAGTATACAGTCCGACTGTCCAGCACAAGCTGAGTGCTCACACTCAGGAAGGAGCAATTGTCAATATAGTTTCATTTGAAAACTCCCACACAAGGAAGTTGAAATCAGAGGATAAGACTTCAACAATAAAAATCATGTACCTGTTTCACCTTTCCGATGTGCCAACAAAAAAGTAGAAGCAGCTTTTGTATTGGGTTGCATTAGGTAGTACAGGTGGTCATAATATTATGGCTTATTGGAGTATATGTGTTATTCAGTCATCAGTCACGTGGCATGCCATCATAGTGCTTTCAGATGCTGTCTAGCTTGTGCAGGCGCAGTCAGGATATAAGCCCTGTTGTGGAGTCATCTTGTGGCCTTGCTTTCTCTGTGCCAGAGTACGCCGTCAGCCAACCAAAATTTCTAACATGCCAGAAACTTATTCGACCAATCAGGGGTAGCTGATTGGGCCTTGATCAGCCCTAGTGGTCTCCTGTACACTACACGGCAAAACAATTGCAATCAGGATGAAATTAGGCCCCTCTTCAAAATCAGTTGTGGGACTCCGATATAACGTCAGAATCCCCGGGCAAATTGATGACAAAAATTCGAATTTATTCTAAAAAGTCTCTGAGTGCCATGTCTTCAAGGAATAATAAACGTAGGAAAATGTCAGTTCTGGTCTGACACTTTTCCTATTCCTTAACTCAGCTAGCTTGAAAAAACTGAAATCAGAATTACGCTGCATGCATGGCTAATTTATTTTGCTCGTTTGAAATATTTACTATAACTTCATGCAAATACAAATGAGATGTGTGGCTGTTTTTTGATGGAGCCCATATTCAGAGTGCAAAAAGATAAGATGCTATCATGCCACACTCAGGGAAGGTGCACAAGTCGATCTCAGTAGCAGCACAAGAATACAAATGGATACAATAAAAATGAATACAAAAGTTTTTGTCACCCCCATGGGTCTTTAAAACAAGCTTGTGCAATACACATTATGTCTCATTATGTTTATCATCTTTAATGACGCATGTAATATAAGCCACTATAGTGCTTAATGTGCTCTGATGATACGGCTAATTAATGATGGTACTCTATAGCTGAACAGCAGGAGACTTTCCAGGCAGTGAGAACATCAGTCTGAATGCATTTCCCATCTTTGTGATGATCAGCTAATCACAATAGCAGATTACATAATCTGTATTCACACAAAACTCCTGAAAACTTCCAGAAATGTTCAGGGTATGCTGCATGTGAATGCTAACAGCAGAGATTTTCACCCCAACTTTATCGGGGATCTTTCCTGTCAGCACCCAAGTCAAATTTCTTTAAGAATTCAGGGTGAGCTGATTAGAGAACGCACCAGGAAATATCTGCCCATTTGAGAGAGAGTGGGTGTGGGTGATGATATTCCTATCACGTGGCTGATGCAAATCCAGAAGACCGACATGAAACAGGATGAATTAAAACATCCAAGAAGAATCCTTTTGAAGAGGACAACAGTGAAGTTGTTTGCACATCTGTCCGTCTACATATGTGAAAAAGGTTATGCAGACTGTTCAGGAGACAGATGAGACAGCAATCAAATGAGGTTTGCATGAATTACTTGTGGTGACTTTGTATACTTTTTGATATGTGGGATTGTTGATATGTCTGCTAGTTATGTCTGGGCTACAGTCGCCAAATAAATCCATCTTGGTTGGCTAACAGACAGGTTAGCTGTGAATAAGCTTTCAGCAGCTTGTTGATTTGTTCATACTTGATTGCTGCATGTCTTGGCTGAAGATTTTTGCTCTGGTATAAGTGTCACAATGCTACATGAAGAGAGCAGACAGGTCGAGTTAGGAGATGAAAACTTTGATTTTGTAAAGGGGTGATGCTTCATAGGATTATTTTGCTTTCCTTGTCAGCAGAGAAGTCAAAAGGATATGCACACAGGACCACCTACAGAGAGAGGAAGACAAAGGGCTCTTCTCAAGTATAATATATACACATTAATCTGCCTATAGAATATAATCGGTGGGAGATGAGGTCTATTGTTGTAAAGTTCAAACTCAGGTGCAGCTCCTAATTACTCAAAGTATAAAAAGGTGGAGGACGTGTCGCCACTTTTGATCTTAACCCTGAAAACTGTCAGGAGAGATGAGCCGATAGTGCATTCTTTGTGCTCTGTGACAATCATCGACCCATTACGTGGGACATAAAAGACCGTCAAGGGAAAAAGTGCAAAGGCTGAAGTAACCTTAAGACTGTCCCTGAGAATTAGTCCAATTACAGGCCTGCCTGGCTTTCTTCTCACTGCTAACCTTGTGCCCAGGTGTTCCTCCAAAGGGGGACCAAAGGGGGCTGAAGAAAAACAAAGTTAAACACTTTCAAATGGACTCGAGGATTAGCTTAACAAGCTATTACTTGTTAATATGGTGCCATTCTCCCACAGTTTGAGGGCAGTTAACCTCGGGTGTGACTGGCTTCTGTTTGAAGGGTCACAACCTCGCCAAGCCCCGAGCACTAAAATAGCACGTGATTACAGGCCTTGTTGAAAGTAAATATAGGAGTTCTCAGCAGCTGATCTGAGCCTGCAGCGTCCAGTCTTCACAAGAGAGAAGACACCTACAGAATCCTTTTGTCATAAACAAAAGTCTTTTTTACATTTCGATTTTCAGAAAATAAAGTTTGTCAGATTCATTGTAGCCCTGTGTTTCAGAAGTGTGTGTGTTTTTTTTTCTCCTTTGAAGTCTTAGTTGATGATCTATCCCTGTGAGCTTTGTGTGGACATTCCTTTGGTCTTAGCCTCTGTTTGCTTTCTTGGTCCTTATCACAGTTAATAACTCAGCTTGCACTAACACACTCAGTAGCTACTTTGGGAACCACAAAAGACTAAATTATCTGCTTAGCTTGCTTATGGTTGTTTACATAGTGAACCCTGTGTTTTAAGATCTTCAAATATTGAAGTCTTTCTCTCTGGATTTTTGTTTTATCTGAAGATCCTGTAGACTTGGTGCTTGAATACTGACTATAATTCAAAAACTTCAAGTGCACAGAAAACACAGTTTATTCCATATAATGTATCAAATCAGGAACTAGGGAAAATGACTAATCCCTTCAAATTCATATAAAAATAAAGAGAACAATTCCAGTTAAATCAAAGAGGGCAGGATTTTCTTACACTACGTGCCAAAAATGAAAGCTTAAGCTGTTGATTTGCCACCATGATACAACAAATGGCATGATTATATCTTTTTTTAAACACACAATAATCCTTTAGCTGCAGAGTTTTAAGGAAAAGATGTACTTCATTTAAATTCCCCTAGCTTAAATTCAATGGCAGTAAATGTAGAGATTATTAAATGTCTGTGTATTGCATGGAGAATGTAATCTCAATGGTAGTGTTTACAGCAGATTGCCACTCTGAAATGCAGTGCACTCACCCTTTATACAAGATATTCTCATTTCCTTTAGAGCAGTATGTGTGTATGTATGGATAAAATCTGTTGTTTGAGGATTTGATAGAAGGCAAATATCTGAAAAGCAAAGACAAAGTGTTGGTTCTCTTGTGTCAAGAAGTTGGATTTCAGCCAAAAGCAGCAAAATCTTCTCTTCTCGCTTTGTAAAATGCAAATAATCAGTGAGAAGTGATAGTGTGTAACCTTGATGGAAAAACATGTGAAGCTGGGTCACAGACAGAAGCAAAATCAACAA
Organism: Notolabrus celidotus; assembly: GCF_009762535.1. Classification (NCBI taxonomy): domain Eukaryota; kingdom Metazoa; phylum Chordata; class Actinopteri; order Labriformes; family Labridae; genus Notolabrus; species Notolabrus celidotus. The sequence continues at coordinate 9,631,443 of NC_048272.1, read as the reverse complement.
AAACGCACTCTGATAGCTGTTAGAATTGGCCGCCTACACTAGAAGCTTGTCTCCTCATCTTATTTTATCATCTAAAAATAAATGCTTGTTGAAAATTAGATGGATTTTCTTTTCACTCAAACAGCACTGATTCCAAGCAGGCTGTTTTCCAGATATATCATGAAAGCTAAAGCTTATTATTTGGTTAAGTTCACTGGCACATAAATAATTTATAAAAGCACATTACTGAGCTATTCCCAGCAGAACAGTGCAATACCAATACAATTAGCAAATGCACAGCCAAGGTGCATTTCTAGTCTCCGGCTATCTGAAGCTGCTCTGTCAGGCATAAAGTAACCCCAGAAACTAATTAAAAACAAAAAGAAACTCAATTAAAAGCTGTAGAGAATAAATGAACTCTTTTCTGCCAAGTAAATGTGAGACCAATGGAGGGTGAAATCCAACTCTAATAGAGATGAAGAGGAAGAGATGGGATTGTAAGAGAAAACAAACAGGTGAGTGAAATATCTGAGCAGGAGGAAGAGACCAAGAGAGGGTAAATCATCACTGACAAAGCCCTACATTGCAAAAAGACCATGACATGAGCAACAGATTTATTGATGCAAGTAACTTCTGCCTCAACAAATATGCACGAAAAATGCTCATATAGATAAAATATGATCTTTCATTCTTGCAGGAAACTGTAGTTCCTAATGCTTCAAATTTGACACAGATGCTTATAAAGAGCTTTTAAGAACTTAATTAAAACTATGACAGCTCTAAATGCACATAATCGCTGCACCAGCACAACAAAGAGCAGGACACTGCACCTCTGGGACCGATTTTAGCAGGACAGCTCAACACACACAGGGTCTCATGTGGCACCGGCATACATTCATAACATGCTGGATCTGTGCCCTGAGTGTGTACCCAGCCAAGTGTTAAATCTGACTTGATTTCAGAAGGGAGCCGAGGTTACACAAAGGCCTGTTTGGGCCACTAATGGCAGCCAGGCGATTAAATGAAGACCCATTCTCTGACCCTGAATATTCAGGGCAATCAGGAGCACATCTCCTTGTCCCTCCACACCTCACAATTAAACCCTCTGTAAAGCAGTGAGGGAACACATGCCAAGTCCTGAATTTAGCTAGTGCCAATTTTAACCATTTTAGCCATTAGAAAAAGCTGAAATTTAAGACCTAAGGGGACTATCACACCCAAGACCACATCAACATGTCTGCAAAGAAACACAAAAACTCAACAAAGTGGGTTACAGACCAGGCGGTGGTGTGAGTGTCTTACCTTTGAAGGACAGGAAGATCCTGGGAGCAGAGAGGGGCTCGTTGGAGGGGGGCAGCCCCCCGGACGTTAGGGCCAGCAGGGCCAGCAGCCAGCACAGTTTGTCCCACAACATTGTCCCTCTGTTTGTTAACAGAAGAGAGGGAGATGAGTCCAGGAGCTGGGGGGAAACAGAGGGACGAGTGTCAGACAATGAGCCTGAACTTCCACCTCACAAACCAACTGCAGGGACCAGCTCTTCTGCCACTGAGATGCATGAATAGAACAGTTTGCTTTTTTACAGTCAGTGCTATGTGGAAATTCTTAGTACAGCATCTCCTGATCCTTAGGTCATACACTGACAAGATATAAATCAATAAAAACAATATTGGATCTGACTTTATGCAACCATTTTCAGTATATGTTAGTTGGAAATACTTTACCATGTAATTTAATTTGGGTGCTCAATACGCCAAGTTACCTTAAGCATAAAACCAGCGGGTTGTAAGAGTCTGGGAAGAAACTCAACTGTTCAGAATTGAATTGTCATCCTTGCTACTGTGGTTTCTGCTTGGTCTCTCATTTTACTGTGCGTTTCCTAACCGCCCACAGTTATTCTTGCCTGTGTCTGCTTCTGTGTACAATCGGGGAAACAGCCTGAATGAAAGGAGTCTCCATCCAGCTGGGAGAGCCAGCAGGAGCCACCCTCTGTCGAGCCTATAAACTCTCATGCAAACCATGCATAATGGTGTATGATATCTCATGCAAAACATGTTCTGCGAATACCTGGTACAGAATCTACGACACGGCAAGATAAATTATACAAGCAATAGAGGAGTTGCTCGTGAAGCTCTGCGCGCACTGGCTTTGCACACACAAAGCGCATCAACACGCTTTTATCAGCAACAAAAGGGAAGTGAAGTTAATAATATCCCCATAAAAGGAACGACACACTCTCCAAGTTGTCGGCGCGAATAAAAGGTGCCACAATCAAACCTAATGCCAGCATGAAAAAACAAAGAAATGCCTGTGCCACTTTTGGAGACAATACAACGCGCCAAGCGAGGTTGCTCTGCTGTAATTATCCATGCACTGCACTGATTTCCTCGTAAACGTGGATCTGAGTCTGAGGTCAAACTGTCAGTCAGGGTTTAAGATCAAGTTCCACATTGAGCCCTGAAGGCACAACTCCAAAGCAAGACCGTTCACCAAAATAAAGCGTGACTGGGCTTTGAGTTATGAGGGCATGAACATGAACCACGTGACATTTATATGAGTACCTGGGATTTTAAATTGTGAAAAAGTGGCATCGAGGACTAGTTGCATAAATTCAATCATTGTAGTAGGGAGGTCTCTGAAAACACAGCATCATACAGCCTTAACTCTCAGTGAAACTGGTCAGCCAAACATAAAATTGTATTTGAGGGCACTATAAACTACATCCCACGCGCAGCAGAAGACGCACAAACAAGAGGCGTAATGTAACCAAATTGAAGTCTGATTTAAAATATATATCATCATTTAAAAAAAAAATCAGATTAGTATTGACAAAATTATAGGTTACAGAACTTAAAAGAAGTCATATATCACATGCAGCCCAAGTATCATTCCTTTTTGCTCGACTCCACTAATGGGCTTTACTGTTGATTTAAAATCATATCAGTCTACAGCTAACATATATTAAATTTGGCTTGCCATGTATAAAATCAACAGTTGTTTAACGACTTACCTTGCAGTTAACACCAGTGAATACTGTGATAAAGCTGGTCAATATTTAAAATCATCCACCCAGATCCTTTGAGCTCCTCTGTCCGCACGCGGGAGTAGTGTATCCACTGCAGATCTTGCACGATTATCCCACAGTCAAACAAAGCTTGGATTTAAATTAACTTGACGCCACCGCCTTATATTGTAGTGAGCTTTAAATCGCATCAAAAGAGTCCGTATTTCCGACCCAAGGAGGTTAGAAACAAAGAGTTGTTCCTGGAGATGAGTGGCGGCGGATCTTCTGCCGTGTGCGCAGCGGCGCTCAAGTGTGTAGTGCTGAGAAGCGGCTTCTGCAGGTGGATACACTCCGGCAGTGGACACACCCATGGGGGAGGGAACCTACCTTAGCATCCCTGAGCCATGTCCCGCCCTGAAATTTGCACAAAATAAATCGACTCTGCACTATTTCCACCCAAAAAATAAACTCTATTCAGATGTTGAATATTAAACTGTGAGAGCAGGAGTAGAGGTGATCTGCCACTGTCCATCCATGGAAAGAGTTGTTAAGATGTAGGCTACTGCTATAATAAACATATTCAAGTTATCAACTTTATACCGTTTAAAATTACTTTAAATGCATATAGGTAGTTATAAGTGTGTATCCAACCTGTTTTGAACATCCCACTGACCTGTTATATTTAGGCCCTCTGTCACATATGCCTTTTCTCTAGATTACATTTTCCCAATCATTTCAGGATGACAGTTGTAGTTCAGTCTGGTCAGAAGCCCCTCCTTTCTGTTTCACGGTGATGCAATGGCATCTGTTGACATTTCTGCTGTTTTAGATGAGATTGGTTTCTGACTTTGAAAGTGTGATTTCATGGAGAAGACATCAAATAATGTGTTAACACTGCAGTTTCTAGTCGACGAGTTCCTATAAGTTTCATTTTATTTGTAAAATACGATAGGAGACTTTTCACATTTTAATGAGTAAAAGCCAAAAGAGCTGTTACAAACTATCCAACTTTTTATCAGGGAAAAACAAGAATGGTGACGGACATCGGTGTGGACTATACACTGTGTGCTAATGTGAAAGAGGACTCTATAATGCCAAACAATGAAATGAAGGTATTTGAAAAGGAGACAGTCTGAATGAGCTGAATAATGCGAGTAAGCATCAGGAGCTAAAAGTATGCTACCTCTGTATTTTTGTTGTGCGTCATACCATATTTACACAAATTTAACCTGCTTCTCAGTGGCGGTTCTGGGGAGGGACCAACAGGGTCCAGTGCCCCTGTAAAACTGAACCTGGAGGCGGAACACGTGTGTGGCACTTGGTTCCAGTCCCTTAGAGCGCTAAGGGACTCATGTTGAGTATAAACAGCCAAACAGCTGCTGTCAGTCTGCATTTTGATATAGTACACAGTAGTATATATGTCTCGTATATAGGGATGCACTGATGTTTTGCCAGTTTGTTCTCAGCCGGTCCTCGCCCTTCTCAGTCTCTTTTGTCAGGGTTGAATGTGTCCCTCTGACGACCCTCTTGGCCCCAGCCTGGCCCCCCCAGTAAAATTGGTCTAGAACCGCCACTGCTGCTTCTCCTTATAATTTCATTGTTGCAACAAAGAGTTGAAGAACCAAAGTAAATACATGTTAAAAGGTGGTGTTTCTGTGGAGCTCTCTACAGGTGAACCTTATCAAATTCAAAAACGCCTTAAATTACTTTATTGCTGAATAAATATTGCCAAATGCTAATGACAGATTGTATTAATGTGATGCAGCCATCATTTTATTTCAAAGAGGTAATATTTTACCAATATTGGTATAGGTAATACAGTTTCAGTTTAATGGTTGATATTTGGAGGAAAGTGTTCTCTTTTGCTGCTCGGGTATGACCATATGACTGGGGTCATTTCACAACTTGATTACTGATATATTTGCTGTCAGAGTCTATACGCAGGGGTGTCAAACATACGGCCCGCAGGCCAAAACTGGCCCGCCAGAGGTTACAATCAGGCCTGCGAACGACTTCTCAAAGTGAACCACCTTTTTCGGAAAAAAGCAGCCACATATCGTGCGCATGCTTACCTTACATGTGGATACGTCAGAGGTGCGCTCCGTAACTACTAGCACTAGCACTACACCACTGCATACAACACTGTCCAGCATGCAAACTGTTCATGCTGGAGCAGGGGGGTCCATAATAATCAACTTTACCTTCTTCATTAATATAATCTGTTCTTTTGCCGTTAACATTACACGCTATGTCAGGTGACTGGGAAATCTGTGTGCTTGGTGTGTTTGCAGCAGGTTTTGGTGCTTAAAGAATATCATCATGCCCATTATGAGACTCATCATGGGGAAAAAATACAACAGCTGTTTTAAAAAAAAAGATAGTTAATGTAATGTGAACATTTTCAGGATGTACTTGTACTTTTTTGCACTAAAACAAATGAAAAATTTAGAGTTGTCCTTCTCTAAGGGATATTATGCTATGATTTTACTGGTCCGGCCCACTTAAGATCAAACTGGGCTGTATGTGGCCCCTGAACCTAAATTAGTTTGACACCCCTGGTCTATAGGGTTTTGTGCTGAGAAGCTTTCACCAGGTCTGAGCTAAACATTGTTCAGCCTCTGCTTGTATTGGCAGTCTCCAACATGGAAAACCATTGGCTTCACTCAATGAATCATTTCCTGTATTTTGACTCAAGCAAAGAGGAAAGGCAAACTTGGCGCCAATGATTTAGGATGAGAAGAAGCAATTTTTTTTTGTTTGATGCTAACAGCTGCTGTTTTACTCTTTGGCACAACAGGAATGTGGCTGCACATGCACACAACAGTTGACAAGTGGCCAGATACAGATAAGGTAGATTTTCTCTAACACCTTGTGAACCTGACAGAGGATCACTGCCTCTCGCCTCAGATAGGCATCAGATATTCATGGGCAAATGGAGCCTTAAATCTTTTAATCTCTCTCGATCCCTCCCCTGATCACACTGGCTTATTTTGCTTCTTATCCAGTCAATGCACAACACAGCTGACACTTCATGTGCATGCATATTATTTTATAAATGATAAACACAGTAGCTTTTGTTACATGTGGTTAGCATTACTCTAGCAGGAATGTATTAAATCAGAGTTGAGTTTGGAGGATACAGAGTCTTTGTTTCATTTAATGAAGGCTGTTGAGGTCGATTTATTGTTTCCTTCGTTTTCAGTAGTTCACAGGAAAGGTAATGTTACAGTGACAAACCCATAAAACCTAAGCCACAGAAAAACTGTCTGTGTGGTAATGTCTCTGAAACACATACCATATCCAAAATAACCAAATGCATTACACTCAGTATTTCAATGAACATTTTGTCATTTGTTTTGTCAAATGTGTAGTTTTTTCTTATGTTTGTGTTAAGGGAAATGTATTAGATTCATAAAGATAACTGGGCATGTGAAGCACCTCTGTGCCTAATGTTAATGGAAAGATACTCTCTGGATGTGACTTTGATTTTTCTGCCCTTTGAAAGATATCTTCAAAAGACAATTATGACATTAGTCCATGCAAAAAGGCAAAAAGGCTCTGCGATATGATTCCATGCTTTGATGCTTGTAGCAGAAGGAGGGAGCGAGCTCAGCATCAGCGTTTGCCATTAAAAGTGTTAAATTTCCCCTGATACCTGCAAAGAGATCTGGGAAACAATTACCCCCTCACTTATGAGCTCATGCACACATCGTAGAAGATATTGGTCTTTTTCAGTCCCTCTGAATCTTCGCCGATCTTGAAAAATCATCATTCTCTTCTTTTTTTCTCACACTCACGCACAAGCACAAAGAGGCACCCAGCCTAACATATGCAGGTGGGCGTTAATGTTTGAAGGGTGGTCTGAGCACCAGACTGCATTGAGCCAAACAAATAACAACTTTCATAAATATCTGGAACACAACTCCCAATCCCTCGGGACTCACCCAGAATAAATCAGTCAAATAATAAAAACATCTCCCAAAACTTCACATATCGGCAGTTCAAACAGCCTCCGATCCAAATGTGTGCGCACCAACCAAGTGTAATTGTGTCATTCGTTTCTTAGCTCCATCTATTCCTCTTTTCTCTCTTCCCTCTATCTTTTTGTCTTCTCTCCTGTCATGTAGCCAACAGCTGCATGTTGTTTCCTATATTTCTTTTTAATCAACAATATTATTCCCATCTTCAGGCCTCTGGTGGCCTCACCATCTGTCACTTGCGTGAGACAAGAGGAAAGCAATTATTGAATCCTGGCTTTGAGGAGCGCCTGCCTTCATAAAAGTCCCTCTTGCTTTCCAGTTTTTCCTCTAGCGTTGCTTTCTCTGTAGCAACTCTGAGGAGAAATTGTGAAAGATAGCTAAGACCATCATTGGGTGCCAGACCACAGAGGCAACACATTTACAGGGATTCTGCTAAAAAATGACGTTTAGGCTTTTCAATCTGCAGAGAAGATGCCAGGTTTGTAAATCTAAGTTTGAATGCTGACAGAGAGAGACTTCTCTCTTCTTTCTCTTGAGAGGATTTATGTCAGAGGTTATACATCATTGCCAGTTTAGGAGCTCCACTTTTATCAGTTAGACTAAACCTGGCATTTCTAACAATGATCTAAGTTTGACTCCAAAATGAGCTCATAAATGTTGTTATTGTCTGTTCTCTTAGTACCGTTTGACCCCATTTTGTATTTATATATCCACTCACTCTCTGAAAAGAAAAAGTTCACCCCCACATTAACATTTTATAAGACGACACAGGTGATTTCATGGAAACAGGTGCCAGCAGGGAGTTAAAATCCAAGCAGCTTAACAGCAGAGGTCATTTTCTCATATCAATTCCATTATATTCAATGAAACTTCCCCTAACCTTTTGCCATCAATGACCCCACCAACACTGGAAAGTAATTACTAACATGCTGTGACAACCTTAACCTCTGTCTTCTGTCTCCACCACATGACAGGGAGGCAATTAACAGCTGCTCATTACTGATGAGGTGAAGCGACAAGTGCATCTGCACATCTGCATGCACACGCACATCTAAATGACACTGACAGATGTTAGTACACACACATCCTCATGTGTTTGACCATGCACTATCAACACACACACACATTGAGGCTGAGGATGCCATGGCACACAGAATGCCCCCCGGTGCTCTCTGAGGGACACACCGTTTGTGTAGAATTTAATGAGGGAACATGTACTCATCCCTCCACCTCACTGGGAGAGCTGTTACCTTTTGGTGTGATAAGATATTAAAAATTCACACTGTTTCTGCAGCGCTTTGACTGGTACAGCAGAATGCTCATTAGCATTTAAATGGGAAAAGATAACGGCACTCTTCGCAGAGTCATACCTCCATCGCAAAGCTGGCAGACGGAGAGGAAACTTGAATCAGGCCCTGAAAACTTTGGCTGTTTTTAGACACCTCAGAGATGGAATAGTTACTCCATATCACTGATATTGTTTCTCTGTCTGTCCTATTTCACCGTTACACCTCATATATACTAAATCTTCCTTTAGACATACATTAAAAATACATTTATTGTTGTTTTAAAAAAGTCTACATCTCCACTTCACGGAATTGTTTTAAACAAGTCTTAAATGAAAATTATAGATAATTCCCAGGAATAAAAGCGGCATAAAAGTTAATTGTCTTGGAGCACCGTAGGCTGAGCGGTCTAAGAGCGCGCCCCACATACAGAGGCCACAGCCCTCGTCGCAGAGGTTGTAGGTTCGTTTCCAACCTCGTTTCCAGCCTCAACCATTTACTGCATGTCCTCCCCCTCTCTCTGCTCCCCACATTTCCTGTCACTCTTCAGCTGTCCAATCCATTGAAGGCAAAAATGCCCAAAAATATATCTTTAAAAAAAAGTTTGTTGTATTGACATCCGCAGCATTAAAACAGTTAAAAAAAAGTTTAATTAAAGTAAAATCTCACAGCTGACTCTGAGGTCAGTTTCTTTGTTGGAGTTGTTCAAGCGTTTTTTGACAGTCATCAGAACACAAGAACCACACTTGTGTTTTTATAGTAATAAATACAGCAATATTTGTCTGCTTTCTTTGAGCACAGTCATGCCTTCAGGGGAGACATTGACCTCCTGTTTAGAGGTCCGCATTCAGAGCCTGCACAGTAATTACTAAGTGAATATGAACTGCTGAAATATTTGGCATTTTTGCTATTTTTGTTGGCTCATTGAGATGCGAACAATGTTGACTTAACAATTTAATAGTCAATTGTATAGTCCGCTCTGAAGTTAAAAACAACAGATTCTCTGTAGTGCTAATAAATGCAGAGGCTGGTGGATATGAAAATGGACAAACATTTATGCTGCAAAGCGAATTCTTCACAGGGTGTACGTCTCTTCCTTCATATTATTCAGCTGGTTTCTTTTATATTGCCCTCATGGAGATCTTACTGTGTTTGGCTGATTGTCATTTTTTCTCTTCATATTTGTTCTTCAGTCTTTTGTCACAGAAGCTGACTGTGACTCAGCCTGAGCTCTGCGGAGCTAAAAGTAGGACAGCTGTCTTTTTTAAATGACACAACTTTGTCTCATTGTATGTAGCTCGTGTGTCTCCTTCCTGGGAACAGAGGGGAGGGCAGCTGTGGTGGGGTGATTTGGTATGAATTAAATCTGTTTCCTAACTGGCTCCACAGGGTCTGATCCTGCTCCCTGAATGCCTGGTTGACTCTCTCCACCGGTATCAACCAGAGGGTAGCATATATATTACATTACATCAGCCCTTTTCCCCTTCTCTGCCTTTTTGTTCTTCATTGTAAAAAGACTGAAAACAATAACATTAGTTTTATATTTAGCATGACTTTGTGGCTAAAGGTGGACCCAGCCGTGCTACCTGTGGTTGGTGAAGGGGGTTTGTGTAATATTTTTCCCATGCAGTGATGTGGACGTGGGCCTCCTGAGGGTCTGGTCTGTCAGTGACATTCTTCAGTGGGATCCAGCCGCTGGTCTCCAGCTAGAGAGAGAGAGAGAGAGAGAGAGAGAGAGAGAGAGAGAGAGAGAGAGAGAGAGAGTAAGAGAGAGGAAATTACATTGCTTTTTGTTTTATACTGCCACTAAAGTGGTCAGCTCTTGCTGTTGAACTCAGTATTATGTAGTCAGTGGTCTGATAGGGGAATACATGGGACTTTTCCCGTAGCCTTGGTTTTTAATCTTTGGAAGAGAGTGAAAACCATCTCAGTGTGTACAAATTGTTGTTTATTTTCTTGCTAATTTTCCTCCATTATGTTGTTTTCCTGCTATTGAAAGACAGAAAAGGCTACACTAAACCACAGAACTCTATTCTTATTTTTCTCTTTCCTCTGTTTATCGATAGTTAAGTTTGCTTGTCAGTGCAGATGTTTCTGTTGATATGACCTGTGCCTTTTCACTTCTCAGAAGCAGTGTTGGTAGCATTGATCTAGTGTGAACCCGACTATTGGTCTGTGGATACACCACCTCGGTCCATATCTGAACTATTGGATGGATTATCATTTATTTTTTCTTTTGACAGCCATGGTTCACAGAGGATGAATAATTATAACTGGTGGTTAGTGGTGGGACAAAATATTGTTAGGACAATATATTGTTGCCCTGACTCGTGCAATACAATTATTACAGAGTTTCTGTGATGTTATATTTCCGTTATCGTGGTGGGCTATGTACAAGGCAATGTATTGTATTGTGTAACCCTGCAATACCCACCACTACCGGTGTTCCTCTAACTTCCTTAAGCAGCTGGGCCAGGTCCACATGTGTGGCTTTGGTCTCATAAACCATTAGAAGGATTGCTGTAAAATATAATATAGTTATATTGCTTATCATCAAGACCCTTAGATACACTTTATAAACATACGTAAGTTGGCACTGTTATTTTGATCATAATTGAAATCACTGATTGGCTCGAATCATTACCTTGCTTTAGTACAGCAACACAGAGCTGCTAGCTTTGCTGCAGAATCTTGTTTTTAGTCTCCCTAACAACTGGGATGTGTTGGCCCATTTGGTGTTGTACATTTATATATATATATATAATATATATATATACAGATTTTAGAAATGAATATTTACAGCGCCCTGTCTTTAATTTACCCTACTTTTGCAGAGATTCTAGTTGGACTCTGTTGAGTCCCTTGTCCTTCAACCTTCTCCTCGCCTCTCCTCCCCCTCTCTCCACATCTCATCCTCCTGTCATCACTCGCTCTGATGAGGCCGTGAAACAGGTGGCTTGAGAATTCAAAATGACTTAGGAAACATGGAACCAAACAGTTGTGTATGTGTGAGAGAGGAACAGAGAAAGATTTTGACTGTGTCTGTTCATGAAAGACGGAGTGGGAAAGAAGGGGCCACACAAAACAGTAAAACTGACGACACACCAAATTTGGTTACACTGTGTGCTTTTGCTGATAATTTCTTCAGAAACTAATGCCACATTTCTTTTAGTTCTGCCTAAAGTTGTTTTAGATTCTCCTCTCTGCCTGCTGCCAGAACACACCTAAATTGAATTAAAGTTAATGAAATCCATCTTGATTCAAACCTGGATTCTAAAGTATCACAGATGCAGAGCTGGAAGCAGTGACAGACTGGATGATTTATACAAGGCGGCAGTCATGACTGTGGCATTGTAAAGCTCAGTTGAAACATAAATACTGACTTTAAATGATAAGAAGAAGAAGAATTCTTGATGCAACATGAACAATGGCCTCAAAAGAAACATTTACTCTGCCTTACAGAATGAAAGTAAATCTGCTTGGGCATCTGTTCCAGCAGCAGTTGTGTTGTGAAAGATCCTGTATAAGTTGTCTGGAGACAGTATGGCACATCAAGCACATACTCTAAACTAGGTCTTTCTCTGTGGCTTAGCTCTCAATTTAATTAACAGAGAAAATGTTGTTGGAGGGATGTCACAACTGTCGCCGGAACCCCAAGTCAATCCCAGAAGAAAGTCCTGCAGTCTTATCACCCTCTGCTTTCCCATCAGCACAGCCTCAGCCAAACACTCAAGTTACCAATCAGTTCCATTTCACGGAATTTCTGTTCACAAGATTGTTGTATTGTAAGCAAGCCATTTTTGAAATTATGGCTTTATTTCACATCAGCTGTGGCATATTTAGATTTGGCAGTAAAACGGAGAAAGTGCTGTCAGAGCGCTTTTTTGTTTAAAATCTGCCTTAAAATGTCGACGCATCAGTTAATTAGTTTACTCTAATAGTTTGTGAAACTAAAGAGAAAAGTGCCATAACTTGAAAATGTTACTTTACCACCATTACTCCCTGCTATTACCACATGTTGACAGATTTATGGTGAATCACTGAGGGACCAAGTCCAGCCTCAAACTGGCACATCTGGCTCCTAACTCTGCAGTAAAAAGCGTAGACCTCAGTCGGACCAGTTGTGCCAGCAGTTGCCGGCCAAAGTCAGCTAACCTCATCTTGTTCTGTGTGTGAATCTGACACAGAAAAGTTGCATTGCATATCAGGATCTGCTGCTGGCTACTGTAAGGCAATGGACTGAGACTGCTTGTGCTTATTTGTCAATTGTGGAATGGAGGTTCCTGCTCCATGTTGCTTTGAACCCACGCAGAGGAGTCAGTATCTTATTGCCTAAGACCACATGGACACCAGCTTTCATGTTGAGCAATAACTACTTGAAAAATTGGGTAATACTGGTGGATTTAGAATCCAAGTTCCCACGTATCTCTCCTCTGCTAACTGGTATAGATATGCAGTGTTTTATTGTTTCTGTTCAGTCTCTCTAAATTTACGGAGTTTTTAAAGATGTGTGGCAGAGGGTTGCACAACCTTGCAGCGAAACGTGTTTCTGATACAAACCAACAGTCTGAGTCAGTTCAGCCAAGGCTTAGATACTCCAGCAGTTTTCCTCCGGCTGTATGATGGGTGTGATCCAGTGTGAATAAATTCCACATTAGCACATCCACTCTAAAGCAAAGTTGACAGATTAAGCTTTTGAATAAATACTCTCGCCTCCACAAATGAAGGGCAAGTTTTTTTGCTGTTGCACAATGTAAACTGCTCAGCATCTCCCGTCTATGTTTGAGTTTGGTACAGCTGTGCTCTAACACAAAGTTGACAAGCTCATTTCCAAGCTAAAAGGAGCTGTTAATGGAACAATACTGTACGGTACAATACTGGGTGACAGAAGCAGTTGACAGGCTTGTGTTGAGTTTGACAGGTCCCAACATCACTTCCTTTTCTGAGACATTTTCACAAACATGCTGAGCAGCTTACCCTCAACACACACACAAACACACACTCATACACACCGTCCCACTCACTCTATACGTAAACCAGCAACACATGTAGCCAGCAATCTGATTGGAACAGAGGAGGCGATTAGACAGGCAGCCTAGGGAGAGGTGGCGCCTGTCATGTGGAATGGATCTCATTAAAAGTATGCCCCAGGTCACACTTTGATGGACAGGGAGACGTCAGTCATCTGCCAACTAGATTAACAGAGACTAAAGCCTCTGTCCCTCCTCTCTGCCCCTTGAGAGCCAACAGCATACCAAGTGGGTCCAGGCAGACTCTTATGAGTGCCCTGCAGCCTCCGTCAAACCTCTCACCTCTGGCTTGCCAATCACAGACACAGACGAACACATCCACGTCAGAACTCAAGGGAAAAGACCCACCTGCTGTGTCTGAAGGCAGGTGGTAGCAGACCTTTTCTCTTCCTCCTTTTCCCTGGTGTATGCTTATTTATTTATTTATTTTGCAGTCTCAAAGGCCACAGGGTTTACTGAGAGTTGAACATGCTTGAACCTGATATTATAATTAACATGCTGCACTACTAAAATTAAGAGATTTTTACAGGATCAGCAAATCAGGCTAACACCTGCAACATTTTTTTTTGTGTACAGTTAACCAATGCATAACCAAGACAAAGCACAGAAAGGGATGATCTTTTCTATATATGGATAAATCAAAAAGTAGATGATAAGTATTAGTTTGTTAAAGTCATGAAAATGTCAACTTCTTATTTAAATGGCAGGAGTGGGTGCAGATTTTAATTTGTAAATTAACTTAAGTGGCATGGAAATTTATTTTAACCCCAGTGAATTAATATTGAATGACAGGTTTATTTATTCTCAGGCAGGGCGTAAAATGAACACCCGCCAAGCGCCAATGGTGGGTAAAGAATTACTTTGGCATGTAAGTTTGTTAAGTTAGTTTGGCTATTTTGACCCTTGCGGCGCGCTGTACTTGTGTTGTGATTTGGTACGTCGGGAACGGCGTGACGTCAGCAAATGGAGTTCTATTCATTCCCTTTGATTGAAGAAGCACGGCAGGAGAGAGCGTTTCAAGGAAGTTGTGGCGACACATTCCCGGCGTGAAGCCATTCCAAACAAAAAGCATAAACAAAGAGGAGGGAGATGAGTTGAGGAGGCCTACCTTTAAAAAAGGTAGATGCGAATGCACTTGTAGGCATATAGCATTCTAGAAAAATATCTATGGTCTGTGGAGTTCATTTCATTTAGACTCAATCCCAGTTGATGTTTTTCTATTCTTGTCCCTTTTCCTGCGGGTTAAACAGAACGTTCCTGTAAAAGCTGTGAGACATACATTTGGCTCACTCAGTCAATGTAAAAGGTTGCACTTTTGAATATTTCCAATACATGATGATGCAGCAGTCACCTTGAAATGAAGTATAACCTAATAAAATAGCAATAATCTAATTTTATCTGTACATAAGTGTAATCTTTAATTGATGCTTAATTTGGATTTTTCCTAATAAAAACATATGGTAATTATTTTAAATCAAATAAGGCATTATTTTTTTATTTGGCCGGTGAAAAATATTTTTGGCCGGTGAATTTTTGGAGGTCATTAGCCAATGTCAGATGAGGCAAAAAGTTAATTTTACGCCCTGTTCCCGGATTCTAAATGTTAGAGGCATCATTGAGTTAGCTTAGCTTAGCATAAAGACTGTCAACAGGGAAAAGCTGGATTTAAAAAACTATCAAAATGGAGTGAATTTCTCAAGCCTTTGCCTTGTTTAGACTCTCTTCTCTCTTTTCAGTGTTGTTGTCTTTCAGGAAAAAGGACATGCACTGTAATCATACAGTGACCTACTGTTTATCCCAACATTCCCAAGAGTTCATGTCTCCAGCAATAGACCTGTGGCATGATGCCCAGGACAGGGGCTGGGGTTGGCTCACTTTGACAAGCATGCTAGTCAAGGCTGTGCTAGCTTCCCTCAAAGCAGATCAGGATCCCAACAATGTCCGACACGCTGACTGACGTAATTCTAGGTCCATTCGAATTACGTCTAAATCTGGGGCTGGTAAAATTCAGGAAAAGATTTGGCAATAGATAAGTAATTCTGTCTATTTTCAGAGCTGGGGATGGGCTTGTGGAGATGCGTCAGTGTTTAATAACCCTCATCAGCATTTCGATTTGTGACAAGTGGTGCAGATATATGAAGTATCCCAAATTTAATCCATGCTCGAATCTGACCAGCATGCAGTGTGTCATGCTTCATGCATCCATGCTGTGAAAGGCCAAAGGTGGGCAAGACAGATATGAGGAGATGTCATCTTCATCATCTGTGCCTGGCTGCTTCTGTGAAGATTGCCACAAAGGAGCTTGAACAAATTTGAGAAGAAACGAGGAACGAATCTCCTCTTGTGAGACTTTGATTTCTGAGTTTGGCATGCATCTGCTCTGATTTGCAATGCTTTATTGACTGCTCCAAAGATTAGCCAGGTGGGACATGACAAAAAGATAGTGTTCCGGCTAAACTTTCATACAGTAAGTTGCCAAGGATCACAATTAAGCTAATCCCAAACAATCTAAACTGTCTACTGTTTGACTTACTAACATGTATTCAGACTTTATGTGACTCTTCCTGTCTGGCTCTGGTGCAACTAGCTCTTATTAAAACTCTTTCAGTATATGCCAAACTGTTGCTAATTCATGTTCTAGTGTCTTACTGTAGACTCAGTACTTATCAGCATTTGAATCATAGTTAACTTGAAAGTAGCAGAGTTTGTTAAGACATTTAACAGAGATGTGTTGGATTTTTCTTCAGTGTCTCTAAGTGTTTAAAATTGCTTCTGTTTCATATCTTGTTGTCATGGTAGCTCTTTTTTTTCTGACTTGAAACATTTCTGGTTACTGACAGTACTTTGAAAATAATATTTAATTAGCAAAAACACAGTTGTTACAGTAAACAAAAATTTGTTGTGTAGCCTACAATTTGATATTTTAAAAGTATAGTGCAGCATATGAAGCAAATACATAATTTTACTCCCACTCAAAACCAAATCATCTCCCAGATCTGAATACTGATATCTTTAAAGGTCAAGACTCAGCATAATGATTATGACTGATTGTAGAATATAACAAAGGCTGCTGCTTATTGCTTTGTCTTTTATGAGAATCAGCAGATCCGTGTTTTGCATTAATTCAAGTTCACCAGGGGAAATAAAGGTCTCAGAGTTTTTGTCACACTGGCTGAGGGGTCAGGGGGCTCAGCAGTGTATGTGATACCAGCGGTCTATTCCTGAAGGATTGTGACTTTTAGACATCTTTGCAATATGAGCTTCCACAAAATGCCCTTCTGGGACTTTCCTCCTGAGATACACGGGACCCGGGTCATTGGGCTCTGACACGACCCCTCACCTCTCCAGTACTTACTTTCCCAACTCGTGTTATGTAAGCTGATATGTATGGGAAATGTTAAGTGGCATGCGTGCGTTGTTGTTTGCTTTGAAATAACTTGAGGACATGAAGAAGCATGTTCATTTGTGTAGAACATGGCAATCAATTTGTTGTGGCTGTGAGCATAATGTGGATTAAATTCAAATGAGATCCATCAGGGGCCGAGATGCCTGAGGAATCTCTTGGTTCTTTCAGTACAAAATTAGATGACAGCAAGAGGGTTGAACACAATGCAGCACACAATACATTTACTAATCCCTTCCTGAAAACAGTAGGGGAAAACCCCACATGTAGCTCACCCCGAGGCTACCCGCATTCCAATTTCTTTGGTTTATTCTGGACTGACATGCAAGCAATAAGGTTTTCATGGGGGTTGGTGGAAACCTCTTTTTGCCAAACAATGACTACCAGAGTTGTAAATGTCAGGAGCAGTAATTTGACTAACTGAAAGAGGAAAGGAAGACAGCGGTTTCTTGCAAACTAACAAATAAGCTGGCCTCACACTGAATTTTGTTTAAGTCAGTATGATTGTCAGCAGGTTCAAATAGACTTCACATAGCAAAGGTATCCACCTGCAGGGAAGTGAATCGTAGCTACAGTATAACCAAAAAGCTGTGGCGGTATCTCCGTAGAAATACACTAAAAGCATCAGTACAGTGTGACATTATGCAGATTGAATTATTAAACTTAATTTAATTTTTCCTTTATATAAAATATGCCATGGTGAATTGTGAGGAACAAATAGTGAAATGCCTACAGCAAAAAATCTACAAGTATATAAAAGGCACCGTCTTCTTCTTCTGAGGTGTTAGGTGTTGTTTTCTTCACTGCATAGATAAAAACACATTTTAGGTATAGCAGTGATTTAAACAGCATGATACTGCCAAGTTCATTCAAAGTGTTTTTTTTCTTCTAGTGCCAATAGATACTCAGCTGGACTATCTGCATCTGCATCTTTTTCTCATTAAAAATTGCTGGGGAGCCTGCATGCATTCACAGCAGCCCAAGAAAGCGAGGGAGAGATCTAGTAATCAAGCTCCTGCTTCTCGCAGGTTGTTGCCTCACTCGCATTTCCCTCATTTGACTGTCACTCAGCGAGATACCACTTTCAGCCTCACCCTTTAATCATCTGTCATCCCTGCTAATGCAAAGCGACTGGCAGCACCGTGTAGGAAATCAGCCACATCTTTAGTGTCACTTCTCGTTAACACAGAGAATCAGGTAAGAGAGGAGGGTACTTAGTTACTGTATATCCACAGAGACCTGAATGGCTAAACCTCTGACTGTGAATCTCTGTACTATCATAAAGCTGCACTCAAAGTTCTGGGCATGGTTGCATTTTTAAAAGCCTAAACTGATGTCCTAGACGTGACAGCTTGTGCCTTTGGCGGCTCTGTAATTTGATCGTTTTCTTGACACTTTATAGTGCAACACAAAGATAGTTCCTGCGTCTTCACAAGTTTTTTTTGCATCTTTCCCTCCATTCACACAGCTGCCTCACCCACATCCAGTTCCCAGGCACAGCTGTGCTCTCTCGCCTGCTGGTAGGTTCAATTTTTAATATTAATGATGCTTTAGTCGATTCAAGCCTGACACTCACCTGCAGTGCAGCTTACTGTACGAGCAAAAGAGGACGGGAGGCAGACCTCATTTATGTCTGACAGCACACTGTGGAGGGAGAGCCATGGAAACACTAATGTTTCTCCTACATCCTCCCCACATGTATGTCATTTCTCAGTTGGTATAGCTGCATGCATGTCAGAGCAGCAGAGCCCATGTGGGGCAGCCATGCTTGAATCTGTACTGTACACTCCTGACCAATTTTTTTCCTGAAGTCCCACTGGAGTTCTGTTACTATGGCCACATAAACTGTACAACACTCACTGGGATGCCTTACTCACAACAAGCTTGCTGGCGCAGCAGGAACGCCCAGACACATGTGGACCTATGAACTACTCCTTGTTGATATGCTGCAGAAACAGTTTCCTGCGGCTGAGGGTGACGTGTCACAGTAGGAAAATGACAGGTGGAAGTTATAAAGTTAACGATGGCTGAATTCCATTTAGCTGCTACTGCTGGTATTGTGCATGGCGGCTCGCTGCCACTCTGTCATGGCTTACTGGGATGCCTTCAGAGGACACAGACATTGTTAAAGTTATTTATAACACCTCTGTCTTTCCTGCTTTATTGCCTTTAAATGGGGATGTGATTGCTAGGGTTGTGGTGTGTTTGCTGATGCTTTCAGGAATTGGGAAGTTAATTACTGATGGGTGGTAAATGAGGATGTGTGTCACGTCCCCCTCCCTAGTTGGCAACAGAGTTTCTAGTCTGTTGAAAAAATGATTCATATTTTATTGGTGTAGGCCACCTGCCTCTAGCTAGACCTGTAGCCTGGTAAATGGCAACTGCCATAATGCCTTGTTAAACTGGCATACAACCACTCGACTGGAGCGACGTGTAACCAGCACAGGCATGTAGACAGTAATGTAAACGGATGACTGAAGTTTGGTGGTGCTAGCTCTGCTATTGTTAGCCACACTTGTAATTTCAATTTTGACAGTTTGCTTGATTGCAGTTCTGTGATCTCATGTTTAACCATGTTGAATAGAGTATGCTCAATTTTCATTGTTTTCTGAGGTTTTTCTTGCCTTTACACTAGTTAGCTAGTTAGCCTGAACTTAGATTTCCATTTAAGCTACTTGAAAATAAGTTGCTTTAAATCATCCCTATAAATATATACATATATAAAATAAAAATATGTCTTCCTAACTTTATTTCTCTTAGCCTCAACTTATTTTTACCAAAGTCAAATTCATTGTGTGTTAAAGCTGATTCTGATTCAGATTCCTGTTTTCTCACATTTACCACTGATTACAAAGTTTATAAACTTCCCTTCTCTTGTGTAGTGGCAGGGTTCTTTAGATTTGAGCTGCAGTCTTACTGCTGTGAGAAGTGCCAAAGTCCTTCACATTAAAATGCAAAAACAAAACCTTGCAAATGCTCTTTTCAAGTTCTACAAGTATTTTCCAGTCTCACTCTACTATTGACAGAATGACAGGATTTTTCTGTTGTTTGAAAATCCTTTTAAATCACTGTTGAAAATGTTAGTGTTTTATGATGTGAGAGTGATATTGTTGGGGTTTGGTTGGGTTAAGACACAGACATGACTTGATAAGCCTAGAGGAGAGATTTAAATAAATACTTAGTTAAGTAAGGGGAAACATTGTGGTTTGTGTAAAAAATGACTCCTCCATTAAGGTCTGGAGGACTTTTGTGTTATTGTGACAATAATAAATACGTGTTTATGGTTAGGAAATGATTGTGGTTATAAAGAAAAACAACTATGACTGTCGACAGGAGACGGAAAACAAATAGCAGTCCACTTTGTTAACATTCATGTTGTTGACTCATCTGACGATGCTGAACTCAGTGGACCACCATCTTTAACTCCAGAGTAACAGAAGTCCTCATTCTTTTTAAACATTTTTAGAACTTACTTTTTGAAGCTGATTCTGTCATTTCACCTTGGATTGGTAGGAAGTCTCAAGTTAGACCATTCACTATCTCATTCTTACCTTTGCTGCACTTTCACAAGTGAAGATTTTCTTTAACCTACCTAACACAATGAACTCCTACTCTGCAACCCCCACATGTAATCCATCAACACGCCATGTTTTTTTTTTCTTTTTACCTCCAACCCACAAGGCATGACATGAACATTGCCCTACATATTAGAATGGTCATGCTCTGAATTGGGGTTATCCCTGCACCCACTCCAGCAGACCGCCCTCTGGTTGTGTCTCCTTATGTGCATAAACAACCCTGCCCTACTGGTATGGCAACACAGCTTTGTACAATGGGGGTGTCTAATGACTTCATCCCTGCTGGTAGAGAGAATCCTTCATTCATTTGATGTCTGGTCATGGATCACATCTGAGTTTTCTCGGCTTAATAATAAAATGAATGTTAGCTCCTACTTTCTTGACTTTCACTCACTTGCATTAGCTGGTGAACCAGTTCACCTCATGGGTGCGTGTGAGTATGCTTATAATGGTATTCTCTTAATCCTGTTGTAATTTGACCCAGATACTACACTGACTCTGCAGAAAGCATAACTCATTTAGAGCACAAAGCCATATGCATTATAATAAAGCTATGTCTATTTGAAAGATAAGTTGTATGACGTTTTGGTGTCGTTAAAAGAAGGATGGATCATGACATCTTTTGATGACATAACTGTCTATCTGCGCTGTTTACCTACTGGTGTTTTTTTTAACTTTAATTACAATCACAATGGCAGATATGCAGAATTCATAGATTGCTATTAACAGCTCATCCATCCATGTCCTGTTGAACATCTGCACAGCTTGATAGACAGTGTAGCATGTTTTCTTATGTATAGAGTTATTCTGAGGTGTGTTGATGATATGATTCTGCAGAGGACAGGGCTACCTACAGCATGAGTGTGAAGCATGAGGACGTCACTAGCCAGAGGCAGCTGACACGTCCTGTCACTGTGACCTGGCACTGTCCTGCCTTTCCACACACAGCTAAGCCTGAGCGCAATCACAGCCAAAGTCCTACACTTCACAGCCAGCACAGGAAGCACAGCTTACAACACACACTGACACACACAAGCATATGCTCCAGGATACACATGCAGGAGGGTAGCCTGTCAGTTCCCCAAACTCTCCCCATTGCAGTACTCTCACCTGTATAGTGTTTCCATGGAGACCAGGCACACTAATGAGGTAGTGTGTGTTTCTTTGTGTTAATATTTGTATGTGTGTGTGTTGGCGGGGGCAGGTGTCATCAGGTAGAGGCAGGTGATGGGAAGCAGCGTGGGCTAACTTGTGTAGCAGAGGAGAGAGCCTAATCCCATTTCTATCACAAAAAGTACTCCAAAAGTTCATATCGCATTTGTCTGTAAGTTTTCTCACCAGGAGATAAACCAGAAGAGATCAGCTCATAAAAAGAAAAAATATTCTTATTTATTACATCCATGTGTGAGTAATGAATCATAAAGCTGTGTGTCCAGGGAGGCGGGATAAAGGAAGGAAACTGTGAAAGCATGTGAACCTGCAGCCAATTAACAGTGGAGATGAAGCAGATGGCTCGTTTGGCTGCTAAAGAAGGATTTTCACTGACTCCCATGACCTTGGCGACTTGCTGTCAACAAGCACACACCTCAAACTTTTGATTGGTCACAAGAGGCGTCTATAAATAAAAATGCAAATTACAGTACATGTCACATAAAAACAGACAGTGTCAGAACTAGACAGCAGAATTGTATTACCAACTTTAACAGCATAATAACAATAATTGTTTCAGGGGTTTCCTCCACCAATCAGATCATTTTATAGATCAGCCAAAAAGGATATCGACAAAACAACATTTTCACTCCTCTGCTAGCTATTATTGCGTATTCACCTGCACATTGAGATTCCAAGATCAATTGCATCTCCCACACTGAATTTTAGTTTAGTTTATGTTTATGAGTGTATTTGACAAGGGTCATACCATAGACTGTATAAGTATGGACGTAGAATCCGTGACGTCACTGATCTGTTTCTGAAAAGCTGTTTTGAGGCCAGTCGGCGGCAACAGCCATATTGCTGCTGTCAAGTGATTGTGACGTAAAGAGGCGGGCTTTGAGCCTCCTAGCCAACAACTACAGTGTTCCCACAGTCAGCTGTGCCTCTCATTGGAAGACTCGTAATCTCAATATCTTCGAAATTGCCGTTTTAGAAAAAAATCCCCCCCCCCCACAGTGTGTGCCAATCAAGAAATTAGCTATCCAGACTACACTTGTCTTTTGTACTAGGCTGTTAACATGTTTATTTCTGCTGTAAAGATTGTCTTTTTTGAATTGGTGTGCATTTGGTTTCCAGTACTTCCAGTGTCAGCCTCAAGCGGATCCTCAATGAACTGCAGTTTTCTTCAGCATTGGACTCATATATTTAGACCGGAGGTTGCAGCTTGGTTCATACACAACACAACTGTTGGGCTAGAGTTAGCCATGTAGCTGATTTACATATGTGGTCACTGGGCATGGAGATCTGAGAAACTACACAGTTTTATTTATGCAAAAAAATTTAAAGCAAACAGTTTGATAAATCCCTGATTATTTTCGATTACATGCTGCTTCATGTCTATGCCAGTATTGATGCAGCCCTCAATCTTAGTAGATTAACATTACAAACACAAAACACATAAATCATTGTGAATTTGTAGTGTAATATAATTCACACAAACAATTTGTGGCAGTATGTAACTTTCAAGCACGCTATTCATTTCACTGAAGTGTGTGTATCTTTACACTTGATCCACCTGCACTACTTCCGTCTCAGCACTGTGTGTGCGTTCATGCTCTGACAAGGGCACGAGTTTGTCACCTACAGGTGTTGACAGTGACATGTGGCAGTGGATTAGCCGTGTGGATCAATGGAATAAGGGAACAAATGTGGATCTAGTGTCCTCTGGTGAATATGTAGAGAATAGTGCTACACTGATGACTTGATGTACTCATCAGGCGTAAACACTGTGGTAAGTTCATGCTGACTGATCTGTAACACTGGTTATTGCTTCAGGGAGAGTTGAGGCCTCTTTGATATGATAAATATTTACTTTAGAGAACAATCAAGAGGTATTTTCTTACACTGCTCTCACCCTATGGTAACATAGGCATCTCTTCCTCGGCTGATTTCCTCCAAATTATTTGAAATGATTACACAACAGTCACACTTTTTAATTAGCTGCAGCAAGACTATTGATTTTTGTTTTTTTTAGACCAGCTGCACATTCTCAGACAGACTGTTTTACACATTCTGCACCTTTTCAAGCCCGAAACTAGGTCCTGTAATCAAAACCCCCACATCAGCTCTGCATCTGGGAAATGGAGGCCCTCTTCCAGACCAGGATGACAGACCCCAGGTGCAATAGCCAAAACACTACAAACCATATCTCCTATGTTGGAAAAAAATTAGTCTTTTTGGTTCCATACAATGTGTTTGTGTGTGTGTAAGTGTGGAATGAGCTTCCCCTTTCTCAGTCTGTCAGACACCCATAGGACTTGTGCTCAATAAACTCTATGCCCTTTGCACTTTAAAGGAAGTCCATCTGCTCTGGAGAGTGTTGAGCAGCCTCCAGGCAGCGTGTGTGATGCGTGCGTACTTTATGCTTCAGCACTGATGGCTGTGCAGAGATTTCCTCTTCCTTAGCAGCACGTTCTTCCTTTCCAGATCCACTCAGGCTCTGTGACATGTTTAGCATTGCTGTGTAATGAATGTCTGAGGCGCTGCAACAAGAAGCTTCAGGTAAAGGTCACGAGACCTCAAGGGGATTAAGCAACAGCTGAGGCAAAGAATTGACCTCATCCACATCTGTTAGACTACTTTACAGTCTTTTCCTGCTTGAAAACAATGTCACAATGCCATAATTCATATAGGGTTGAACATTTTAATCCATTATACTGTTTTCTTCATTACAGTTCAGTTTCTCTGCTGTTTAATGGCTGAAGCAGTGCTACTGTACAGATCAGCATGGTGTCTTATTTCCTGTTTCTTGTTTGTATACAAGTTTTCAGTTTACAGCGCAGCACCCTGCAGAGAACAAATGTGAGCAATTATTGCTTCACATGTGATGCCTAACTGCAGCTACATAGGGGATGTAGGCAGCTTAAAGTGTCTGTCAGCACAGTGACATATTATTTGATACTCCTAGCATCCCATAATCCCCTGGATCATCAACACACTGGCTGGTGGGGAAAGAGTAGCAGCAGAGCTGGCGTTGGCATACTGGAGCATGTCAGAGTTCTTTGCTGAACATTTGACACTAAATAATGTCTAGAACCCTCTTACTTCAAAACTACTGAATGTGACTAAATGACATACACATAACAAACATCTTTTTTTTGCATTTAAACACAGAAATATACCCTAAATATATCATACACTGCAATATGGAAATAAGGAACTACATGTTGGTCTGGTCACACAGCTGATCAGATAGGAATAAAGCCAGTTTTATCTTTTAAAAAGTTTCACTTACACAAAACATTGCCTTGGTGTCCCTTTATTAAAGACACAATGTGTGCTAGCAGATAGAGCAGATACAATGCAACAACCAAGTGCTTATTTAAACTCCTGTCACTGTAGATCTGCTCCCCTCTTCTTCCTCAGTCCCAAAGAGAGTAACACCATAAATCAAAGCCCGATGAGCTGCCTCATGCATTTAAGGAGATCACCAATGGCATTGTTTGACTATTAACCGTCTTTGGCCTCGATGTCACAAACAAAAGATTAATGGGATTACCGAGGGTCTGTCCCCCTGTGTGCATGTGAGAACCAAATGACCTGTCCACACCAACTCTACCTGAATGTTCAGACCTTATAATCAGCTGCAAGAGGGCTGATAACCCGATGTAGACATGTGTTAGCCTTATAAATGACCCTGTAATGCAAGTCTGTTTTTTCTTTTGTCTATAGTACTCTATTTGACATTTAAAAAATTTGGGCAAACACTAAGTCATCAAAGCAGTTATTATTATAACTGTCAGTCAAAATTTAGCTGGATGATATGGCTACTGTTGAGGTCTACACCATGTTGGCCTTTTGCATGGTATGGACTCATAGATATTTGTTGCTAGTTGGCACCAGGATTTCAAATTGTTGAAACAAATTATTCTTACTTTTAGGATTGTAGCCTGAAATGCTAATCATACATTGGGACTAAGCACAACCACCTGCCATGGCTGGGGCTGTAGCTCTGGTTCATGGCGACTGCCATAATGCCATAATGCTGTACTATCTGGACATACAAATGCACAGATGACAGATGGCGTCTTGTAGCATGGCGCGATTTCGCTATATATTTTGATCCAAAAAATTGAGATAAAGTTGTGTGTAGGCTGTGTCTGTTTAACTTAACTGGAGCAATGCATACCCAGGGATGTTTCAATGTAATACTTGAAAAAATTAAAAACAACAAAACAAAGAACAACAACACAATTCTCATAGCCTTCTCACTTTGTAAAGATAATTGAACATAACATTTTGAATATAATTCTGTAGGGCCTATGTGCAAGAATTTGTCAGTTTGAAAAATACACCCTTCACACTTAAATGTTTCTTATATTTTTACTTTCACTAAAATGGCATAGAGCCTTTTTGTTTTGATAGAGACAGCCTCTTTGTTTTCTCAGGTTGAGCTGCTGTTTTACTCCTGCTCTGACATATTAGGAAAGACAGACCTGTTCCACGGCCATCAAGCTAAAAGGATACTTTCATGGGGGAAAGGTGACTAGTTTAAATGCTCTCCAATCCCCTGCACATGTGTGGTAAAATATATCACTGCTGGAAGAGAACTGTCAACCTGTGTCAGAATTAATCAACCTTAGTGACACAGACCCAGGAACCCACACACATAAATCTGCACATGCATTAAATTCAACCAAATACGTTGCTTCTCTGTGTTAATAAAACTCAGTGTGGGCTGGACTCAATTTTGTGTAGGAAACTGCATTTCTTGCCGAGGAAACTGCCAAGATGGCGACACAGTTTTTGTAGACTTGAATGTAAAATTTTACTGAAAGAGTCCCTGAAACCAGCTCAAACCAAAGGATATCAATGTTTACTGTAACATTTAAAATGCACTGGCCGCAGTTTAAAGTGGAGGGATATTCTTTGGGAAGTGTTTACAGCTGTACTGACTTCTCTCCCTGCGCACTGAAGCTCTCTGATTACAGTCCTTCACATACTGTCCGTGCTCACTCCTCACGCTTCAACATGATGCTCCATTCACACAGAGTCTGTGAGCTGAAAGAATAGCAGCCACAGCTGCTGCAGTGTCATCAGAGGCTCATCCAGCAGCATGAGGTCAAAGGTCAAACATATAGCTAAGTTCATGTTTACGTGGACTTGGTAGGTAATTATATTCTTAATAAACAAAGGAAATAAACATCAATAAGCAGTATTTGATTAACACAGCATTGCATATGCCCCCAGTTTCTTCTTACTTGTTTTTTGGGAATTTAGACCACGGCTATTTATTTTCATTATAGGAAAAATATGTATGCTGCATCACACACTGATGTATTAAAGAAAACTGCGTCCAATCTTTCAGTAGGCTTGAAAATACTTTATCGTTTCTACTTCACAACTAGAACGTATTTCCATGCAGAAAGCCAGGTCCACACTGTTATACTTTTGTGAGTTTTATTGTGACATTAGTGGTCTGCAGAGAGCTCTGAACTCAACCGAATCCGACACCTTCTGAATATTTTTAAAAATCAACTGCATGCCACCTTTATAATTTTCTGGACTCAGAAAGGCTCTTTGGAGGGGGGGGGGGGCAGGGGTTCCGAAAGTGGGGGTCGGGAGATGTCTTCCAGAATGTTTTTTTTCAAGGTAATCTAAAATTGTGCATTTTATCCATTATTGTAAAAACGTCTACAAAAATAGTAGTAAGATTTGAAATAAAACCTTGCAAATAAAACATTTGTCATGAGTTTTCTGTCTTTCTTTATTGCCAGATGACTCTTGAGGTTAGGGTTAGTAAACAGTTAATATACAGACACATCAATAGCAGGAGGTCAATTCATACCAAAACAGGAATCACAGCCACACGTGCATGTAGGCTAATTTTCTGCACACCAGCTAAATGAAGTATGAGGCAACACTTGATAACTTCCAGGGACAGTGGAGGTTACAGGCTGAAAATTTTGGGAACCCCTGGGTTAGGCTGCATCCCCATGTCCCCACAACAGCATGAGAATTCACTGTCGACAGAATACTGGGTTCAAGGAGAAGCTTGGGATATTTTGTATCAACACCGCTGTAAATACACCCCATTAAAGGACGGATGCAAACATTTACAGTCAGCCTGTCTGTCTCTTCCACACATAAAAATAGCTTTTTTTTCTTCCTGAGGACATAAATCTGTAATATGGTAATAATGTCTTCAGCAAACTAAAACTGGATTCAAATACTGAGGACTATTTTCATCTGTGGATTTTATGTTTCACTGCCCATGTTCATCATAAAGAAGGAACATGTTACTGACTGTAAGGGTATGGATTACTGATTTTTTAGCAGTTTTGGACATAATTAAACTTTTTAGCACAAATAAATAAGCTTCACACAGGTTATGGATCAAGTCATTTAAAGTTTGTTGACAAAAACATATAACCTAACGATGCTCTTCCTTTTGTGAATAGTTGAATTTAAAACACAAGCAATAAAAAATGAACAATTCTGGATAAGTTGTAGTCACAGGAAGATCCATACTTCTAAGTTAACTTGATGTTTGATTCAGTAGAGTGATGGCCTCTCCCAGGGGGAGTCAGGAGTAAAAACATGGCCGCTCAGACTGATCGGGGATGCAGGGTCATGCATTCTGTTTTTCTTTCCTGACAGAAGGTCTGTCCAACAAAGTTTCTGTGAAGACCCCTGGAGTATTCTGTGAAAATGAATAACATGTCTCTCTTGAACTCTGACTCTCTGCCGCGCTGAGTTGTGATTGTTTTGCCCTCGGTGGAGTATTATTACATAAGGCCCTTGATTTTAACAACCCTCCACTTTCTGTTGTGCTTGGGAAGAGGAGATGAAGTGAGGGAATGCCAAACCTCTGGAGAAAACTATTCTTAGTAGTTTTCTAACCATTGCACTTAAGTCTGTACAGGCATGACACCAAAACAAGAGTGCTCTTAAGAAAATACCTGCAGCCATCACTGGGTCAGAACATAAAATCAAGGGAGCTTTATGACATTACTTTGTTTAAGGAAAAGTATAGGACTTTGCTTTATGTGACTGAAGGGAAAATGTGTGTTGGAACCCTGACTCGGTTGTTCCCCTTGGAAAATAAAATTAGGCCAATTAGACTAGAACAATAAAGCCAATACTTATCATAGCGCAGCCTTTTAACTATTCAATTACACTGTCTTAAGAGGCTGTGGAGATCAAATTCTGCCTGGGGCCAATCCAGATGAAATGTCAGTTTAATATAAATGGCTGGGTGTTGCTCTTATTAAATAAAAATTTTAATGTTTTTAGCAAGTTGAAACAGAGGTGAGGTCTGGGAGCTTCTGCTGAGGAAAGGGTTCTCTAAAAATAGTATCTAATACATTCTGTAATAGTTTGTAAATCAAACAAAACCCTGTCTTTGCTCACAACACATCTGTGCTGTGATTAACCTAGCATAATTAAATGGAGAGTTTTGTATTGATAATTGATATGACACAACTCATCATATTTATGATGGAAACTTTGGTCCAAACAGAAACATCAATAGCTTTTTAAACGCTTTAGTTCATGGAGACACTGATTGTTCCTGGTTTGTTATGATCCTCGGAAACAATGTTTCTTACTCTGGAAGAACATCAAGACTACCTCAACACAGTGACCTTTATGTCATGTTCACTTGTGCAACAGTTGAGCTATCTGCAGTGTCCAGAAGCCAACCATATCTGAGTCTTTGTCTGTTAAAATGCCTGACCTTTGACCTCTGCTGTAAACAGACTTATTGGGTTATGTCTGTAAAGGAGGTCTTAGAGTCTGAGGACGCCACTGTCGAGACAGCAAGGGGTCAGGAATGAGAGCACAGGAAGGTGGGAGGAGCTAATAGCAGGACAGGACAGAGAGGATTTTTGAAATGAGACTGGAGTCAGGAAAATGCAGCAGTCTAATGGAATGGTTCACATCACATCGGTCCCTGTAAAGGTATCTGACCAGTATACAATCTTTTTATGACTTTCAACTTTTATTTTACAAAAACAAGGATTAGCATATAAAGGAACATAAAAATAATATGATCCAATTGACGTAGAAATAAAAAAACAATACAAGACCACTTCTAGTTTTTACACTTGATCTTCATTCTGGCCTGTTAATCCCATCAAGATACATGCCCCACTTCAGAGGATATTTTTCTGTTCTGTCCTGCATCCTATAAGACATCCTTTCGTATGCAGCTGCTGTGCCCAGTTCAGTCAACCAGTTCGGAAAAGGAGGTTCTCCCGGGGTCTTCCAATTCCTGAGGATAATCTGTCGTCCAGTCATAATGGCAGTTTGTATCCATTCGATCAGTGGTTTTGAAAAAGCAGATAACACTGTAGAATCTCCCAAAATGTAGAGCTTAGGACACAGTACAAATTGCCTTTTTACAACATTAACAATATAACAATGAATCTTCCTCAAGTACTGATTAATCATGGGGCACGACCAAAGTACATGTACCAGGGTTCCTTCACCTACGCCACACTTCCAGCAAGTAGGCGAATCCTTTAAGCCAAGTCTAAATAGCTTACTTGGGGTCAAATAAAACCGGAGCAGAATTTTAAATTGCATAAGCCTCACCCTCAGATCCCTTGACATTATTCGAAAATTACCGACAATCTTATGCCCCCCCTTGCTCATCATATGATACCCCTAAATCTCTTTCCCAGGAAATTTTAAGGGCTGTGACAATGTTAACTCCTCCATAATCCATGAGCATCCTATAATATTGAGCGGCTTCATGACCTTCCCCCAATACCTTTATAATTTTATACCAGTATACAATCTTAACCACATTTTAAAAAGCACCTTGTGATGCTTTGAAATCAGCATATGTATACACAATCTCAATAAATAATTTTGTGTGTGTTGGACATTTTGTTGTGGGGTTTTCTTTAATTTCTGTCTCAAAAGACTTGTGGTTCCTCTCTCCATTGAACTCACTGCTTCAGCTGACATGGTTGCCATATAACAAACAGAACTTTCACAAGGCATATGTGCAGAGCAGCACTTCAAATGCCTGGCGAATGAACCAAATTTTGTTCTGACCTTATTTGAACATCAATACAGGAGATTAGATCACATTTTCCATATAGATATCTTAAAACAGAGCAAGATGATGTTGCTAGCTGCATGTTATTTATTACCACATGTCTATACCACAAGAAGCTGAGCGGTGGCCATCTGAAACAGAATGCAGGTTTTATAGAAAACAGATTCACTCAAGTGTGGCTCAATATTTTGTTAAGTTTTTTTTGGAGCTGCAGCAGGAGCACCAGGTCTTCCTTGCCATCCTCCTGAGCTCCTCTACTAGCCTCCAACTTGGCACCCCCAGGGGAGCCTTCAGCCCATGTCTACACTAATTGCTCATTGATACAGAATGTGATTATCTGTGCTTACAGGGTAATTATGTAGTGTCAGAGTCACTAAATCAGGGTTGGAATGAGACTATCACATCGTTGGCTCTCCGGGGATTAAGGGGGGTATGTCTGGGCCTCTGCGTTATCTCGATTCCTCTCCTGTCCTTATCTCCAGAGCGTGAGCCTGCAGAGAAACAACAGCCGGGCTGCAGCCAAAGCACACAGATAGTTGGAGTGCCAGGCATGCAATGCTAAGACACAAAGAGAGAGAAGGTTCCACACAGAAGCACAGATACACACCAGACACACACATTTATGGCTCTTTTTGTTGCCTTTGTGTGCGCCCCAAAGAACAAATGCCAGTTCATAGTGAAAAATAAAAATTTCCTTGTGACTGAAAACAACCACAATATAGCATTTCAATGAAATTTGTCAGCATTGTTCCTCTTTGAATGGTTCAATAAGCTTTTTTTATGAAGCACAGAATTTATGTGCGTAGCAAATACTGACTTACTGATGGTCATCCATTTTATGGCTGGCTTTTTTTTACATCACATCATGTGGTATTATATACAGTCTGTGCAGCTTCAAAACTAGGCCAAGACTTACCAAGTGCCACCATTGTTTTAGCCCCCCATTTGTTGAACTGAATGAGATCTAACCATGCAGTGTAACAGCAGCACAATTACTTCAGATAAAACATTATGCATGGCTAAAAATCTAGAGTTTTGCTCATCTTAATGCATGTAAAGAGAGATAACTCAAATATTTGAAATCACCCAAGTTAAGTTTGTGTGTGTGTGTGTGTGTGTGTGTGTGTGTGTGTGTGTGTGTGTGTGTGTGTGTGTGTGTGTGTGTGTGTGTGTGTGTGTGCGGGCGTGCGGGCGTGCGTGTGTGTGTGTGCTATATTGGCTCCTCCAGTTCACGGTCTGCTGGAGAGCCTGTCAGTCCAAGCTGGACTGGTTGAGCCATCTCCATCCATCTCGATTTAACATCAAGCATCATTCAACATGGATTATATAAATCTTTTTTCTCAGGCTTCAGGGAATGCGGTGCCACGTTTAGGATCGTTAACAACCTCCTTCATTTCTTCAAATCTGGGTGGGTCACATTTTTTGAAATGTTGGTAAAATATTCCCACATCTCCAGAATAGTTTGTAAGCTTCAAGAAGGGATCTCAACTGTCTCTGTCAACATACAGTACGATATGTTTTACGCATTTTTAAGTTTCAGCTTTTCTTTCTCTTTCATTTAAGATTGAATAAAGTCATTTATACGCATGACGGCAAAAAACTTTGAGTCAACTTTTTATCTGCCCATTTTCCAGTCAGGATACGTACAAGTTACTCTTCAATAAGGAGCTTGTCTGCCTTGACAAATATCAGATGTATCAAATATACTATCAAAATTTTAAAAATTGTGTCTAGTGATGAAAAGTGACATGCAAAAGTTGATCTTTATACTCGTGAAACTACTGGTCACATGCACTTCTTTCTATGTACAATACATTTGAATAACATGTTATGATTATAATATCTCCCACAGTACCTTATCAGTACACAAATGTCAATATAAGAGTGTTTATAAAATATCTTGACTGGTTTTTACAACCATTGTACACTGTACATGATGGCAGCATGGTTTAGTGCAAGAAAATGTCATGTTTGTGACTAAATATGGAAGGGATGGGTTAAATTAACCAGTTAAAACACATGGATATATATAGGAGTATTTGGCCACGGCTGATAAAAGATAAAATATGAACTCAAAGTCTGCAATGGGACCACATCCTGATCTACTTCATCAAAATCAGACACACCACACAACCATCCAAGACCCCTGCTGCAACTGTCATTCTCCTAAGAAAGCATAAATAATAGCTTCATAAATATCTCGTAAGTTGGAAACATACCAAAACGAGTCAGTGCTGTGTGTGTCTGCCATAGAGGATAATATGAATCCCACATGTCAAAAGTTCTTTCAAACAAAGTCAGAATGTTTCTCATCAAAACAGGGAAAGTTTGGTAGAAGAATAATACTCAAGTCTGAGAATACTCCTTCTGAAAGCTTTTGAACATTTCTGGTTCTGCGTCTGCACAATGTAACAGCTACATCTTCTCATGACAACTTTCATCTTCTGAAGTATCTGCTCCGATGACAGAAACTTCCCACGACCCTGAAGCCATCTTTCAAATACTCTTTTCCTCTTTTATCCCTCTGAGGTCTTTCTTCCATTTAGGAGCACTAAGAAAGTGATTTTTTTTTTATCATGGCCTTTTCTTGTTTCTGGATACAGCTTTAATAGAGATCCTGAGAACTGGAAAACATTGTGGAAACCTATAATGTCACTTGGAACACATTCACTTGGCCTGAGTCATTACTTGTAAAATAAAGTTGTGAAATGTTAAAGGAACTGTTACTTCTGTTAAAATGGATTCTTACCTCATGTACTTATCTGAATTCAGACGTCAGATCATTATTAATTGACAGTCTTATATTGATTTTTGAAGTTTAAATCTGAATCAGCTTGCTATTAGGGGTGTGTGCTATTAGTCGACGTTATGATCAGAGACTGTATAAAATATGGACATAGCATCCGTGACGTCACCCATCTGTTCCTGAGCGCTGTTTTGAAGCCAATAGACAGCAGCAGCCATATTGGAAATGCAGAACTCAACCAGGCAGAGTGAGCCTCTTAGCCAACAACTATGTGTTCCCGACCGGGAGTCAAGTCAGTCATGTCCTTATTTGGGCAAAAACTTGAAATCTTAATATCTTCTGAACCGTCATGTTAGAAAAAAATTCACCCCCGTACTGTGTGTGCCATTAGAGAGATTAGCTTCGTAGAGTCAAGCCGTTTTTTGAACCAGGCTGTAAACATGTTTATTAATGCTGCAAAGATTGTCTTTTTCCCATTCATGTCTATGTGGTTTCCGGTGTTCTGCAGCCAGCCTCAAGCTAATTCTCGATGTATTGCAGTTTATAACACTTCTGCATGGGCTTCATAATTTGAGACTAGAGGTTGCCGCTTGGTTATGATATAACATTGATGCGTAGCAATGTGTAGCTTGCACAGACATAACCTACATAATAAAGGCTGGTAATACCACATTGCAAAACAATTTGACATTATTTACAAGTAGACTCTGTGATCCTGTGTTAATCAGTGTTAATTTCGTTAACAATAATTATGCCGATAAAGGTGCGTCAATGACTAATTTTGTCATGACGAAAATGAGACTATGACGAGCTAAAGCGCGTCACTGATAATAAAAACTGTAACGAACATATGTTTGGATTTTGTTAACGAGACGATGAAGAGACAAAAACATTAGTGGCCGACCGTCAGACATTCAAAATCCATGTTTTCCCCCGCTGTGCGTCTAATCTTTTAAGAAAAGTGATGCATTCCTGTGACATGCTGAGTTATTATTTGAGGGGCTCAGTGTTAGCTTGGTCACTACCTGCAGCAGGTGCGCTTTATGAACCAACTCTCCCCACCTCCATGCATCTGTCTCATCTTCATTGAGGATTTTTACCCCCGGTGTGCGTTAGTGACAAAGACACAACCGGGGGACGTCGGTCTAGAACTTGATTTATTCCAGTTTGGTGATACATCAGACACATTTAGTATGTTTTGATAAACTCCTAGTCATCAAAGATGCAGATGCATTTCAGAGTGCCGTGAACTGCAGAATCTTAATATCTTCTGAACCGTTGCGTTAGAAAAAAGTTCACCCCCCGTACAGTGTGTGCCGATAGAGAGATTAGCTACATAGAGCCTAGCCGTTTTTGAACCAGGCTGTAAACATGTTTATTAATGCTGGAAAGATCGTCTTTTTTGAATTGGCGTCTATGTGGTTTCCGGTGTTTCTGCAGCCAGCCTCAAGCGGATTCTCGATGAATTACAGTTTATAACACTTCCGCATGGGCTTCATAGTTTGAGACCAGAGGTTGCCGCTTGGTCAGGACCCATCGGCCCTGAAAATTGATCATCAATCATTGCTGCCTTTATAATACGTTGTCAAGGAACTACCAAGAAGGCCATTTGTCTCACATCCTGCAGCACTACCTCTGTTTCAGAACTACTTGAATTCTTTTTTACTCAAAGTCCAGTGTGTTATCAGTTTAGATTTTAATTTGCACATTCACAATTTCTCTCTCCTTCTTTATGAACCTTCTGTGGGTGTTGGACGGGCATTAATGCTAATTACAAAGAGCTAGCATAACCTTTAACTTCCAAGGACATGGCATTCATCAGAACAATTCTGCTTTTCAAAAACTGTTAATGAATCTTACACAAACTTTGCTTAGAAACCTTCTAAAAAAAATATATATTAGAAAATCTTAAGAATGTCTTGCTGATTGAGACCCAATGTGCTCCAGTTTCCTACCTTTAGTTGATTGGTGAGAGCTTCAATTTTCATTGAAATGACTGGGAAATTAGTCGGTTCAGACCACCCTTGTTACTATGGATTGTGGACCAATCAGAATCAAGTATTTAACACAGAATGAATAATGTCCACTTATTTTGGTACAAATGGTACAATAGTTTCAAAAAGGCCTACATTTTCCATTTAACACCAATGCCTTTTTTTATTCTTAATGCTAGGCTACGCTAATCTGCTGTAGGTTGCAGCTCTCTGTGCACATGTGTGAGTAGTATAGATGCTATAACGTAATTGTTTAAATGTTGTACTGCTTAGAAGTTTTTTCCTGGGGGCAAAGTTTAGTCTAAAATAATCTCCTTTCTTTTGTAGCATAAACACAAATGTGTCTTAGGCTTTCAGTATTTCACAAGTTTTGTCACCAGCCCCTAAACATGTCACCAATCAGCATATCAGCCTCATTAAGAGTGACAGAGTGAGAGCCTGCAGCAATTCACTACCACAGAGCCCTTTGCCAATGGATGACATTTACACAAAACGAGTGCTATATATAACAGTGCAGGCGACCCTAATAACCCATGTTGAGTGCATTTTAAAGTCTTTAAGTATATGCTTGTCAAAGGCCCAAGTTCCCTCAGAGCAGTGGTAAACAGAGCACCCTATTCTGCCTCATTATATCTGCCTTACTGTATTTGTATTATGATTATGGCTTTGTCTCACCATAGTGTGGACACCATAGAGATGCCATTGCTGTTTTGCTACTGCTTTGCACGCTATTTGCTTCATGGCTATTGCTGGACTCTCGTCAGTCTTCTTTCAGATCTGCCATCCTTATCTCTCACTTCAAACAAAAGTCACTTTACCCCCCAAAACATGGTACAACAGCCACTAAAGATGCTCCAGCTGCTTTCCACTCACTTGATGCTACCCCCCTTCCTTTCACTGCCAATGCACGGAATACAGATTATCAGCAGAGCATCCCTTTGTTGTTGCTTTGAGGGGATGAGGGTATTTGAGTTAGATCTCCTGGATATCATTCGGAGCACCCAGATTTCATTTCACGCAATGCTCTTTTATGCTGACAGAGTTGCTCATACTGGGAAACTGTTATTATTTTTCAGAAAGCTTGAAAGGAAAATCTTTAAGCCACCAAGTTCAATGTGTCTCTCTAAAGAATAAGAGGAGATTGCAATTCAGTGACATAATGTTTGAATGAATGTGGTCTCTTTCTCTGACTCTGAGCTGTCTGGCTTCCCCTCTGTTTAGTAAGACCCTTTACTGAAACTCTTGACTAAAAAAGCAGAGCGCAGATTCCAGCAAACAGACAGCTCAGTGTTGTTGTTGTCTTGTATCTTTTTGTGGCTTGATGGACTGGCCTTATCGTTGGCCATTCTGGCAAAACTGGCAGACTGAAAGAGAAGATGTGATCTGTGTTTTTTTGTTTCTTTGACTTCTTATCTCTGAGTGACTTGGGTGGAATCCAGCTGCAGACGCAACGTCCAAAGAGGAGACGACACGCAATGGCTGCAGATTATCAAATCTGTTCGGAGACGCGTGACTTACCTTGGAACCAAATCCTGCATTTGTCAGCGTGGTCATCTCTTCAAACTGTTTGTATGCTAAGAAAGCAACTTGTTGTATTTATCTAATTTGTTCCTTTATTGACAACAAAAGATGTTTTTTTATTGATTCATTTGCATCAAAAGTATCTCAGTCAAGAGTTTATTTGGAAAGTTAAGTAGTTTTTGGTGACAGATAGATAAAAAGGTTCATGGCAGTATTTAACAGCTATCCTGGTTTTGATCCAAGGTAACAAAATCCTTTTGACGTACTGTTCGCCAATAGCACTGAAGTGCTTTGCTATTCCATTACTACAAATTACCTTTTGACACTCTTTGTCCACATGGATTCTGTCAGCTATATTACATATCTTTCAACTGTTCGCTCAGGCTTTTGCCATTCAATAGACAAATAGGTAACTTCCTGTAGTGCGTGTATAGTTCCCTCCAGCCATTCACTCCTTGATAAGACAGATAACTTCTCTTTTCAACTTGATGACTCATTCCTTCCAACGTGAGCAACGACGATATAAACAAGGCAACGGATAAATGTTCAGTTGATTACTGGCTCCAAAACATAGCTTAAAACTATGCAATCAAGCTGATTTTGTTGTTGACGCATGCATTGTGCTCCTTTTCTTAGCAAACAAACACACAAGCAAGTGTAAGATACATTGGCTAGGTTGTAGCTAACTGATGCTACAGTTGCAGTTAACTTGGACAGTCAATGTGACAGCTTCTCAGAACCAAGCGGCAACTTCAGGTCTTAAAATATGAAGCCAATGCGGAAGTGCTAAAAACTGCAGTTCATCGAGCGTCCACTTGAGGCTGGCTGCAGAAACATCGGAAACCACATACACACCAATTAAAAAAAGACGATCTTTGCAGCAATAATAAACATGTTTACACTACGGTTTAAAAAAAGTTTAGGTCTGAATAGCTCATTTCAAAGACATTACACATACGAGTTTTGCCTAAATAAGGACATTGCTGACTTGATTGACAGGCGGGCACCTTGTTAAGGCTGATTTATACTTATGCATCACCCCTATGCAGCAGGGGCTGAAACGGACATGAGCCCCACATACTTGTGCGTCAATGTGTCCGTGATGTGCAGCAATTCTCCGCAAAAACACTTGAGAGCAGTGTGGTCTCTCTGATAGCCGGTCGCCTGCTTCCGGCCCCGAGACGATCTCTGTTTACTTTTCCAGAGTGATTTATGTCGTGTTATGTTAATCTATAGCTAGCTGATACATGTTGATGTTGAAGTTTATCATATAGACATGATTACATGGAGAATAGAGAGGAGGAGATGAAATACACGGCTGATTTGCGGCTGATGAGCAGGGATCCCAGAAGTGCTGTAAATGCGCGAAATACAATGTCGCCGAGCGGACCAATCCACACACTAGCTAGGACAAAGTTTGGCTGTGTTCAGCATTTCCAATATGGCACCCACCGACGATTGGCTTCAAGACAGCACTTCTGGAACAGATGGGTGATGACACGGATACTACGTTTATTTTTTATACAGACTATACTCAGAACCAATACACCAACTTTCTTTGGACCGCAGCTAACAATAGAAGGCCATTAGGAGATATTTGCTGACTTTGACAAAAGTACATTTATTAAAAATTTTGCAGCATATCGTCCCAATAAATAATTTAACCAGTCATTTTAAAGCTATATAACTAGTAGAGGTTTTGGAAGGTGACCCTTAAGCATGTGGATTTTGGTAACATAAAAAAGGGTTAACTGTTAACTGTTTCTTTGTTTGTGGTCTGAGTGTTCAAAAATGTTGAACTCTAATAGTTTTTTGAAAACAGTTGTTTAAAGTTGTATAGATCACTCAGGTGAGAATTATCCATGTAAGCCAGATGAATAGTGAACAGCATGAAGGTCATGACAAGAGACCGAGACAAATATTTTGTTAGGTTAATATATTACCTGCAGAGTGACTGTGAGGTTCAAGTATCTGCTGTATTCAGAGGCCCACATATGCAGCCTCAGTTTGCATAAACCAATTACTCTCACCTCCATGTGTAAACCACTTTAAAGTAATATTTACAACATCTGGACTATATCCCTAAATGAGGATCATTTGTTTTGGATGACTTTAAAGAGTGTTTACCAGGCTTCCTGTCAGTGATACTGTCATACATGTGCTAAACGTTTACAAGAGCAGGGAAGGCTCTTCAGAACTATAAACTGCATCTGTGGAAGCATTTTTCATCAGATAAAACTATAAATAGCCCTTCATATTCTTCCATCCTCCATGTCTTCTTGTTAAAATTACTTAGGATATAAGCTGCCTTTGGGTGCCTGGTACAGCTGATAACATTAAACACACCAATAAAAGTGGATGAACCCTTAGACAAATGTCAGAACACACTATATCAAGAAGATTTGAAGGGGTGTCCATATCTAACATATTCCAACTTTCAACCCGGAGTGAAAAAGGTCATTTCTCAAAAATGGGTGAAGATTTTCCTCACACATAAAACAGTGATCATCCATCTCCTGCTATCAGGACATGCTATGCCAAGGAGAAAAGCAGCCTGTAGTCATCTAGAAGGAGCATATTTACAGTGAAACATCGTGGGAATAATCAATGGGAATAAGAATCTGAGGATCCAAGGGTGTGAGTCAGGCCGTTATTTGCCAGACGTTTCCCTCTTTGAGCCGCAAACCAGCTTTATGGAGAAGTCATCAAACTAAATGCAGCGTTACTAAAAAACAGATTTATCCCCTTGAGGAGGAGCCCCATAAGTCCTTTTTGGGGTTTTAAATCCAACCTCCTTTGTCTCCTAGTTGATTGATGTGCCCTAACATGAGCAACCTTTATGTTTTAGTTTGAATTTATCTCATTTGATTGTTTTAGTTTCCATTTATCTTATTTCTCCGAGTAAACATAGTTAGTGCTCCTGTTTGTTTACACCAAGGGGATATGAGTCTATAAAACACCTCTTGTGCCAGTGCCAGGTGGTGCCTCTTGTCTCACCCCCAGAACGGGTTAAAGGTCAAAATCAGATAGAAGAGAGTACCATTCAGGGTAAAGATGAGTTATTGTCAACAAGATCAAAAGTCAAGTGTTTGCTATTATGTTTCCCTTACATATTCATCCAACCTGAAATGCAGATAAA
The DNA here is from genome assembly GCF_009762535.1 of Notolabrus celidotus. Classification (NCBI taxonomy): domain Eukaryota; kingdom Metazoa; phylum Chordata; class Actinopteri; order Labriformes; family Labridae; genus Notolabrus; species Notolabrus celidotus. Next base: position 9,591,564 of record NC_048272.1, on the reverse strand, counting down.
TTTTATCCTCTTCATTCATCTTGAGAGATAAACCAAGCTTGCTCTGACCTGAGCGACATGGATAGGAGGGAGTCAGATAGGTGGCAGAGGGATGAGATAGTAGTTGAAACTGACTGGAGGAGCCTGCGACAGCGCCACGAGGAGAGATAATGTTGCATGCACAGAAGTAGCGGTGTCCTCCTCTTAGATGTGGCGATGTCCTCCTCTCCTTCTCCAGGGCATTCCACACACACCAGCTAAGGGGAGAGGCTCACGTCAGATGATCCTTCAGACAACGCCGACGGAGCTGTCGTCAGAGGGCTTTACTGGCGGTGTCTGTGAAACCCGAGAGCTGCTGGACAGGCTTCACTCTGGGCGGCAAGAGGTGAGGGAGTGATAGTTTGGTTCTGTTGAAGAGGTAATGCACACTCCCGAGTAGTAGGGAAACCGTGGCTTGGTGGCTCGCCACAGGGCATCCTTAGTGTGAGGAAAGCCAACCCGCCGCCTCTGACAGGATCAGATTTCCTCACAACTTGTTGCCCGGTGCTATATAAACTCTGGCATGTGGTGTTGACACCTGATCTGGACTAAAAGGGCCGCAGGAGAGATTCTCTGCACCCACCGTGTCCTCTGCTCTTTCAAGTCCATTGCCACCTCCTCTTGCCCAGAGTGACCCACAGGCATGGTCGCCCTCCAAGAGGCCCCCAGTGGACCTTCACCACACAACTCTCACTCAGGCTCAGTCATCACCGCTCTGCTAATGAGGCTCTCAGGGGACAGTCTGCCACAACTGAAGGGACGCCTTGGATCCAGGGAGTTCCCTACTGTGAGGGAACCTCCCTTCTTGATTTAAGTATGTCCCAATGTGAGACAGCTGTCAGTCTGCCTGCCAAAACACTTCATATGTGAACTCAAAGGGCCTCTTAAAGAGATTTAAAGGGCCAGTCGATGAACTTTACAAATACAAACAAAGACCCGTCATTGTACTACTCAGCCCATGGGTACACTTAGTTTGTGTTTCTGGGCTTGGTAGGAAGTGTTTGAAGTGTTTGAAGTTGTCATTGGGATTGTTGGCTTCGGTTTAAAGACATCTTTTCTTATAACACAAAGCCAATGTTACTGAGACCTTAAGAAAAAGAAAGTGACATTCAGGATGCTACCAAATTGCGTTATGGATCATTTAGAAAATAGAGCTTTTGGGGGCTTGAGCATTTCATGAGTTCTGTCAGGATATTCAGTCTTGGGACTGACTGACCATCATCCCAGAAGATGTAGCCTTTTGATTTACAGGCCGATTCCTTGGAGGGGTTCTAGTGTAGATCAATTTTGGATAGGCATTGAAAGACTATGTGAGTCATAAACTGAAACCAAAGCATTTCCATGACCCACAACCAACCTAGACCATTGCCTTCACATTATTTATCAATGTGCAGAATCTGTTTAGAGAGATTAGGAAATATGACGCACTATCGTCCCAGTTCATTAAATACTTACACTCACTCATGCTTTTATACAGACTCTCACGGCATGGTAGAAAACTCATGACTATGATTAGAGAGGACAGCATGGAGTTGGCCAAAACAAAAAACATGTAATAAAGGACTTGAACCGTAACCTTTGGGTGTAGGTCCTCTATTGGGTGAGGGACCCATCAATTGCCCTGGTCCCCACCCCAAAGTGGGCTTTCTACTGCCTAACTAATCACAGCAAATAATAATAAAAATAATAATAATATTATTATTTAATTTTTTTTAATTATTATTTTAATCATTACTATTTTAATCATTGTTTTAACATATATTTATCTAATTTAATTATTTATTTATTTCTTGTATTCATCTGATCTTGTTAACGCTACCTTATTTTTAAACTTTGCTTTCCACTATTACTTATTTTATTAATTTTACTGTATTGATTTTATTTTATTTTTAAGTGTTTTATTTATAATCATGCCTATTATAATTTTACCATTTCTGTTGTTTTCTGACAGTCCGTTATTCTGTGAAGCTCTTTGGGCTGCATGTTTTTATATATGAGAGGTGCTATATAAATAAAGTTGAGTTGAGCTTCCCTTAATTCTTTTTTACTTTACATTCAATCAAAAGCCCTTTGAGTGTACCTTGTGTTTCAGTATATGATGAAGAGGGAATAACAACAGGTTGTGATGTTGCAGATCTGCTGTATGTGTCTCTTGCAAGCCTCTCAACTTTTGCAAGTTCTGCTCTAGGCCTCCTAAGTTCCTCTTCAAAGTTTTTTTTTAAGGAGATATTTCCAAAAATTTGCACTCATGTTATCTAATCATTTCACACTCAAATAGTGGCTCTCAAAGCAGAAAAAACACACCTTTAAAAGATAGGCCATTATTAAAATGTATTTCAAACAATAACCTGACATTAATTGATTTACCCGAGTACTTGTGACCTTCATAGAACCATCATGAAAATAATTTGACAACTCTTAATCACAACAGTAGTCAAGTTAGCTTGCAAATACACAATAAATATGTCACTAGCCCAAACAAGAAGCTGAATGAACTAAACCATTAAAGAAATTTATCGCTATGGCAATAAACAATCTGAATGTTGGCGGGTCAGCAAGCCCTTGATGCAGTAATAAGTGCTACAAACATCAATTATTCAACTATATTGAGCAGGATAAGAGTTTCCTTCACTTCTTACATCAGAAATCTGATGAACTGGAGGTCTCAGAGAAGGGTCCACGGTCTGCCGTAAATTCATCATCTCTCCGTTTTATAATGGTCGATATCTTGTTCTTCTGTAAAGATCAAGCTAATGCACATTGACTGACAGCAAGGAGAGATAGAGTAAGAAACAAAGGAGAAATAAGAGGCTTCATACTGTAATAAATCCAGGTGTGCAACACAACAGCATGCCTGTCTCTACATACAAATAAGCCCTTATTTTAATAACAAAGACATAATGTGTAAAAATATGTCTCCTTCTGCTTTGATGGATCATTGAGTTGTGTCTTAGGCATTACAAATGCAGAGAAAAGAATGTTTTGGGTGACTTCAATGAGCACACAGGCTGTAATTGAACTCGCCTGATGTGACATAATGCTTCAAGTAGCTCTCCCCCAATTGTGCATCAGCATCTTTACTTTTCAACCTCTCTGGCATTGGATGAATAGGCATCTGGTTGTTGTGTCAGTGTCAGCTTAAACAATCGTGCCTCTGACCTATGAGGTGCCTAAGCTCTTTCGAGAGTCACTTCAAAAGCGGATTAAGACTGGGTGTGGAAGAAAAATTCAGCAACAGGAGACAGCACTTTTTGTTTCAAGTGAGGGAAACCACCGCATATTTCTGCGAAAAGAGGCAAAGAGGCGAAGCAAAGGGAAAAAAAGCTAGATTAAAATGCCAGAGGCCCCCTTTTTCTTCACTCAGGATGTTGTTTATATTGTTGACAGGCCTTTTAACCTCCTTATGCTCATTCTGGAAGGTCTCTTTGGGAGCTCACTTTGGGTTTGTAGCCTGTGGAGCCTCCATTCAGCCTGTATCCAGTCAAGCAGTTGCATTATTTATGAGTGCTGCGGCTGTTATTCTGACTCCCTTATTGAGATTGTTGATACCTCATCATGGAACAAAAATAATGAGGGGACAATAAATTTAAGTGCTGTCAACAGCCACTTGAGGGAACAACATGTCAGGTTTCTCTCCCCCATATCCTGATGACATCAGATTCGTCTCTGCGTGTGATATGTTTTCCTTTTGGACAGGTCCAATGGATTGGCCTCAAGGCCCATTTCACAGTGGATTAGTTTCCATTTCAAGCTCCAGCCCAGCCCAGCCCCCACCTTCTGCATCGGAGCCATGAACTGGGGTTAATTCCTCCGAAAGTCTTTTTCATCTTTTGTCAGAGGCCTAAAAGCAATGTGACAGAACTTTGCTTTGCTGGAATGAATTATTTGTGGTGAGGCCAAAAACAGTCTAATCCTATTGTTGAAAAGGGATCAGAAATGGGATTTAAAATCACAGTTGGGAAGAATAAACAGGCAGTAGATGTTAACTCGTCAAAATAGTAAAAATACATAAATAAATAATTAAAGTCCCTCCAGGGAGTCATTATGATGCTATGGCAACAATCAACACGATACAACCAAGTTCTGGCATTCTGCGGGAGCTTGCAGTTTCGTTTGACCAGCACACCTTCATGGCAAATTGGATCATTTCCCCATGTTTCTTTTGTGTGTCATCATGATTGTCACCTCACATTTTTGACATTCTTAAAAACATTGTTGTATAAAAACATCAAAAGGGACTCATTTAGAATATCTTTTATACCTTGTGAAAGCTGGCACTTACCTTACATTTAGCTGGGAAGCGGATAGCACCATCCAGATGAGGCTGCACAGAGATCATCTCTTTTTAATGGTTCAAATTCAAAACCTTGACCCACGCTATCTTTTCATAGACTTATAGAGCAAAACCATGATAATAAATCCAATACTCTACTTCTTTTTGTAAATTATTTTCTACCAACCAATCACACACTACTCACTGTACAGTGAACCGTAAAGGGAATTTGCCATTTCATAGTGCTGTCTAAATTCTGAGAGGGAATTCTTATACCCTACATAATGGACTCATTGTATCCCACAATGCATTGTGACTAGTTTTGTACAACCAAAGGTCACTACACAAGCACTGTAACATCATGCATTTTGGTGTAAAGGAAAAATGATGATACAAAAGGATGGTGACCAGCACTTTGTCTGCATGATATGAGACCAGCGACTTTATATCTAAATGGAATATACCCTGCTGACTGGCTGCAGCATAGGTCATATACCCCCCCACATGTTATGGAATGTAGGTCAAACTGTAAAATTAAAATACACGCCACATTTTTTGTTCTCAAACATGGTTTCAGTCAGTGTAGTTATTCTCATCATGTTGATGAAACCTGCTTCAAACCTTCACAAGTAAGTTTAAAGCTGGGGTTGGTAGTCAGATTTAGATACACTTTTTGTTATACTGGTTTAAATGATCTTTATGTCCTGATGGCATTCAACACATAATGTGTTCTTGAAAAAGAGGGAAAAAAGCCGCTATCTACAGCTGGAGTAAACCTGGAAAAAAACCAACCAATCCCTGCCTTTGGGAGCCAAAATAGCTACGTAGTGCAAAATACAAACGATGTGCTGAGGACCGGTTTTGAATCAGTCACGATTATATGGTTGCTAAATCAGCAGCGCTCGTGCATGTGAGTGGGGGCATCTTTTTGCAGGAGCTCCGAGGGGAGGGGGGGAGGGGTTAGTCGGAGTCCTGAGGAAATGTTCAAATTCATGCTAGTTTTCTGTGACTACCAATCCTAGCTTTAATGCATGTTTTGGTTAGTGGATATTATGTGTCATCAGTCCCGTGGCGCTACTAGCCAGGTTGCCTTCAGGTTTGCCTTGGCTGCACCAGCACAACATGTCAGCACTTGTGGAGGCGGTCTTTTGGCTTTAGAGCTCATAATGGGTGGAAATGAAGACACGTTGTCTATATTATATTCAATGAATAACTTTCATTGAATACAGTGTTTATATAATTGTTATAGATAAATTTTTTTTGTGAATATAATACAACTGAAACTCATTTACATTGATCTGGTTGGCTTTGAGCCACACATTTTAACTGTGTGACATAGTTATTGGCGTTGGGCCAGACCGGGAGTAGTATCTGAGTGTTTTTTTCCATTGTGTTGAGAAGCTTATTATTTAGTCCACAACAGTGATCTCCCAAAGTATGGAGTAGGAACTACTGATTTGTGTGTGATTTCATACACAGCCCAAGGCTCTGTTACTGATGAGTGTGTTTGTGCTCATCTTGAGGATGCATTGTGCAGTGTGATGATAATCCCTGTCTTTTAGCAATTTATGCTAAAAGACATCTGTGGTTAATGTTTAGAATCTATCCTGCACATTCCCAAGAATCACAGAAAAGCCCACAAAATCCTTGTTGGACTGATAAAACATCATCATACAGCACAGCACATCCCTGTCTTCTCTTTCATCGCTGTATTTTCTGTCTCTCTCACAGTATACACACAGGTAAACAAGCATGTTCACACACACACACGTCTGAGGAATTCCAGATACCACTCACGCATGCATGCAGGCACACACCTGCCACAGAGTGCTGACAGATGTAGCATGTACAGAATATTTCTGCTTTAGGTAGAGGGCTGTACATGTACACGCCATGAGCTCCTCATCATCTAGTGTACCTCCAGATGTGAACACAAATCAGTCACTCACAGAGCAGCGTTGCTCTCCCACACACACACGCACTGAGTAAAACGGGTATTTGTGTCAGGGGAAATCAAAACAGGAAAAGACCAAAGGGGAACGTTATCCCAGACAAGGGAAAGTTCCAGCACATCACTGACTCTGGACTGACACCTCATTAGCATCTGTCCATGCACTTCTGTTAATGACAGAGTGTCATTACAATCAACCATTCACATGACTACAAGTTAGCAGCACTGTCATATTTACTATTCCTATATAGAGATTAAAACATGTTTTATTAAGTTCAAACACATAAAAGAACCAAGTATAATCCTGAAGTATCCGACTGTTGATTCAAATCTTATCTCAACTTCTGCTGATCATTCTCTGTTATCAATTAGCTCTTTGTCCTGTCGCTGAATCAGTTTTAACTCTCGTCCTGTAACACCTCATCACAATAAACTTCTAGTCACACCACATTAGCTGGACCTAAATGAGGCCAGTTTTAGGAGTTAAACCACACTCCTTCTTTGAACCTTTGACTCCAGTTCATGCATCCTTCACATTCTCTCACTTTATTTTTGCTGCGCATAAAAACAGACTAGAAAGTGAAATAAAACTGATGGCTGAGAATGCTATGTTAAGTGCCCACAAGTATTGACCCATCCCATGCATTCTTACTGCGCTGGCTGTTTCACTTAGAAGCAATTTAAGGTTCAGTGTCTTGCCTAAGGCCATGTGGACATGTGGACTGTAGGGCCTGGGATTGAACCGCCAACCTTTCAACTGACTCTACCACTGAGCCATAGCCTACTAGAGATCCAAATGTTTGCAAGGATGCTAAAAATGTCAGTCTGAAAAAGTCTGTAAAACGATGTGTAAGGTAACCACAGTATTTGATGGAACATGCTGCTATATAATAAGAAGGATTTATGGGTTTCATTGCTTATTCCATGTAAACATCATATATCTTCAGTGAAAAGCTGCACAAATGAAACACGATATATACGATACGGACGAACAGTTTTGACCAAGGCTGGAACGACAGCATAAAAGGGACTTAGTGGAAAGTAACCCTGTTGTATTTTGATCAGTGTTGAAGTTATAGAGAGCTCGTTTCTTATTACTAGTGTTTTTTCTCTCAGGCTAATCACAGTGCTGTAGGGACTTCGGTAACAAGGATGATGACCCTCCTAGTCCCGCTCTCCTGCAGAGTGGCATGTGGATGACTTTGCTGGAAAAAAATATAAAAATCTGAGGGGTGCTGCCGGCCAGCCTGGCTTCATTAGCAGAGTTAACCTTCAGAATGAGCTGCTGCCTCCTGCTCTGCCCTCAGGTCTGTTATGGCTGAGAGGAAGTTGGAGCAAGACTTGTGTCAAATATACCGTCAACTCGCTAAACAGGAACAGCTTGGACACGGCCAAGTGGCAGACAAGAGTCCCACTGGGGAGAGAAAAGTTTGCAGGATACAACAGGAAGTTAAGTGCCTTTTTCTCAAATAAAACTGTCTCCTTTGTGCAAGAAATTTCTTAGTTTGAGACTTAAAATTGTATTTATTCATTAATTTGGTCCCCACTCAGTGGTAGGAGAAGTTAACCGTGGCTATTACCTCAGTGCAGAGTGAGTGGCAGTGTTTATAGGACATCTCTGTAAAGTTATGTACCAGCAGGCTCTGATCATGGTTTCATGATGCAATTTTTGGATTAGCGGTCACTGGATCCAAAGTCCATTTGCAGAGCGGCATGGATGATATCACTACATGAAAGAAGAAAATATCTGTTCCATAAGTATTAAGTACACTTGGTAATCGTGATGGACTCGCTCCATCTTGTGCTGGTTTACCTTTCTCTGAAGACCAGACTCTTACTTTGAAATATTGGAAGTATTGTATGACCTAAGCTAACAGAAAGAGTCTGTGGAATTTGTCAAAATGGATATGAATTAATATCTCATGATCAGGGCTGCTGTCTGAAATGGTCTTTTGGAGTCTACATTAATTTAATACAAAGAAGACCAGCACACAGTTAAAGTCAGACCTATCTTATTACATGCTGTAACCAAACATCCTCATTGCTTTTATTTTGAAGTTGTCTTGGCTTTGAGATGTTTCTGCACTCATCTGGACAAACTTAAATCGAAAATGAAGTGAGACTTGAGGTGATGCTCGCTCACCCAGGTGTCACACCTTTGTTTCCTTAATTTCCTCTGCAGAGCACCCTTGTGCTCCGTGTGAGGCTGCTTCACGCCTCCCCCTCTGTGAGATGTAAGGCCTGATGAGGTCCAGATGTGGTCCAGATGAGGCCCCTGTCTCATGTAGGGACCTGAGAGGAGCTGTAGGAGCTATGACTCCATGGGGGCTCATCAAACTGCCAAAGGTTCAGCTAAGATTGATTTCTGACATTGAGGAGCATGTTAAACCATGGATAAAGTGCTTTTATGTGATCGAAAAGGCTAGAACTGTTGGCTGACAAAGGTTTTTAACATTGATTATATTTAAAGAAGGCAAAAGAAGACAATGATATTGGTTCAAAGCTTCATAGCTAATGGATCCAAAACAGGATGTAAACAAGAGTTTGATACATTTTTAGAAACAACTTTGAGATAAAAAATAAATTAAGAGTGAAGCTTTAATTATTCAATTTCTATTTCATGCTTCTCAAGGTGAATGTTCGATCCATACTCTTATCAAATTCAGTGTGCTATGCAGAAGAAAGAAAGTCACACAGTGTACGAAATACTTAAAAAGAATATTCTGAACATTTTATTTAGTTTCATATATACATGTACATGAATCAGGGCAAATTGTTAACCTTAGGTTCTAGTTGTTGCATCAAACAATCACATGCTACGGTCTGATTCAACTTAAAACGAGAACTGTACATTGGGAAATTCTAAATCAAACTATTATAAAAATATATATTTAAAAAGTATCAGTATTGGTAAACTGTTGAAAACTAAATTGTAATAAAGAATCTTCAACCCTTTGTTAATTCCAAAAAATATACATGCCTTCTGGGATTACACAGAACAGAAATAATACTTGTACATTTTTCTGCTTGCATGAGTTATGAGCTGATTAATGCTTTAGTTAGTTGCTTCAGAAAATTAAAATACATGAGTAAATTAAATTAAACTTTATGCACACATGAAAAAAACCCTCAATATTTGTGGTTATTTAAGGCAATCAAACTGATTTAAACGATGTTTATTTGAAAAAAAAAATCGTAATGTAAGTGCACCCTTTTCTGATGATTGTGTTTGCATGCTGGTCGTGTTAATAGACGTTTGACCCATTAATCCAAGGACTTTGTTTTTCCTTTCACCATGTTATTTTGAGCACAATGCCCTTAATAGACTCTCAGTAGACCATATGGACGAATAAACAAACACACTTGGTTTTAACACCCATTTATATTTTACTGTAGCTTTTCAAATGGCACTTTTGTCCCATATGTCTAAATGGAAATATATCTGTAGAGAGTTCACTAAGTAACCACACCATGTCAGAAATGTAATTGATTTATACATTGAAGTAATTGTAAAAGTGAAAGCAATGTGCTCTCATACCTGACATCTACATATTTTCCATGATCCATCTGACAGCTTATACTACTATATTTAGTCACATGGCACAGATATTTATTTTTAGATTGTGCTTTTTATTCTGTAAGAAAAAAAAAAGTTTGAGATCAAATACAAGTGCTATTACAGCTTGTCCCCCAACACGTGTTAGTGTGTGCATGTATGTTAATGAGTACATGCACAAGGGCTGGCTATGACGTGAGCATGTTTAAACTGTGACTGTAGTACAGTGCAGGCAAAGCTCACTCCTAGCAGGAAGAGCTTCCCATGGCAACAGCTGCATGATGTCAGATGTTGAGCAGAGATTGGACAGATGTGCTGATTTGAAGTATGTAGGAGATTAAGCCTGGAGTCTATAGAGAAATCACAAATGTTGAGTGAGTTTGGAGCTGTACAGTAATATAATTTGGACGCTACATTTTTTAGCTTTGTTCAAAGATAAATTATGTGAAGAAGAGAACTGAACAAACAGGGAACATAAGGGGTTAGAGAAAACGTAGACATATCGTAATGGAAACAGTGTCAGACAGTACATGACGAACGTTTGAAGAATATAATCACTCGACAAAGATTTGATTTGCCTCGTTAAGATGAGACATTTGTTGTGTTAAAACTTTAAAGGAAATAACCTATCTCGTCTTTAGTTTGGGCTTAGGTCAGAGGTAGATGTGTGTCACCTTTAAGTTCACTTACAGGCCAAGTGAACTCTCACAGGCCTCGACGTCCTTGAGAAGCTCTGGTCCCAGCTCCAGACAGACTATTGCCTAGGATTAGAGACAGAGATATTCCTAATTGCTCATAATTCCTGTGTGCTGATTATGTGTGTCTAAAGCTATTGTGTCAGAGAAATGGATTCTTGGACCAAAAGATGTTTAGCAGAGCTGAGGATTATCCTGTGCAGCAGAGAGAAATGCAGCCTGGTTTATCCAATTATCTTCTCTTTGTTGGAATATTTCTCAGAAGCTTTAGGTTCAAGTGGTAGGACAAAGAGACAGCTGCAGATCTTTTTATTTATGTCTTGGCAGGAAAATGGAAAAAATAAAAAACAGAACAGTCCTGTCATCTGAATCTCTAAATTATTTTCCTCTGAAGTCCACAAATATCCAACAATTCACATTCTAGGTTTTTAACTGGGATATCTACATCCAAGATGTCTGCTGATGCCCCGATGTAATGGACCGGAATGGATTTTCATGAAGAATTACATTTGGTATTATTTAACAGCAGTGTGTCTGTCCAGAAACAATGCCCTAGTCTCTCAGTATAAACCACAGACCACACTGTGAACAGTTTTTGTTGGAAATGCTCCACACTGAGGAAAAAGTCCACATGAAAACTGTTCATAGAGGTCAATGCAGTGGTTACTTTTTATAACATAGCCTTGGAGTTATTTCAAATACCTTGTGGACTTTTGAACTGTTAAAATGTTTATTTCATTTGGAAAAAAAGTATGTAGGTCATAAGCCTGTATAAAACACAGGACTCTCAATGTCACCTCTGTAGTGCAGTGAAGCAGAAGCCTGATTGTGGCCATTTGATTTGATGATTGCTTTGATGATATTTATTTTGCTACAGAAACACTTATATTTCAACTTGGTATGTCATGCAGTTATTTTCAGATTTGGAATTGTATTCTTTTAGTTTAGATATGTTTTAAGCATATACCACATCTGTTAACTATGACCAAATCATACCAGACCAACATAAATAAAACAAGTTAGTTAGTTAATGCTGCAGTTTCTCGAGAAACAAAACCTGTATTGGAGACCTATTCAATTTCCCACTCAAATCACCACCTGTAGGTTACATTAAAACACGTAACCTCAGTTTTTACTACATTGAAAAACTTTCAACATCACTAGTTGCTTCTTCCTCTATTCAATTTAAACTGTATGCACTTTATCATTGTAGTGCTAACTTTTAGAAAAAACCTTTTGCCACTCATGCGTTGTATAATAGGTTTACTAAAAAAATGTAATGAATGTCGTATAAAATTAAACAAACCGAGAATTTATTAAATATATAGACAAACAAAACCACTTCTCTCGTCGCCATTAACTTATTATTTCACAAAAGCGACAAAACTATACAAAACCAAACAAAGCTACGGTTAAAAATAATGTTGCTCCTTGTCCTGCTCAGATGAAAGCACACATTGCATCGCACATGCTCAGTAGCTCCCATTTAGCAGCACCACTTACCTGCATCAAGACAATAAAAGGCACATACACGCAAATAACTCTATGGCTCTAACAATCATCATGTTTGTCATAACAGTGAGATTATAAATGCTCTCCAAAGCTTATCTTCTGTCTCCTCATAGTATGTGGAAGCTTATCCCACAACAAGATGGTGGATTTGATTTTATGCACAGAAATGTCAATAAAATACAACTCTTAGTGAGCGTAAAACAATCATAACATGGAATAGGGAAATGTAACCTTTGGTTTAGATGTGAAATGAAGGGTTTCTGATTCTGAATAAGGTCTTACACTGAAGCAACCTGGTGAACACAAAGTCATATGGTCATATCTTGGAGTGTGGCCTTTTTCATGTTTAAATGTGCGTGGTCTCTGGTTAATGTTCATATGTTTACATGCCTTTACATGTTTCCTTCATTCATAAAGCATACAGTCTCTATTATGTGTGCATGCTTTTTTTGACACTTTTTTGGCTTTGCTTTGTTGTGTTTGGCGCCTGATGCACAGAGAAACTTAATCCCATGTTGCTTTTTCATTTGACCTGTAAATTACCTGTTTCCCCTGAGGCAGCAAATGTTGGAGAATGTGCATGAGCCATTATAACTTACAGTGCAAGTTAAGGGAATAATTCATTTCACAGCTTCCAAATCCATCATATAACTTATTATCCAATGCTTAAAAGCGGGTCAGATAACTACCTTTTTTTAAACTTCTCAGCAACAGCCTCTGAAATTATATCTGCACTTGTAGTATAATGTATTCCACCTTTATCAGCACTGTCTCTGATATCAAAGCTTTGTATGGTGATTGAACACACAGGGAATCCAGGTAGATTTCTAAAGCAGTGTAGGAGAGAGACAAAAAGCACTGATAATTAATGGCTGTCACAGGATACTGAGTGGATTCAGAGCCATTACAGATGACATATAAATTGCTGTGTAATTTCAGATGCTATAGGGCGTTTTTCTGCTGGAGCAGGTCTCCTCTTGTACTGCCTGACAGATGATATTCGAATAAAAGTCGAGGCCAGAGGGATAGCATGCCATTGTTGAGCCATTTGATATGCCAAGGACTTATAATGGTCCGGGCTGCATGCAGAACAGCAGATCAAACACCTTCTAGGATTTCAGGAGAACACAGTGTAACACAAAACAAGCTCTTAGATGGACCCACATGAGTATACTAACACAGTAGTATCAGGTCTACATGCATTAAACTGCTGACATGTTGCATGTCAACAGTTTATTTTGCATGTTGGACATGTAAAGTGAAACAACATTTATTTATGTGCATGAAAGTAAACAGAGTCGCTCTCCATTGACTGCACTGGTAACAGTTCTGGACACAGAGGAATCAACACATCCAGCTTGAGTGGATTCATGGCCACTGATTAGTGAAATATGCCCACACACTGTGTACTTTAGAGCCTCATCAAGTTTCCCTGTTTGATTTAGGAATAAACAGCTGCAGAGGTGGCACGCACTGCAGCCTGGCCTGATACAAACCTAACTAAAGGTGGGTGTGTTTTCTGGCTCTGTAACACAATCTTCTCCCTCCTACAGTCACTGCAGACACAGTTTGATGATCTATGAATGTGATTAGGTTCACATCAGAGGAGACATGCAAGGCAGGGGAAGTCTAAGCTTGTCTATGTTGATACAAGAACAGTTCACACAACGGATGTTCTCTGTGCTCCTTGGTGATGGGCCCTGTTTGCTGGCTTACAGCACACTGTGACTATCATAACATTTTCATCACCAGGAAGAAAAAACGATAGCATAACTGAACCAATCATCCAATCCATGACAGTGATGGCTGTAAGTAAGATTGCATGTGACGTGAAGGTGCATGCAAGTAATGGGGGCATAAAAAGTTTAAAAGAGGAAATCATAGAAAACACAAAAAGTCAACAAGGATAGAGACTTAGAAAGATAAGTTAACCCTGTCATCCAAATATGTTAGCACTAGTCCCATACAAAAAGCTAGACGGCTGCAGTAAAATAACTAAAATTGGTGCGGTGAAGTCCTCCTTTTTAACAATCTAAAACCAAGAAGAGCGGAGTCATGCTAACAGCTCTTTGACTTTCTGCTACCTAAGAGAGCTTAACTTGATCATTCTTTTATATTTACAATGGTATCTGTTAGCATGCTAATATTTGTATGATAGTACTTTTCACAGGTGATGTGTCTAGTAAATCAAACAATCAAATGTTTTCACCCTCTCGCTAGTTAGCACCATGAATTAGTTGGTTAAACACATTATTAATATTTTCATTATTCATTATTGTAGGCCCTTAATGCAAGTCATATGTTGTGTCTGAGCTACACTCTGCAAACCAATTTGACATTGTTCCCACGCATTATTTATATTTCTACAAAATGTAACTGCAATTTATCCAGAATTTGTTCAGCTATGTCATTGAAAGTGGTGGACCAACAGACCAATATTTGCCTTCAAGCTAACATTCAAGAACTGAGCAGATGGCATTTTAAAGTTTCTATATGATCCGGGCCTAATGTTTGATAAGTACTATCCTCTAAATCTTTTGATGTCCCAACATGTGCAGAGATGAAGCGTAATCCCACATCTAAATCTAATCAGAGTGCAGTCGTACAGATTTTAACTCATGTATGGCAAATTGATGCAGCTTTGGCTGTACAGTTTCAAGGATTTGTATTTTTTATGTGTACTAAATCCATATTAAGGCAAGTTTGAGATCAGAGCAAGATGTACTATATAGGGTTACATAATGCGTCAAATATTCATATTGAAAAATCCTGTTTTAGAGCAAACATGAGGAGGGCCTCAAACTTGATCTGAAGGCTTCTTGGACACTAGCTTTGCTCTTTTATCAGATAATCATTTTTTAAAAGTGTCCAACTAATATGGCAAAAAACATATCACTTCATATCTGTATCAAACAATAATGTAGCATTGTTAAGCTTACAAAGACCAGAGCAGAGGCAAAGGGAGGTCAATATACTTGTTAACCCTCAAGACCTGTTTGCATTACCTCTCAATGTGAAGCCATCAATCAGGCCCTGCTAACAGTGATCACTTACTGTGGCACGGGGGCTTGTCAAGTCTCTTTAGGCAGGTAGAAGGGGATAAGCCTCTGATAGGACCACCCAATCTGACCTGTGACTGAGGGTGGGGTGCGTCACATCGATATATGTCTCCTCCTGTTTTGATTGAAGTCGGTGAACCTGACGAGCAGTTGAGAGCTTAAAGGAGCACATGGAAAAGCAGTGAGATTCAGAGTGTTGACAGTAATTGTGGAGTTAAAGTGATGCAAACAGACTTTGAGAGAGTTTGGAATGTCAAAGGTAGGAATCAGTAAAAGAACAACTGGATTTGCCTTCAGACGCTGCTCAAATGCTCGCAACCAAAAATAAAAAAAAAACTGAAGGAATTATTTTTGCCTTTTAAACAACCAACAAAAACTGTAATGTTAACCCTCCTATTATGTTGTGAGTCAAACTGACCCATTTTAAAGTTAAAAAAACAAACAAAATCATTAAAAGTATTATTTCGCATTTCTAATGTCACAGTGGATAAAAGGCTAGTGGCATTCAGAGGTTCCTTCCATCTTAGGTAATATGTGCCTTTGAAACCAGCTAAATACAGCATCAAAATCTGGGCAGCAAGTTAGTTTATCAACATCACTTCATAAAAAAAAATTCAAAATTCAAACTTTAAAATAAAAGAAATCAAAATCTATGTCATGTGAAATGATTGTATTTATATTTAGGTCTTTCAAATGTACATTAAAAAAAGTTTTAACATGAATTTTCATAAAAAACAAGTGAGTTATCCTCATTGAACCATGATCAGTGAGAGTTAAAGAACACCAATGCACTAAATATTGATTTAAATGGTTAGTAATGGAGTTAATAATTAAATTAAAAAAATGTTTATTGGGATTTTTTGGGGTTTGGACACTTTTTGATCATTAAATATGCCCCGGGTCAAGTTGACCCAGGAACATTATTGCTGTCTCTAAGAGACAAACATAACAGGAGGGTTCAATAAAAGATGTCAAACAAGGGGCGGCTGTGGCTCAAGGGGCGGCTGTGGCTCAGTGGGTAGAGTCGGTCGTCTATCAATCGGAAGGTTGATGGTTCAATCCCAGCTCCGGCAGTCACATGCCAAAGTGTCCTTGAGCAAGAAACTGAACCCCAAATTGCTCCCTCTGTTGTTCAGAGGTGTGTGAATGTGAACGAATGACATTAGCCACTACCGATGGTCCCTCACTACATAGCAGCCTCTACCATCAGTGAGTGAATGGGTATGAATGGGTGAATGTGACAAGTAATGTAAAAGCGCTTTGAGTAGTCAGACAGACTAGAAAAGCGCTATATAAGTACAAGTCCAAGTCCAAACAAAACAACAGTGAAGAAAACAGCTAAATGGTGGCATACATGTAATGGGCTTTCAGTTGCTTGACATTAGGGGTTGGACTGCAGAGTGATTTACATAAAGCACATTTTGAAAACGTAGGTCCTAAGAAGAAGAGGAAGAAACGTTTAGAGTTACAAAGGACATACAGAACACAGAATTAAATCAATACCATCTCAATGATACAATCATAAATTCATCAGTACGTATAGTTCTCTTTAAACGCCCAGTAAATAAATCTTTAGGCAACAGGAAATTGCTGCTTCATTATCAGCTGAAAGGCAAATCCATTACTGTGAGAAAAAAAATCATGAAGTCTTGTTGTCAGAATTATTCCTTTTTTGCACCTAAGAAACTCTCAAGATAACCAGACCCCTCCTGACATCATGCAGATGCATCCCCACACTCGAGGCTTTAACAGGCTCCTATTAAGACACACACACTTAACAACACTTTTCTCTGTGCTCTAACACCTATGCTGCATTCAGGGACCGGCTTGCCCCAAATGGCTGCATCGTTGTCAGTATACTCTCTCCTGGGAGGTGAGAGTGTGCCAGGTTGGGATGAGCTTTCTCAGCTTCCCCTGAATGTGTGAGGCATTTAGATGTGTTTTACACATGAGAAGAAGGATAAAAATAAAGGCTTTCAGGTGGGTGAAATTATTTTAAACATGAAGCTATTTAGATGTAGATGTCTTCATACTGAGGCATTTCATCTCGTGTGATCTGGCACTGTAATGTGCACTTTGAAGGCTTTGTTTCTGAAAGAGACTAAATGCTTTATTACTTCCAGTTGTCACCCATGGAGGCCTGAAGCACCCCATGTAAAGACAAATGAAAGTAACAAGAAACAGGCTTTTCTCTTTGTTAAAGGTCTGGTTTCTTTCAGTTGAGTTTTTCATTTATTTTACTCATCTCCAGTTTAAATTGCAAACAGCAAACGGTGGTCCTGATCTTTTTCTTCTTACAAAGACATAAACATTAGAACTGATTGTCTTTGTGAACCCCATTACATACAGTAGATAAGCACAAATGAAGACACACCTATCACTGTGAAAATCAAGAGCAGTGAATGAGAATGATCGTACACTAATGCATTTGCATGTTTCCCAGCAGCTACATCTCTTCTCATTTCTGTGTGTATGCAGGCAACATTACAGATTGCTATAATCCCTCAAAGCTGACAATCGTGATACGGCTGTTAATGTTGTCACTGTACTGCTTTGTGCCTGCAGGACAATGAATAATTTGTACCCCCACATTCTCTTCAGGAATTGGCTTCATCGCAGGTGATTGTGTTACAACAATACTGCCATATAAAAAGCACACTGAATGTTGTAAAAGTCATGAACAGGAATGAAAATATCCTGAAGCCAGCTTAGAGCGGATCAAGTTGTAATGTTGGGCGAATGAGAAAAGGCACCGAGGCTACAGCTTCATCTGTTTCCCAACACAGTGCTGAAAGGTTTATCAGCTGAAGAAAACTAATGTAAACCTGACGCTGATGAAGCTAGCCATGTGTTCTTTGCTTCTTCCCAAAGACGGAGTCGAGGAGAGCTTTTGTTCTGGGGTAAAACGCTGGTGTTGCAAGCACCTTTCAGCACCCTCTGATTCAGTGCACATTTACAGGGCCCCGTTACACAGGTATCGCTCTGTAAGGAGGTTGAAAAGCGTCGCTATGTTTCTGTCATAAGGGGTCTGTAACCAGGAACTGAGATCCAGCTGTTGTAATACATACATGCCATATAAAGTGTTTGTGATGTCCTGAGAAACACAGGTATGACAGCATGGATCCCACATGTTAGATTCCAGTGTTTTTGGCGGCTGTTTCTGTATTTTTCATGACTTGGGACATAAATTAAAAATAAATCAATAAATACATCTGGGATATATAACAATAAAAGTGATTTAACCACAACCTACTTCACTTTTAGTAAGTAAACTTATCTCAATCCTACTTTGTTAGATCAAAAAATGATTGAATACTGCTTCAATAGGCAAGGCAACTTCATTTGTATAGAGCATTTCATACACGAGGGCAACTCAATGTGCTTTACATTAAAACATTAAAAGCATTGGAAACATTCAGACAGGCATAAAATAACACAATTAAAATGACAAATATAATAAAACATAGAAAAGAAAAGGATAATTAGAAATATATTGAAAGTAAATTTTAAATTTGCATTTAAAGTGAGTTAAAATAAGCTAAAATTGGAAGTCAGTGGCAAATAAAAAAGTCTTAATCTTTGATTTAAAAGAGGTGAGAGTTGGAGCAGACCTACATCTTTCAGGGAGTTTGTTTCAGATATGGGGTACATAATGGCAAATGCTGCTTCACCAATATAAAACATTTGTTTGTTTCAAAAAGGAGCCTGGACTGTCACATCCCTCAAGTCACCCAATTTCCAGTGAACTCTGGGTAAGTCCTCCTGCTAAGCCTGCAGAAATGCAAGTAATTTGTGTAATTGTGTAATTTGGTGTTGTGAAGTCCACATTAGAAAGCTCATACACTTAATGATATGCCATTGGGACAGCCTTAAACACTCACACACTTACTGGCAATGTGCCTTTAAGTCAATGAGTCCATGAGTGGGGAATTTGGGATTTTGCCACTGTTGCTCTAATCTCCCAGGGTGTTCCCATTACAGTGTTTTTCAAGCAGCAAAAGATTGGACATACTGGATTGAGGGATCCACATCCAGCATTCCTTTTGACTGAGATGTTCATTATCTTTCCTGCCTTTAACATAGAGACTTCTTCTCTTTGTACAACAGATATAAAGAGCCCCAATTTTACTTTTATGCGGCAGACATATCAGGAAAAAGTCAGATTATGTTTTCAACATTTAAATATATATATTTTGGGTAATCACATAAAAAAGATCAGGATAAAAAGAATCTGAAAGGCAGCTTCCTAGTTTTTTAAAAGTCCACTCTGAAACAGCAGAAAAACATAAAAGCAGTATGCTTTTGGGTTTTGGTAGATTTCCATCTTCATGTTTTCATGCTACACAAGACATGGATCACACAAACACACTTCCTTGAATACCGTTGGTCGACTGATATACTGTATATAATTGACTTCAGCTGATGCTGAGAACAGGTCAGTCCATGGCCGATACATAATGCCAATATCATGTCGTTTTCTTTTTTTTTTATTTCTTGTATTTGATTTAATGATTTAATAATAATAACAAATGAGAATAAAAATGCTGACTTGAATGAACATCCTTTTACAAAATATAGACAGAGAAGTATTTGGCTCAGTAAAATATTGTCATATGGGACTTCTGAATTTCTGTCTGGCCATCTGTAATTTTTAAAACAGAAAAAAATACAAGGATAATATTTCGGTTAAACAAAGCAAAACAAAAAAAGTTGTTTAATTCTGTTATCCATGCAAATTTTGGACTAATATACATGTTTATCTTAGCCAGTAATGTGTTTAAATGGACTTTTAATTAATTCCTGAAAACTGGATTATTCTATACATCATTACATAATTTATGTTAAAACACTAGCCAGTCACTGCTCTCGATTTGATATGTGTTCACTGAGGATAGGAAAAACACGTTATCATTTAGGAAAGACAATGATGACAGCCTCATGAGCAAAGGTATGGCTGATGGTGATTACTTCAAAATGCAATTAATCAGGCCAATGAATGCGCCAACTGATCGGTCCATCTCTGGAAAATACTGTAAACAAGTAAAGGCATAGATACATTTGAAACAAATCTTATTTTAACAAAAGAAAGACATTCTTCAAAAAGGCTTCAACCTGTTGGCCTCACTGATTGCAAAGCCACAATAATTTCAAACATAGACGATAGACAATTCAAGCACTGATGCTGATCATCTACATCTGCATAGTTCATAATGCTTACATTTTAACCCACCAAATATAATCCTGAACGGCTGACATTAATAAGTGTAACCGGTTGTGTTTGTTAAAGATGACTGACGACCAACACCAGGACCTCGTTTGTTCTGCGTTTATTCTGTTAATCAGACAGACAAGAACCTCTGAGTTTATAAAGTATGCAGCCCGCCTCCGCTCCTCTCCCCAAGGGATAACATACAAAAGGCCCGGCGTAACAAGCATAAACATTACACTCACATAAAAGATATAAAACACAATAATCATACCTGTTAATCAGACAGACAAGAACCTCTGAGTTTATAAAGTATGCAGCCTGCCTCCGCTCCTGCACAGATGAAAGCACATTTCGACTAGCTTAAACCTTCAGTGCACGTAAACCAGCACGTGCATGTTCAGTTAGTCTGCTTAAACATGACTTTAAAAAGGAATAAAAATAAACTCTGTTTAATATACGCATAGAAACACTATACAGGACAAAAGCACACATAAAATAAGTAAATATATCGAAACATATATGAAAACAGAAAAGTTAAGTGACGGACACCTACCTCTCCCCAAGGGATAACATACAGAAGGGGAGAGGGAAGGGGGCAAATCAAATATAAAGGTCAAGATACCAACGAAGAAGAAAATGACCGGAAGACGAGGCTGCACTTCAAAATACTTTTAGAAAAAGAAATATACAAAGAGGCTCTACACACACACAGGTATACTTTGTGTAATTATAAAGAAATAATAATTAATATTGCATTTTAACCCTGTTACATAAGGTCTTCTGGTTTCTATCAAGCCTTCGATAAATTCAAGTAGCTTTGATTCTGGGATTGTTCAATTTACTGAGACTATACAACACACATTAATAAGGTTAACCTCTACATGATTGCTTTGCCCTTATGGCCATGAACTGATGTTTCAGCTTCTTCAGAACTTTTATTTTTATTTTTTATTTTTTACTTTCTTTTTATTTCAGTTTCAGGTTTACAAAAGGGAAAAAAGAAATACAATAAATAAAATTAAAAATAAATAATAAAATATAGGGAGGTTGTTCGAGGTCATTCAATAGAACAAAACAATAGACATCATCTACACAGATGAAGGGTTACAAACTCTGGTATATGAGTTCCATTTTTTCCAGTATTTCACACAGTCATCAGCTGGTAGTCTTAAGAAGAAGGTGAGTTTTTCCGTGGAATAAATTTCATTTACAATTGCAGTGCAATCGTCCTTTGTTGGTGGGTTTGTCTGCATCCACTTGCATGTGATGCAGACAAACCAAAGACCATTTGGCATTTTACAAAGATACAATGTGACAACTTCAATTCCAAATATTATCCTAATTTATTTTGCCAGCTCTTCCCAGTAAGAATGGATGAGGGGACAGGCCCAAAACACATGAAAATGATCTGCCATAGCTGTACCACACTTCCTCCAACATTCATCAAGTCCATGAGAGGCTTGTTGTTTAAATGACATTTTAGGGGTAATAAAATACCGTATTGTACACTTCCAGCAGAATTCTCGCCATTCCTAGCCTGACCCTCCCAAATATCACACCAGTCTTCCTCAGCTATCTCCAGGCCAAGAACTTTTAGTTTTAACAAGTCAATGTAATAATAATAACATCAGTTAACACAGTGTAGCTGCTATTGTGTAGTTGTCACTTTGGGTAGAACTGATGATGCAACAGAGAAGGACTACACAGGCTGAAAGGAAATATGCAAAGCTATCTATTATAATGTCATAAAACATAATTTGCTAAAATGTTATCAAAACTGACTCTCAGAGGCAGCATTTAGCCTATATTGTAACACCATGGACTATTAGAGGTAACTTTTTAATGGGGATGTAGCAGTAATGGCTGATTACCTGGATGGGTTTTTCCACTTTATGTGACCTACAATAATAAAAAATAAGGCAAACAGTTTCTGTTTCCTCCGTATGACTGAACATGTCCCCATCAGTAATCATTAGTGCGAACTGTTTATAACATCACTGCCAGGTATTTCCACATCAAATGAAAAAAATGTCAGAAAAAAGGTAAAATAATTATACCATTTCCCATGGAAGAGACGTGTTACCTGATGTTAGTTTTCATAGATGTAAGACCCTCACTCCCTCCTGCTAATACTGACCCAGTGTGTTTTTGTTTCCACCCTCAATCCTATGGTCCCTCAGCCAGATGCTCCGTCAATCTCATATTACATTAAAATTTAAACAGGCCATTAATAATATACAAGTGATGAAAATCTACACACCTGAGTGCTTGAACTCCATGACCATGAGAGACACAATCAGATAGAACTGGATCTGGGAAAAGTTGCATAGTTTACTAAAACCCCCTAGTTTAGCAAGTTTAGTAACCAAACCGTACTCTTCATCAACCACTACGCCTGATTGGCTGACATTGCTTGTATACGTTCACCCACTAGTTTGTGAACAGCCACTCACAAGGTTTGCTTTCCTTTGTAGCTATCACCATCTTGGTTTATTGCAACCAGAAATAACCACATGTGGAGGAGAAAGTAGAGCTGGGAAGTAGCCAGAGGTTAGCAAATACAAAGGTATCATAGCTGAACTGTTTATACAGTTAGATTACTAAAACAAATAATTAAAGCGCTAATCATACCACAGTGTTTCCTGGAGTATGATACCTTCTTTCTGGTGGTAGCTGACTAGAGATGTTTATTGCTTAAATTAATGAAGCTAAGAATGTTTGTGGAATGTAGCAAACTTGAGCATAGCTGCAAATATATTGGGTGTCAGAGCAGGGGAGCAGGAACAGAAATAAACTGGTCCTCTAATCACAATGGCATGCAGTCTTCTCTGCTAGGAAGTACAACAATGATCCTGAATCCATGCACACATAAGAAGAACACTGAAAAGGTAACAAGTAATAAATAAGTTAGAGTGGGTGCAGATGCAGAAAGCGAAAAACATTATCGGCCAGCCATTACATGTCCTTCGTACCAAGTTGGCACTGATGCCTTCAGCTTGCCGTTTTTATGCACCCGTGAGGGGAACTAATCGGTATTCCAAATCTTTTTCCCGTCTGCTATCAGGCTTTTAAACTCAGACGGCAGTCTTTTTAGTCATTTCAAATAACATTGGTATGACAAGAGATTATATTGTCTTTTAATCGTTGTCTTAAACTACTGTTATTTATTTATTACATTCACTTATTGCTGTCCTCCACAGACTCTCTGGTCTCATGTACAGACCCGGTGCTTGAATTGTGACTTGTAGTATGTATGTATGATGGATGTGTTGTCGATGTTAAATGTTGTACGGTAAGCTATAAATTAATTGCCCTTCTTGGGATCAATAAAGTTGTATGAATCTGAATCTGATGCTTAAAGCGGCTAGTTAGGGCTAATGGAAAATAATATATTTTACTTACCAGAAAACAGAAGATGACTTTTTGGACAGCTTGTTGGAACAGTTACACGCACGACAAGCCATGTGTCCAAAAAGAAAACCCAGGCATCAGCAATGCACAAACCGCTGACAGGTTAAGTTTACTGACTTGTGGTGACTGAGGTGGCACCTAGCAGACAGCTAGCAGCATTCAAGTGTTACTCAAATGAAGACCATGCCCTTAATTATACATACATCCATGCCTTAATATAACTGAAATAAGTGAGATTGAAAAAAAATGTATATCAGTACAACGAAGCAACAAGTTTAACTTGACTGTTAACTTATGTAATTTGCAGCAAAGTTAGGCTTTCTACATAGAGGCTAATAGGAACTGACCAAGCGGCAACTTCTGGTCTCAAACTATGAAGCCCATGCAGACGCCCATTCAAAAAAGACGATATTTGAAGCATTAATAAACATGTTTACAGCCTGGTTCAAAAAACGTCTTGGTTCTACGTAGCTAATCTCTCTACCGGCATAGACTGTACTGGGGGTGAATTTTTTTTTCTTGCATGACGGTTCAGAAGATATTAAGATTACGAGATTTTGCCCAAATAAGGACATGACTGACATGACTCCCTGTCAGGAACACATAGCTGTTGGCTAAGAGGTTCAAACCCTGCCCCTTTACGTGACACTGCCTGGTTGAGTTCCGCATTTCCAATATGGCTGCTGCCGTCGATTGGCTTAAAAACAGCGCTCAGGAACAGATGGGTAACGTCATGGATACTACGTCCATATTTTATATTTGTCTATGGGTGGCACCTAGCAGACAGCTGGCAACGTTCAAGTGTTACTCAAATGAAGACCATGCCCTTAATTATACATACATCCATGCCTTAATACAACTGAAATAAGTGAAATTGAAAAAAAAAATCTTTACAATGAAGCAACAAGTTTAACTTGACTGTGAACATATGTCATTTGCAGCAAAGTTAGGCTTTTTACATAGAGGCTAATAGGGACTGACTCCCTCTTGGAGCCAGCCTCATGTGGCTGTTCACAGAACTGCAGTTGTTTGGCATTTCCATGTTGGCTTCAATTATCAGCATTTGACTTTCAAAATTGGATCTCATTCAGTCTTAATAGACCAGACATGCTTCACAAATCATTAAATGACGCAAGTTTCTTTTAATTGAGAGAAATGCGTTGTTATAGTAACATGCATGAGGACCGCTATCTGTGAATCATTAGCACCCATCTAAGTGACGATTGAATAAGACAACTGTATATTATACTAAACTGCACAGAAAGTTCTCTTTGCATGAGAAAAGAGAGAATAGAGGGAATGTTCCAGCTGTCTGTTTTCTGTATTAACATATCGCTATCACTACTGTCAGTTCTCTGTCACTGCTGGAGTGCACAACCATGACATCATTTCCAAATGTTTTGAATGTCCATAATGTTCTCAGTGACAGAACTGCCAGAGGGATTGGTTCCGCTACAAGCTGCTGTCCAAATGTTCTCAATATTAGCTGCGCTCTGAAGTACGTCCCATGTCTGACAATCCTGAGTACATTTTCAAGATGATGTTATAGATTAGCAATCAATAACAGACATCATTTTTCAACTCTCACTTGAAAGGACCAGCCCGATGGAGAAATTGCTTAGACAGGCGTGTTTTTCCTTATGGGCCCGTGATAGTAAAGTCTCTTTTGTTTGCATGGGGTGACCACAAACACATGCTTCTGCTTAAGGGAGTCCCTTTACATGAGATATTTTTTTGATCATTTGTCATAGCAGACAAAGACAAGAATTGAAATAACCACACAGTCATCCTATATGTAAGCATATCAGAAAATAATCTATTTTATCTTTAATACAACAGGGATTTAATTTCATGCAGAAATCATATATTTAAGAGGACATAAAAACGCTGGAAAAACTAGAAGGTGTCTGGTGAAATGCTTATCCATCTGTGTTGATATAAATGGATACAACAAAATGAGTGTTTGCAAGTCTAACAAGATTTTTAATGTATTTTCAACATTTTAGAGCATCTTTGTCCATCTCTTTTCAAACCTCCATTAAAAAGCAATCAAATACGCTTCTCCCTCCTCTTCCACTGACAGCACATCTCAACATCTGACAATCCTGCTGACTGTGTTCTTCTTCCGTCTCGTCCCCAGACTGCTGCTCCAGCTCCACCCGGCTGATGCTAAAAGCCGTCCAGCTGAGATAATTGGCCCCCCTGTCCACCTTTTCCTGCCATTCATGCTGCCTGAAAGCCCTTCCCTCACAGGGGACACTAACACGGCAGCTCTCTGTGCTCTTCCTCTCTGTTTGGCCTCTCATCTTCGCAGACTAACTGCACATTAATTTTCATTCGGTAGACTGTTAGGACTTGGTAATGATGACATCTGTCACTTGGAGCTGGGGGTGTCTTTGGGGTCTTGTGACTGAATGGAGGGAAGAGGAATGGAAAATGAGTCCAGAAAAAATAAGTGAAAATAGGCAGAGATTTCTGGCATTTGGGGAAAAGGGAAATGCCAGTTAATCCCTCACAGTGTGTCCTTCCTTGAGTTGTCAACATATATCCTTCAGGCTTATATTGTGGACACAGTTCTTCAAGTTCAATATTCTTCTGAATAATCTAACATTAATGTAACGTATTGTCTAGGTCATAAAAAAATCATTGTCAATGAAGCTACATGTAACCAAAGTCCATGTGGACCTTGGTTATAAATACCCTATTTATATGCAAATACACAGATCTGAATCTGTCGCTCTCAAAATAAACTCACCTGTCTGATGCCTTAAGAAATTCTGACCTACATGAGATTAAACTATGTGATCATTTCAGCTTCACAGCATGATGGACGAAGGAGAAAAACAGTTTGAAAGACCTTACTACATCTGAAGACATGAGCAGTCCTTGGATTTCAGAAAACATGTAAGTAATGTATTAATTCAAGGACACATGAATAACGGATCTATTATGAGAGCATTTGTTAGTTTTTGAGTCAGTATTTACCTTGTTTTTTAGAAAGCTGCAAAATCTGTGTATATTTTCAACCCAGAGAAAATTTCACATGAAACATTTGTTAGTGGAAAAAGTGAGTTGTCTCATAACTAAATGTATCACATATTATTCAGAGATTTTCAAAGACTATGACTGTTATATTAAGTTATTTGGTGACTAATTGTGAAAGCCATTTTCAGTCTTCAGATGAAAGAAACAAGTTTAAACTTATGACAAAATATTTTCCCCTCCTGAGGGAAGGGTGTGAAGCAGTAGGAAAATGATTTGGCAAGCCGTGGAAAATAGCAAAAAACAGAACTGAATGAAAGTTCAGTTTAAGACGAATGTTCTTTTTGAATTCTGATCAACAGAAAAACAGCTCACTGAGTCCTAATTTTGTCCATATCCATTTTAAAAGCTTTGTACTTGAATTAATTGGTGAAGTATTGGTAGTTTGTTTAACTTAACATAATTTGGACAAAGAAAGACTACCTGTAAAGGAATAGCTATTTTTTTAAAGTGGGGTTGTAAGAGGTGTTTGTCAAAAGTAAGTGTATTAGCCACAGGGGATGCTGGGCAACACGCCCCCTTTGTTGAGAAATGGGCTTGAGATCCTGATCAAAAGCTAGGTAAATCAACTGCTGCAGACAGAGTCAGCTCTGGCACACATTTTAGCTAATTTTAACAAATGCAAACACTATTCTCAGTATAAGTGTGACTCAATTTGAAAACATTTGTTTTTCACTATTCTGTGATGCAGTAAGTAGGCTACATGTTCTTCCAACTGACGGGGAACAGATTAGGTCTATGATGTATGCATCACTGATATATTGTGAATTGTGATATTTTTGCAGTTTGACATAATTTTAAGCAACAAATGGTGGGCATGGGCTCACAGTTTACATGCCTGCACCACCCGGTAACCTGAGATCTCTCTTGCTCTTCAGCTGGCACAGAAGTTTTTCGCCTTTTTCCATTGGCCTTGTTCTTCCTCTATAAGCTTTGGTTCATAAAGGTGTCCACAATAATCGTCATGTCATTACTACAGTCAGAATCACTCAATATTTAATTTTGGCTGTATTTTTGTATCTTTCGAGAACTGCAGGCCAGAACAGCTGATCATATATTTTTCCAAATAGGGCATACTCTTTCACCTATATTAGTGTTAGGTAGTAGCTCACTAGTTTGTTAAAATTAGAGAAACTATGTGGTTGAGCTAACCCAATCTGCAGCTGTTGATAGACCAGTTCTGCTCTGGTTCACTGGCTGCTTTCTCATTGGGATCCCCTGTGGCTAATAGACCTACTATAGACAAGTACCTCAAACAACCCCACTGTCACCTCACTCCCAAGGTCGGTTCCTAATTTTGATTTTACAACACTGAAGGGCAGGTTGCTGCGTCAGGGATTCTTTGTAGAAACATGTCCACCTGAGATAATCACTGTGGGATTTTCTAATGCTTTACTCTGTTTTGTTGCCAAGTCATAAAAAAAGATTTACCCTGACTCATGAAACCATGTTGCACTGTATCCCCAGAGATAAATGCAATTATGACTGTTGTGTGACATACCTGCTGAATATCACTCTGACCTTAATTTCCTCAACAGGTTATTACCCAAAAATAATAACTCAGTAGGAGGCATGTAGATGAAAAGGTGTCGGCTCACCAGCTCTCTTCAGTTTCCTATTGTTTGTCAACTGCAGGGTCCTTACACTCTCCATGTTCTTGTCAATGGTCTCACATGAATCAGGGGGCTAGCACGCTAAATCCACCAATCCAATGCACTCATTGGACCACTGTCACAGGGAGGGTGAGGGCTAATACCTCCCTATCACTTAAGGTCGGAGTGGAGGTTACATGTTCAAACTCCCACTTTGCACAGCTGGGGAATATTAAAGCTTCATCCACCATGAACCAAAATCAAGACCAGTGCTCCTACTGGCAAAAGCTTGGTTCATGTGTAGTCCACGGGGCAAAGCATGTTGTATGCATCTTCTTAAAGCGCTACATATGCATCCCCCCGGTCGCTACATTATAAATTAATTTTGATGATTTCATCCAGCATCTTGCCCAGATACATCATATCAATGTAAAATGAAGCATGGTCTCTTGCTGCCACCTAGTGGAGAGAAGATGTATGCACAGCAGATGAGAAAATTAGGCTCTTTCAAAACCTAATTAAAACATGAGAAAAACAAAACACTTTGAGGCAGAAAATTTTGTTAATCATTTACTGAAAAAAGGTTTACACTAAGTAGCAATCCACCCATGAAAACAAAAATGTAAAAAATGTTCTGTTTTACAATAAAATGTGACTGTGGCCAGTGTGACTGTATAATAAAAAAAAAGCTGGACACATTTGAAAACTTTACAAAGATCATGGGTGAAAAGTACACAAACAGCATGAATTAACACTCTTTGTACAGCATCTATTATTAAAACTGTAAATTAATTCTTGTTCTTGGACTTTATGCCCTGTGTGTTGCCTTGTGATGTTCATGTTTTGGACCACATCTTTCAATGTAGAAATCTGGGGCTCTGTAGCGTCACAACATTCCAGTCAGAGACACAGTGAAGTCAGTCCAAAGGATTTTGTCATGCCGAAAGGGGGGAGAGCGTGTCATATTAACAGTTCACATGTTAAGATTTGTTCAGATGTGATCACTCCAGTTCCTTGAAGCGTGCAAACATGGCCTTCCGTACTGCTTGTTTGTAGGTGGCGTGGTCCCAAACGACAGGCTCTTTCTTTTTTCTCTGTTGAAGACAAAAGTGCAATAAAAGGTTCATAATAAATAAGCTACAAGGAGGTTTTGACAGAAAGTTAAATTATGAATTGAAGTTCAAACTTACAGGGGCAGGTTCAGCTCCCAAACCGGGTCTTTCACTGACTTTCTCCCTGAACATAGAAAAGATACAATCCAGGCCGAAACTTTGTGAATATATCCAGTTAAATGCTTTGAATGCAACACAGTGATTTGAAGAAACCTACCTGGAGCCTCCAGCCCAGGTGTTATGATGATGCTGCTGCTGTTGGTGATGGTGCTTTTTCCTTTTCTGTTCTGGTGACCTGGTGCTTTCCTTGGCATTAAGCTGTGAGGGACACATTCATTTATTTAAGTTATCAATTGTCAGTCTCTTAAGACATGAAAAAGACAATTATAAGTTCCACTTACTTCCTTTTCCTGGTTCTCCAACGCCTCCAGTTCCTTCTTTGATCTCTTGATCTTAAGGTGGATCTCCATATTTTGCTGTTGAAACAATATATAGGGGATTAGAGGCTACAACCTATGTATTATATTATTTATACCATATATCATGTAATTGCAGAAGTAGTATGAAAGTACAAAGGCGTGATGAAAGTAGAGCATCATGTCACTGCTTTGGATTTGCAATCTGTAAAAGTCTTGTGATTAAATGGCCACTGTCTGCTAATGTTAATATAAAAGGTAAATTGTACCTTGTGCAGGTCTGAGAGTTGCTGGTGCCGGATCAGAGCATCCTTGTTGGGGAACTGTCTCCTGCATAGTAGACAGGCCATCTTCTTCCAGTCTGTCAACTTGCTGTCCTTGTCCTCAGGCTGGCCTCCTTGGCTGCTCCTACCTGCCTCCTCTTTATCTTCTTCCACCTCTTCATCACTTCCAGCTGCATAGTCGGACGCCAGCATACCAAGAGAGCCCATTGGACGCTAGAGAGGCAAGCCAAATGTTAGAAAAATAAGTTCATTTAGTGAAATGGACAATACTAAATGGTCAATACCATGCAGACAATTGAAGATGCCTACCTTTGACTTTTCATCTTTCTTAGGTGGAGCAAGTGGCTTCTTGAAAAGATCCTCTCCACCTCCGATCTAACGAGATGGGAGAACAATGAGTTACAAAAATAAAAAAAAAGGGAAATGTTTTCAAAATTTGTCTGAATCTACATCAATGTTCAGAAAATATATGTGCAGAATATGTGTGTTGTCCTTTGAGTTAAAGGTGAAATATCACGCTTTTTTCATTCATACATATTGGTCTAAGAGGTCCCCAAAACATGTCTTTAAAGTTTATGCTCAAAAAAACACTTTGAAATCAGATTTTGGCATGCCTGAAAAGCCCTCTTCTTCAGCCCTCCTCAGAACAGTCTGTTTTCTCTCTGACCACGCCCCCTCAGAAAGTGGATGTGCCCTTGGCTCTCCGGCACGTTGATCTAAAGTTTACATGTTGGCTGAATATACACGGCTGCTCACAGATCGCATTACTTCAAACCTCTGAATCTGATCCAGAATCTGATCCTGATGGAGAGGCGCCTGCAGCAGGACCTTTCTGAACGATTGGTCACAGATTCAGTGTTTCTTGTTGTTTTATTTATCAGTATGTAGACGTGTGTCTTGGTGCACAGCTACAGCTACGACATGTAGCTATGTGGCTATGCTAACTAGCGCTAGCACTTTCCATGAAAAATAAAAATCATCCACTAGATCTTCAAATCTGCAGACGTGGGGAGTAAAACCGACCTTTGTGTTTATTAAGACAGCCTACAACTAGAATGCCTCCCTCCTAAGCTCCTTGTTAGCACACGTGTGAAGGTAATGAAAAACAGAGGAGGAGCTGAGTTGTATTTTATACAGTCTATGGGCTGAACAAGCTCCGAGCTCTGACTCCGTTACAGACCGGATATTGTTGTGACGTAACAAAAACACGGAAGTCTGAAACGGCTCGTTTCAGCACACATTTACAGAAAGGTGGAGAAATCAGAACAGGGGCAGAATGGATTTTTTTCATTCTCAGGGGGTTTGTAGACATGCCAGGGAAACATATTTCAGGTAGAGAACCATTAAAAAGTCGATTTTGCATGACATGTCACCTTAAAATCGCCTACCTTTCTCTCAAAGATAGCAAACCCAGCATCAGCAGACTTGGATTGCCTCCTGTCATCATCCAGCCCCCCTTTCAGCAACGGTGATGCTGATCGCACGCTGTCCTTTTGACGATTCTGGATCTTTGCCCAGCGCTCCATATCTTTCATTATCTGCAAAACAGCAACTCATCCCATCAATATCTCCACTCTTCACATCTGTATTTAATATATGTTGTATTTTACTGCAGCTCTACCTTGACAGCAGCCAGACTTCTCGGCTTCTCATCTTTGTTGTCCTTTTTGGGAGATTCGTCCTCCTCTCTCTTCTCTGGAGCTGCTGTCATAGTGGGGACAGGCTCCAGTGGGACAGGGACAGCAGCAGCAGCAGCAGTAGTAGGAGCAGCAGCCACAGGAAGTGGCAGAGGAAGTGATATTGAAACTGGTACTGTGAGTGGAGGAGCCATTGCTTTCTTCATTTCCAGAGGAGCGTCTGCTGCTGGGTTGGAGAGAATGGCCTGGTCCCCTGCTGTCATGTTTGGAGGTTGAGGTTGAGGTTGAGGTTGAGACTCTGTAGTAGAAGTCCCTCCTGGAACTGGGATGTAAGTCTTTGTCATGCCATCCCAGTACAAGTACTCTTGGTTTTGAGCATTGTAGAAGTACTGCGCTCAAGAAATAGACAAAAAAGGAGAAGTTAAAACTTCTTTCAAAAAGTCTATCTTCTTATTAGGAAACAATCGTATTTTGTTTTAAACATTTTACTCCTCCAGACATAGTAATTTGTAAATGTTTCGCTCCAAATAGTGACACGAGAAGAAAAGCTGTTCTGTGCCTCTGTCAGTAGAACAAAGAGGGAGGTATTGGACGTCTTGCTTGTGAGACAAAACCACAACTCACAGCTATTATGCACATCCTGACTTATTTCTGAGATAATTCGGTTGTCAGCAGTTATTGTAAGTAGTAAGTGAGCAACCTCTAGTGGGTTACTTACTACACCATGTGGGTAGCATTTGGATTTGGATGTGCACAAAACTACTACAGCGTTTCTACCCGACAACTGTTGCCTACTCATTGACTTGTATTCTCACCCTAGAGCCAGGGTCGTAGTACAGCGTCGTCTCCGGGTCGTAGTAGAAGCCAGACGTAGAATCATACAAGTAGTTGGTCATGTCTGGAGTCTCAGAGCCTGGAGAAAATAAAAACATATTTTAAGAACATCAATCCACTTAAAGACTTTAAGGTTCAATCAAACCTGCATCATATTAAGAAAAGTTAATTGAGAAAAAGATTTCACAGCCATGAATCTGTGTGAACCAAAGCCTCTTTAAAACTGCGTATTGCTTTACCCATTGTTAGCTCTTTTTAAACATCAGCAGCCTGTTGCACCAACTGGGTGTAAGTTCAAATGTAGCCTAGTTTGAATGCAATTTCTCATTTAGGATGGTGTTCACATTCTACTAACTACTACTCTACTTTTGTGTGTTTCACCAGCTGAGATAGTTCCAACGTCAGTCTAAGGTACAACGTAATTCTTACACTGAGCTCCTCGTAGGTGTAAAGTCCTCCGTAGAGTATATCGGCTGCCATGGCAAGTCGTTTTGAAAGGTTGGATGATGAGGAGATACAGGGGGTTCTCCCAGCTATATTACGTCGGCAACGCGATATCCAAGAGAGATCGTCCTTTGGAAAAATATTATGACCAAGAGTTGCGCACCTGAGTATTAACATATGTTGTAGTTGATCATTTTACCACTCGATGTCACTGTTATTATACACACTGTAGATTAAGGCTTTAGGCTAAAGTGATCACCTTTCTTTAGTTTGTTTGTCAGTTCCAAGAAGATTAGGCACGAAAGATAACAATGCATCGAAATTGGTGTTTTCATCTGATTGGCTGCTGGAAGTGTAAACGTCATATCTGCGACAAAGTTTTGGTTAGTCTGGACGTTACGGTCTACTAGTTAAGATGAACCTAACGTCTCCATGGTGCAACCGAACAACGACACAACTTCAGTTACAAACTAACTAGTTTCAATGTATGGTTTAGTGAGGACTTTACACCCTAATTAAGGACACAACCACAGACAGTATAAAATATTGACGTAGTATCCGTGACGTCACCCGTCTGTTTCTGAAGAGCTGTTTTGAGGCCAATCGTCGGCGGCAGCCATATTGCTGCTGTGGAGCCAGTGTGACGTAAAGAGGCGGAGTTTGAGCCTCCTAGCCAACAGCTGCAGCGTTCCTGCAGGCAGCTGTGCCTCTCATTGGAAGACGCGTAATCTCAATATCTTCGAAATTGCTGCATTAGAAAAAAAAAAATCACCCCCCTCACAGTGAGAGACGATCGAGAAATGAGCTATCCAGACTACACTCCTCTTTTGTACCAGGCTGTAAATATGTGTTTATTTCTGCTATGAAGATCGTCTCTTTTGCATTGGTGTGTATGGGACTTCCAGTACTTCCGGAGCCAGCCTCAAGCGGATCCTTGATGAACTGCAGCTTTTAACACTTCGGCATTGGACTTTTTTTTAGACCAGAGGTTGCCGCTTGGACACAACTTACGCACAGCTGGTGCAACAGGCTGCAGATTTCTAGAGCTTGTCCCTGACTCTGCCTTCTCTGTAGAGCATACAGCCTAATCCAGCAGGAGCGAGGTCTAGCCCAAACTAGCCCATATCTCTGCAGCTCCTTCTCCGTTTTCTCTTTTTATTCCCTTGTTGCATGAGTGTAAATGCTTTTGGGGTTCCAGAGCTAGTTGTTAAGTATCCCTGAGGTATCATGGCCAAACTTCACAAAACACTGGTGAAGGGAGATGCCGCCTTAATAACCCTGGTGATATACAGGCTCCAGTTGGCCTTTTATCTTCATGTTTTGATAGATGGGATCATTAGGAGCAGTGTGGTAGGGTACGTAGTGATAGCATTAGCATTAACTGAAAACTGCATAAACAGAGCCTGGGTCTTTTGAAGGGTGCAATGTTGTTTGGATTGCGGTGGCCACTATGGGCTGTCTGGTAAGCTATGTGACATACTGGGCAATGGGATGCGAGCATAATGGGGGCATCTGGGAGGGCGTGGTCCTCATTAGTGTATAAGTATCTTGTGTTTATTACCAACTATGTTGCAGGCTATTAGTAGAAAATGATGAAAATGATATTTTCAAGCTTTTGGATGCTTGATGTGTTTCTTACCATAAACATATGTCTGCGATCCATCTGCAGGCACCATCATCCCAGCGGATTCTGGGGGGACAGGGGGAACACCAGAATGGTATGGTGGAGCCACAACTGGAGTCTCACTGTAGGCATGGCCCTATGAAGTGTTAAAGGAGAGGATTAGTTCACTCACTGGCTGCTGGAAAAATGTCCACAGTTGTGCTCTTTGTTTTGTAACCTACCTGTCCCATACTGGGGTTTGATGGAAGATCAGGAATAGCGCTGCCATCCATCAAATCACCTGGTGGAAAAGATGACAGACCCCTGAATATAATTTTCTGTTCAGGTCTGGTAATAATAAAACAGCCAGGAGAGCTCAATGTGTCTCAATAAGTCTTACCTTGAATCCCAGCAGGGACACCAGTAGGGGGCAGCAAGAACTGTGGAGGTGGTGGGTACTGCGGCTGCTGAAAGATCATGGGGAAAATAAATCATCTCGCCCTTTCCTTCTTTTCCTACATTTGTAACTTATTACAATAAAGAACACTGCTTACCCCCATCAGGCTGATGTCAGGTGGACAACCAAGGATGGAACTGTTTTGTTTGTCAAAGTCTTTTCTGAAACAGAAAGAAAAAGATGAAATGGTCAAACCTGGAAAGATGACTCTGCTACACATAGATAATGAGAACGTCCTTGTATAGAGGTGGCTTACTTTTGGTTCTTCAGGGGTCTTGCGACCTCAGCAAAAACTCTGACTCCATCAACGTAGAGGGGTCTGGGTTTGGTGAGGAGCTCGACCAGACGTTTCACTTGCTGCAAGGGAAGACAAAATGGTAAGTACAGGGGCATCATTGAGCTACAATGGAAAAGAAAGTCCAACATGAAATCATCAACAGCAAACTGATTCATTTATCTGCTGGTACCTCATGAGAGTCCATGTCGACAAAGCAGAAGCACCTGGCTCCTGGCTGTTTGGCTTTAACTAGTCGGACATTTCTTTCATCAAGGTATGCAAAGGGATCCAAGGCTTTCAGGATGGCCTCTACTGTGGTTGTGGGTTTCACATTTTTTATGATCATCGCTGTTTAGTGGAGACAAAGGGAAAAAATCTTGTTTACTTTGATGGTTATGAAGAAGAAATCATTTCTGCTTTTTAATGCTTTAATCTTCCAACAAGATCAAAGTCCTGAATAAAACAAAACAACTTACTTTTGCTGTCTTTAAAGACAGATTTAGCTTTGAGTAAAGTTTGAGAAGAAGGGTTGCGGTTGCTCCAAGACTCTGCCTGCTGCTCAGTTTCCTGCTGTTGGAGCTGTTGATCCACCTGCTGCTGCCAGGCCTCTGGAGTCAGATCAGAGCTACGCTGCCACTGACTGTTGGTCAAAGGCTCCGCAGGGTCTTTGGGTTTAGACTGATTCAAGCTGATGTCTTCCAAAGGTTCATCTTGTCTGGGCAACGGGGGCTCCGGATGTTTGGGTACTTTGTGATCAGACTCCTAATTGAAACACAGGAAAGGGTCAATTTTAAAATATAACCTTAATTGCAAAATAGTTGGGACACTGTGTAAGGAGTTGAAAAAAACTGATTTTAATGGTTTGCAAAATGTGTTTTAACTAAAATAGTGCAAGGCAAAATCTCAAATATGGAAATGGAAAAAAAATATTGATGTATGAAAAACACATGCATATCTTAAATTTGATAGCAGCAAAATGTGACATATATAGGGACAGGTACAACAAAGCATGATCCAAACAAGCCATCCTCTGTGCCCAAGCCTATTTAAGATGGACTGAGCAAAGTGGAAAACCGCCCTGTGGACTGAAATCAAACACCGACATTCTTTTTGGACATCATGGACGATGCATTCCTTTGCTCTTAAGAGGAGAGGGTTTGTTCTTAGCCCACAGTTCAAAAACAAACATCCCTGATCTAAATTGGTAATGGAAATATTTTCAAATAAACATTTTAAACAGTGTCCCAGCGTTTTCAAAATTGGGGTTGTACAATATGGTAAACAACAAAGCAAAGTAAGAAAGTTAAATACAGAACATTTTTTGTGATTTTGGTTATTATACTTACATGAACACCTCTCTCATGCTCATCTGGATGGACATACTTCATGGATGATGTTCTAGTGCCAACCTTTAGGGACCCCTGAAAGAACAACAGAATGAATCAATTAGCATCATCACAAGGTTGACTAATATTTAAAGTAAAGTAATGAAACCCAACATGCACTGTGGCAGGTTTGGCCCTCCTCTTTACTGCTGAGGATAAAATGGGCAAACACTTAAGATGGTGTGCAGAGCCCAATCCAAGACCACGCTTTACAAAGGTCACTTTCCCCAGTACTACTAAAAATAATGTAGGGAAATACATATTAGGGTTGTTACTTATAACGACTGCTCTGACTATTGTTCTAATAAGTAATTCAGTGATGCTTGGTCCAGTAAATATTCTTCATTTCCTCCTCCAGTGGTGGATATTGTTTTGGATATTATTTATCCTAATAATGAAAAGTATCCATCACTGGTTCATGAGTTTCAAGGTACAATCTGAATGTTTTGTCTGAAGAATACCCAAAGCCATCAAGTTTACTATCACAAAATAGAAGGAACGTAGCAAACCTTCAAAGCTAGTACAATGAATTGATGGCAAAATAGTTGCTTACAGCGGTCCACAGCATCGTCGAAAAGAAAACAGGGAGCTCCGTATTGGAAAACGAAAGCCACGCTCTTAGTGGGTAAGGTGTATAAATGATCCCATAGTGGATGCCTATTTTCCGAGACCAGACTATTAATAAGAGAAATGAGTTGGGAACTTGCAGAAAATCTGAATGAAATTTGCTATAGAGTAACTCTATGTTGAAACATAATTACGATTAAACTGATATAAAAGTAACTTCCCTATTGAACCATTCACAGATACTACCCCAAAAATGTCCCCTTACCCTCATAGCAGCTTCTACATGGCTATTTTAACATTCGAAGAAATTGGAATAACTTCTTATGCAACTTTCAACCATTCTTAATCTACATTTTGATCTTCAGCTACCAACATCTGCAGAACATTGGCAGAAAGTGAAAGTGAAGAAAATGCAGGTAAAGCAAAAGCTCTAAAATAAAATAGCAGAGCCAATCAATAAACTGCTGCACACCGCCACGCTCCAAAAACTGATCCAACAACCCAAACTTCATGTTTTTACGGATACGAAAAAAAGCACAACAATGCAGGCTAATACAGGTCTTTTTCATTCATGAGAAAATGACAGCGTCATTTGCCAATAGCCCAGAGCAAGTCGAAGAGAAGGAATCCTTGTGTACTGAAGAGTTCAAGGAAATATGATAGAGCCGAAACGCTCTCCTCGGGAAAGCCGTAGATGATTACAAGTGCAAGGGTAGACAACTTTTGCCACAGAATGTAAAGAAATCTAAAATATGTAAGAAGAAGTCTGCACCCACTCTATCAGCGTTTTGAGGTTGTACTGCTCATAAAAGTGAAATAAGCTAGAAAAAAAAAGTGATGGTTTGCAATGAAAAGCCAGGTCCACTCCATAGTTGAGACATTTCGCTGTGAGAAACTTCGAAATTTCGTGGTGGTGCTAAAGGAAAAGTCAAGCAATAGCGAATTTCGAAGGATTCATCCTTTGGGAACCCTGTATATCTGTGCCAATAAATCAACCATTTGTAAGAAAAAAAAGAAAACTTTGTCGTAGAGGTAAAAATTTTGACCCTCAGTGACTCAGGATTTGAGGAGAATAACTAGTCTTCAGATTCATCTGCGCCCAGCAAATATGAACCCATTCCATGGTTGCTGAGACATTTCACTAAAATTATAAACCGCCAACCTCTTCTGATTGAAGTAGAACAGTCTAGATCATTGAAACCATTGAAAGGCTGTTTATCTAATACCAGCAACTTCTCTTGGTGATTTTAGTGATACTAGTGATATCTCAATCTGCACCAACCAACAGATTGACCAACCACCATCATCACCACAGCCATGCCACAACGGTATTTCATTATCATAACAACCCCAGTGGCAATATAGATCCGTAAATGTTTGACACAGCCAGAGGTGCTCATAAAACTCTGCTACAAAGCACTAGTTGAAGAAGAGCCCATCAAGTTTCCACAGGGATTAGGATCCATTACTTGCAAGCAGGCAATTATACCAACCAAAATGCAACACCAGTGGCCAAACTATGGCAAGTCTGACTCACAATCAAGGATGTCCATCGACCTTGAAGGTGGCCCTCTCGAAAGTTCTTTGTACCAAGTAGGCTGACAAGAACAGCTGCTAACAAACATTCGCCCTTTGTGATATAGCACATCCTTCTCTTTGGCAGAGGTTTTCACAGCACCTGACTCCAGCAAAAAGGTCATCCAACAAAAGTTAAACATGACTCAACTTTTGCTGTACCACAATACAAACACAGCAAGCAAGGCACTGCAGCGGCTCATCATTAGCATACACGGTCAGGGTAGATTACTTTCTATCTAACGTTGTGATCCATGAGAGTAAGCAGAGTAAGCAGCTATTTTCCAGTATTGTGAAATCCTGAGAGGTTTAGCTTCTGATGCATCTTCAAACTCACAGCTCTAATTCTTGTGCCTTTAACATAACAGCCCACCTTTCCACCAATCAGTCCCAAGCATATCTTTGCAGAGCTGTTTTAGCTTAAATGCCAACTAAGAGATGTGGAGTTGGGAGTTTTTTTAAGAAGCAGCTGCTTCCTTGAAAACAGGAATGTTCTGATTTGTCACATCACACAAAGAGAACAAGAATTTGTATAGTACACAAATGCTTCACTGTTGCAAATAGAAGTGTTTCATTTATCTCCTTCCTTGAAAAGGCAAGGCCATGGTCACAACTCGTGAAATTGTAGCTACAGTGTGTCATCATTGCAAATGTCATTGTCTTCTTATGGTTAAAAAACAATCAAAGTAGTAAGGTGTTTCTTTTCCTCAACATTCTGGAGGAGGGTTTTTGTGGTCTCAGTTCTAACTTAGAAATAATAAAGGACTAACAGGACAAGTAAACAGTTGGAGGGAATCCTTCTAAATGTGTTTGTATATGCAGTTGAAACCTATGAAATATTTTTCTTGATGTTTAAGGTGCTAAACTTAAGTACTGTTACAGGTATTTAGACAAGTATTTAAAACTTCATGTGAAAGTAGGGTAAACTCAGATGTAAAAAATTGCATTTTCTCAACGTCAATGTGTCCTCTTCCTAATCTTAGTGAGTTCAACAAAACTAGAGGCAACCCTTTCCCAGGCTCTCTCCCACCCCATATTCTAAATGCCCTCGCAACCCATTATAATCCTGATGGGAGTGACGGCCGTCGTAGAATGACGAGGATGGGCCACCTTGTTGGACTCCATGAAGTGGACTGCATCCTCGAGGTTTAAAAACTCCACAAAGGCCGTATCGTAGCTGTAACCTGGGGACAGCATTTGAAATACAGATGGATTTTTGTTAGTCAATGCCAGTAATGACAGTCACCGACTAAAAACATTACACACAGCAGTTTGTGAACACATCGAAATCAGTGTAAGCGAAGTTTTACACTTTTAATAACACACATACCTTTATGGAAAACAAACATTTGGTTTTTGCTTGTCTATGGCTGATATCGTATCAGGCAGTTTTCCAGGAAAAGCTTTGATAAAGCCAAGCCTTGACAGACAGATATTCAAGACCAGTTGAAGAGAGGGGCTGCACAGTATGCACCATGGACACTGAAAATGTGACTATTTTTGTTTGTAAAAAATAACAACCACCAGATATCTCTTCTGTCAAGGACATTTAGGTGTATTTAGATAGTACATTTATCTCATTCGAGAAAATAAAACTTCCCTAAATGGCTTGGCATCATCTATATCTACAACAATCTGATTTGGAAAACTATTACACAGAAGCGTTTCTTATTTTTAGATTGGCAGGAACAAGGTGGTCTTTATTTCAGCCATGTGGTCATCCTTTTTTTTTTCTTTTTTTTTTTTTTAAATCAAGGTACCGTTATTAAGTTGCCCCACAGGACACATTCAGTGACTCGCTTTTCACAGAACTTTTGTGACTTTTATTATCACTCTCAAAGCTCTTATCACAAATCTTAGGCAAGTCCTCTAAATCTTGACAATGATCAGTCATCCTCTAACATAATAAAGGATGGCATAACAGATCCCCCCTCTCCCTTCGTTACTGAGCAGATTCACACTCACACCACCAACAACCGAAGCAACCAAGAACGACAAAAGAAAGAATGCGTAGCTTCGAATGTAGTACAAGCGAAATATCGAGGGACATATTTGCGATCGACTGCCCCAAAGTGTTCCACAGAGACGGTTAACTCCTACCTGGCACCACATTTTTGATCTTCATCCCCTGCATCGGCACACCATCACGGACTGCAAAGGCACCAAGAATCTGCAAGACAACAAACAAGTTAGCGAGTTATTCTACAGCTGTCCATTGAAAAACCAGCAATACAATAATAAACACCAAGGGGGTTTCGGTTTATTACCTGTTCCATCGTGGCAGTCTTTGGGATACCAATTATGGAAATTGTATTGGAAACTTTGTCCTCCAATGATGCACTCCTGTAATCTTGATCCTTTCAAACACATTTTATTCAAACTCTGGTTATGAACCATTCAAATAAAACAACAAATGCAGATCTATTTACAAACAAGTATTCCTGTGAGGATAAAAATACACCTACCTTGGAACCAGATTCACTGACTTTTGAAAGCGTGATGGGTTCTGATTCTCTGAGGAGTTTTTCTGTTGTTTGAAGCTCTTCATGGTTATAATCAAAGGCCCTTCCGGACCCGGTTCTGTAATCTATATCCCTGTAGTCTTGGTCTCTTGTCTGTACAGCACTGCTGCTTTGGACATTACATTCTGGCCCCATTTTTCCCCTGGCAGGTTCTTGACTGAGTGGGATGTCTTTTAGCCCTTTAAAACAATCACTTGGCATGTGAATATCATGTGAGAGCTTGTTCTTCTCTTCATGGTAAGGGGGCCTTTCATCACGACTTGATTTATTCTGACCATGTTCTCGGTCCCTTTCTCCAAGCCAATGTTTTCTCTCATGTTCTCTTCGGAGAGGGCCAGTAAGGGGGCTTCTATCTTGAAGTGGATGGTCCTGTGGAGGTTTAATACCAACTGATGGTAGATCCATAGGAGGAAAGTGGTCTCCATGAGGGAAGCCAATATCTTTACCTTGGAAGTCAACAGTGGGTCTTTCC
This sequence comes from Notolabrus celidotus, assembly GCF_009762535.1. Lineage (NCBI taxonomy): Eukaryota > Metazoa > Chordata > Actinopteri > Labriformes > Labridae > Notolabrus > Notolabrus celidotus. The sequence continues at coordinate 9,549,661 of NC_048272.1, read as the reverse complement.
CTTTCCTGAAATGGCGGTGGCACATTGGCGTCTCTTCCAAATCCAACAAGGAAGCTGGGCTCGGGTAGATCACCCATTCCTCTACTCACGTTCAAGAAAGGGTTTTTGTCCTTCCTACGGTTCTTCCATTCCTCTGCAAGAGTCATTTCTTCGCCACTTCGATAATCCATAAGGGGACTGTCCCTCAATTCTGCATATTCTCTCTCTCCAGGTGTGTCTCCGGCACCCATGAACTCTGGTCTTTGAGGACCAGCAACATCTGAGGGCATATCTGGTCTTCCCCTGCCTCCCGGAGGGGCATCATTATTTCCGTATCTTATAGGCGAACGATCCCTACCTCTAAACTCAGCTAATGGCCCATGACGATTTCTGAAATCCATATCAGAATCAAATCCACCTCTTGGATTGAAAGGTGGCCCTCCTCTTCTGTCAGAGTCAATCATTCTCCTATCACATGGAGGTAAGTCCATGTCATAGCGATCACCGTCACCTCTTCCCATCGGCGGTCTGTCACGCATGTCCCTAAAACCATCATTTCTCTCCATTCGCTCCATTGGAAACCCTCTTCTGCCATCCATATTGGGGTCATTAAACTGTGGCATGTCATGCTGAAATGACTCCCTGTCTCTCATGTCCGTAAACCTGTTGTTTGGTTCCCGTGGTGGCATTCCCCTCCCTCCCATGTCTGCAGAGTCCCTGCCTGGTCCAGGGAATCCAGAAGAATTGCCCAGCGCGTCTCTGATAGGAGTATCATAGTGCCTTCTATGACTGAAGTCTGGCTCTTCTCCATGTCTAAAGAAATCTCTTTGTGGCTCTCTACCTCGCATATCACGAGGATCCATATCACGGGGATCCATATCATGAGGATCCATATCACACCCCCTCATTGGTGGTCCATCCATCCTCCTCATGTCCATAGGCGGTGGATCTAGATGTCTCGGGCCCATGTTACCCATGGGACCCCTGTTCATGCCATCTCTACCACGGAAATCAGGCATGGAACGGTCTCTACCGGCAAACATTTCTCCATGATGATCACCACTGGAAAAAAAATACTACTGTATTAGCACACAGTTCATTTCAGGCGCGCAGATGGCACTAGGGACGGGGGGATATGACCCCCTCAGATTCACAGTGACCCCGATCCGTCCTCCCCACTATCCTTACAAAAGGCGACAAACATCGCTGGTAGAAACAGAGGATTAATGTTCCGTTAGTTAGACTAATATACATGATTGCAGCGCACATACCACACACACACACTCACTCACTCACACTCACACACACACACACAGAGTCCACACACACAGAGTCCGGCGTTTGAGTGTTACGGCTAAAGGTGCGTTCATGGTGTACACGGATGTCAGAATTTTGGTGCTCCGAGTCAAAAAAATTTCATCAGCCTCCAAAGTCGGATCTACAACTCAGAGAGTCGGGTGAATCTCACCAGCCTGGCATAGATTTTATGTTATGTGCTACTCACGTAAACAGTAGTTACGTGTTTTGTTTTACATTTGTAAGGCTGAGAAGGGCTGGGAGCACTCAACTTTGGGGTGAAGTTGTTCGAGCTCCAAGTTCCGACTTTCAGTGTAAATTGAACACACCTTAAGGCACTGCTCTCTGGCTCAGTCCCCAGGGTCTTAAGAGGAACTGGTGGCTGCCTGCGCCGGTGCCAGTGGCGGTGTACATGATCAGTCCGTTGTTTACGAGGACAGAGTGGGGGATCAATACTGTAAAGAAACAAAATGAAGAAACAATAATCAGTTTGTTTCCATTTTTTTTTAAAGTAAGTAGGCTATTCTAGCCTGTTGTCTGTTGACTTTTCCAGATGTGGCAGATAATCGTTTTGTAATTTTGAGTAGTAGCTATTCTGACAATAGGCTAATAGCCAGTTTGATAATAATAAAATATAAATTTGTTCTTACCTGAAGTAGGCTAAATGTAAAATAGAAGCCTTCTTAGGCTGTAGGTGAATAGTTTTAATGTTATTTTTTATTTTTATGTATAATGTTATTTTAATAAGCAACTGTTGAGTGAAATTATAAGGTTTAAAATGTTAACATTATCCTTCTGCAATTCCTGATGACAGTGAGGCAGGCCCTAGTCAATCAAGAGAAGATCTGCCAGGGGCAGGAAGGAGGGACAGAAGAAGTACAGACAGAAGAAGCAGGGACAGAACAAGGAGTAGGGGTCGACCAATATTCGGCCTTTTGACGCATATCAGCATCAGCCTTTTTTAAAAAATCTGACGGACGATAAGAGATCAATTTAAAACTGGGTTATTTTGGCTCTAATGCAGCCGCGCCTCTCTGTCTGCTGTCACTACTCTGTCTCCAGCATTGTCCCACCGACGGCACGGGTAACAGCTAATCAGCCAATGAGAAACTGCAGGGAGAAATGGAAGCAAGCCAGGCTACCGTTTCTGCAGACGGTGTCATTTCTGCCACGTGATTTAGCAAATTTTGAAAGATTCCGACCAGAGCACTCACTTCTGTTTAGGTGCACGCCTTACTTGGATTTTTTTCAGCACTTTAATTTGCCGCCAGAAAGTCTGTTCATTTTTGCACAATTCACAGCCAAAACATAGACGTGCTCTTCCGCCTGCAGCGCATTGATCAGCTAATCCGTAGAAAACTTTAGGGAGCTATTTATTTGGTTAAGTTTCCATTTAACTTTATAAGACATGCTGCTGAGCCTGGGAGCTCCCTGCACTTTTTGTTAGAATTTTAAAACAAAGATGTCTATTGTCAAAGATAAAAAAAACCTTTAAGATGTTGCAAATCTGAAAAGCTGTTTTATAAACATATGCTTAAAGACATTTAAACGAAGTTAAGTGTCGGAGTTTGTAGTATTCAACAAATTTTGATGCCAATATTTTCCCTTTTACTGCAAATGGATATCGGCTCCAAATAACGGTTATCGGCCTCCTTGACAATCGGTATCGGCCATGGAGAAATCATATCGGTCTGTCACTAACAAGGAGGGACAGGAGGCGACACAGATGGAGAGGAAGCCGACATGACAATGACATATACTAAACCAAATCAACCTGACCCTAAAGTTTTACACAAAACAAGTGCTCAAAGACCGGACTCTGACATTCCAAAAAGCATGGTATGAGAAGTATCCCTGGCTGCAAGTTTGTATGGGTACTGATGGTGTTCTGTGTTTTCACTGCTTTTAATACTTTAAGACAGGCAAACCAGCACAAGCCAAGAGTATGGATCAAGCTTTTGTCAAAACTGGATTTAAAAAATTGGGGAAAAACACTTGAAAAATGTTCCCTGCATGAAAAATCAGAGAGTCACAAACTGGCTGTTACAACTGCTGCATACGAAAACAGGCCAGTTACTTCACAGTTAGAAGACAGTGCAGTCAGCAGTCAGCACACAGCAGGCAGAAAACAGAGCTGTTAAAAAGAATAGGGGGGAGATCTTCCTGGTAAGGCAGGGATTGATTAAATATGTTGTTTACACTACAGTTCATATGAAAATGTTTAAATAAAACATAATTTGATTCAGGGATGGAGTGGAAACCTAACTCATTGAGTTGCTGTGTAAATCTTGCCCCCCTCCAGTTCAAAAATCCCATCTGCGCACCTGGTTCATCTATATATAAACATTAATTAATGAGCTAATTTTAAATGACACAATGGAAGAAATGTTAAAAATGTATAAATAATAAATACTAAGTCCTGGTGTCTAAAAGGACATCAGATTTAACCACAGTTCTCTTTAGCACACAAAATCACAGAAGTGCAGTCACTCAAAGAATGACGCTTCTGTCTTTGAGCTACACTGGAGTCGGTCTTCATCTTAATCCAGAGTTGAATGATGCTTGTTTACCGGAAGGGCGGTCCTCCTCGCGGTCCTTGTCTCGGTCCTGGTCCCGGTCCTGGCCCTGGTCCGTCCCACATGTTTGTTACTCAGTATATTATCTGGAATGGTTTGCATAATTTCATGAGGGAGCAAGCATCCATCAGACTTCAACAGTGGCACACATTTACACCACAATCACACAGATTAGAAACGAACTGCATCTATAATCTCTGAATCACTGAAATCTATAAACTCTCTCTCCCAGTATCAGGGATTTAGAATGTCTGTTATTTCGGTGTAGCAAAGGTCACAAACTCGAGGAGACTATCACTGGGTGGCGTGATTGGTAAAGCTGGCCTGCAGGAGGCTCGCCCGCTAATTATAGCCATCACTAGGCCTTTCAAATATGCGCCACACCAAAAAACAAGAAGCACTGAGCGTTAAAGACGACTGTAGCATTACACATACTATTTTCAAGCGAACGCCCAGTCTTTAACGTGATTATGTTGCAGACTTAAGACCATTATAGCCCAATGTCAGCGAAGAGCAAAACCAGTCAGACGGTGACGCCAGAGGAGCTAGCTAACACGGCTAACATTAGCTTTAGAAAGCCGGGTTTTCTTGGTTACCTGCAGATACGCAACGTCTCTTGGATTTCAATAACAATAATAGTTTGGGTTTGTTTTTTGACGCTCACCTTACTCGCCTGTTCCTCGAAGCCGTAGCTGCAGATGTTTGTCTCACAGGCCGCCGCTGGCTTCAACGACTTGGATTGACAAATAAAAATGTCTCTTCTTCTACTGCTGCAGCAGAGACCAGGATACAGCAACACTATGCGCTATGAAGTCAATTACTGCCACCCAGTGGTTGAAAAATACACTCACTGCCATACGATTTTACACTATGGGCTTTAAAATTAAATAGATAAATATTAGTATTAGTATTAATATTAAAATTGATAATATTAATATTAATATTAATATTAATATTAATATTATTATTATTATTATTATTATTATTATTATTATTATTATTATTATTATTATTATTATTATTATTATAATAATAATAATAATAAGATAAGATAAGATAAGACATTATTTTGTTGGCCCCAAGGGGGGAAATTCAGTTGTTTCAGCAACCCAGACATAGGTACAATTAAGACAAAAATCCAATAAGTATATTAAAATATGTAAAATTTAAAATAGATAAATAAAGATAGAATACAGTTTAGATACATACAATGTTCCAGATGGAATTTAGATAAATACAAATGTTACAAATTGATTAATTACCAGTAATTACAGGCAGTATTAAAAATGTTTCAGTAGTAACAGGTTGACATGGTGTGATTATATAATAATAATAATAATAATAATAATAATAATAATAATAATAATAATAATAATAATAATAATAATAAAACAGGAGGAGACTAGCATGTCATGGAACAGCCTGCCAGAGGATCTATTTATCTATTTATTTACTAATTCATTCATTCATTCATTCATTCATTTATTTTCTTTATCTACTCAGTTTTATTGATATTTTTAGCCATAGTTTTATTTTCAACTCTTATCCTAACCCTTTTTAAATCTATATATGTTAACGATTTGCATTCTCAATTTGGATGCTTTAACTTATTTTAATTATAAATATTTTATTGTTGGTGTGCATCAGTTTCTATCTTATTTTATTGTATGTTATTTTAATTTTCATTATTATTATTTTAATTATTTTTATTATTCTCCCTTAATATTGCAATATATATATCCCCTATATTGTTTTATTTCGTCTTCTTTCTTCTTTTTCAATTGCTGTAAAGCACTTTGGGTTGCATTTGATTTTGTATGAAAGGTGCTATATAATTAAAGCTTGATTGATTGATTTATTGATGTCTTATGGCAGGACTGTAGATGGTAGTATATTTTAGGAGCCACAAACTATAAGCATACCACCATAACACTGATTAATCCAGATTAAAACTTCAGTGGATCAATCTGCAAGTTTAATTAATTCGCCAAAAAGTAAATTTTTTACAACCCTGACACTTATTTGATTAGAAAAAAAAAACCCAACCCAACAACACCTTACAACAGCCAATTATGTTCTGCTGTGCGCACTTGTGTGTCAATTCTTTTTGCCTTGAATCATCAGTCCTGACCAATAGTATTTGATATCAAGGTTTTACTTTTGAAATTTGGAAAAGTTTTTATATAATCATAAAAATGTTCAATTACTTTGTGTTTTTAGGATGAATAACATTGCTTGAATTAACTTTTTATTGAAACATTGCAGAGAACGGATGATGATTGGTGGAGTGTCTTTTCATATTAAATACTGTCAGTGAGAGACAAATAGAGAAAAGTTTCCGCAATAAGAGTATTGCTCATTTTATTCATTCACAAGCGTTGTAGCAACCTGTTAGCTCAGCTAAATGTTGCTAAATACACGAATAAATAAAAAAATACACATGTATACGATGCAAATATACATAGTGGTACATGTTATGGATTGGCTATAACCTCTGAAATTTACTAATTACAAGTGACAACACAACAACAACAACAGCTAAAACATCACTCTACATACAACGCTCTAAATTTAGTTTTCCATATTTCAAAAAGTGGACAGAACACAGGTATCAGAACAGCTGCATTTAACTGAACATAAGAGCAAATGAAAACAGCTAAAACATTCCAAAGAAATCAGAAGCGATATTAATCAAGTTGTTTCTTTAGAAACATTTTAGTATGTAACTGCAACAAATATTAAGGCACTTGAACTTAAAAAGATGTTTTCTTGCTGTTATAAAATTGTAAGCTGTCTGTAGTTGTACAGCACGTTTTCTAGGTTCTGGGTTGAATCCACATTTTGATGATGTTTTTGATTATTCACAAACAAATAAATATATTTTTAAGTAAGCAGGTAACTTATTATAACCCCTTCAAATATTAAACAAGTTTAAGCTACAATGTACTCTAATTAGAAGTGTGGTTGTTGAATAGTATCTAAAACATGCATTCTGAGGAGTATAGTGAAACATTTACATATTCTTAAAATCTCAATATGTTCAACTTACCAAATCTTTCAACTCATAATTTTAAGTAACAAGACATGAACTTAGTGTAGTAAGTTCTGAAGCTAAAAATAGCAGTTTGCTGAAATAGACAACTACATCTCTATACAATGAGCTGATGAATACAGATGAGTTGATTTCACTAATATACACCATGAGTTTTTACAGATTTCAGGGAAAATGATACAACAGAAGAGCTACTTAGCAACTAGCTTTAAAGGGACCTTTACACAAAATAACAAGGGATTGTGGAGAACACTATTCAAAAGACCAATCAAGACTAAGAAGGTGGTGAAAAGCATGATGCTGTGAAATCTCTGCAAACTGGGGGGTAGTTAAACAGCATAGACATGATTTTATCATGCCAAATGCATTGGCTCTACTGCACATGTGCTTGTTAGTGGGCGAGGGTCTCTTCTTGTAATTGTGCGACGCCTAGTCTCCCTGGCTTTGTGGCAACATTTGGGGAATATCTCCATTGCAGCGTGATTGTGGCTGCTCCTCCTGTCGGGCTGCGGCTGGCAGGGGGAGTGCAGGGTTTGTTGCAGTCTGTGTGTCAGGAGCCTTTTCACTCAGAGCAGCTTTTAAGCTGGCAGCCTTTAAGGCGGCAGCAAAGCCACCGCTGCTGCCAGGTGGTGGAGCAGCAGCACCAGCGGGTGTGTTAGGGTCAGCTGCAGTACCAGCAGCGGCAGGGTCTCCCTGCTCGGAGGCCCGGAGTCTCTTCATGAGGGTGGTCACTCTGACGGCTTTCTGGGAGTGATAAAAACACAAGAGTCCTGACTTATTGACTGATTGTGATGCATGCTTTCTAGATGAACTGTGACTGAAACATACCAGCAATGATATTTAAATGAAAATATAAAGCTTTAAAAACAGAGGCTACTCTTGCGCTGAGCTTTCTTTTTCGTTGAGTCTTTAGGCTGAAATCCTTTTTGCCCTCTCTTGATTGCAGTGGAGCAGATGTTTAAACATGTTTTTGAAGATTGAGCGGGGATAAATGAGCAATTTCTACAGAACTTGGTTATAGATTTGCCAGAGTTGTAAGCATAAAACTTGTCAATATTGAAGAAAAAAAACTTAGAAAAGTAGAGCATGAAATCCAATATATTTTAAATTAAAGTTTGCATCATTATTATGATAATAATAAGAAACATTTTCTATTACAGAAAAATGACTGAAATATATGACCAAAATATTTTGCTAAAGGAGACAAAGTGAGAAGCTTTACCTTCCACTTTGCTTTTGCAAAGTTCTTTTCTATTTGTGCACAAACTCCATCCTTGATGTTCTTGTCTGAGGCAGCATTTCCAGAAATCCTAAAGGAAACATACAAGAAAGTTATTATTTTGTTGTTGTATAAATGTAAGTTTTGTAGTTTGACTTTTTAAAATGTAAATATATTTTACCATTCATGGGCAATGGCTTCCTGTGCAGTCAGTCGCTGATCTTGGTCCACTTCCATCATTGATGCCACTAAGTTTTTGGCTTCAAAATAAAAAAGTAATGACCGAAGCTGATTTGCTTCTCCGAAATTCTTATTATTATGTTATATGTCTAATATTCCTTAACTAATATACATTTCAATAACACAGTAATCACTTACCAGAATCTGAAATATCATCCCAATATGGTGAATCAAACTCAAAGTCCCCAGACAGAATCTTGAGGAAAAGGTTCTTGTCACGGTTGTCAGGGTCATCTTCATCAGAGTCATCATAGAAAGGAGGATTTCCAGACAAACTGATGAGTTGGCAGAACAAAACTTATTGGTATACCACACTTTTTAAAAATCAAATCATCTGAATATGATCAGGAGGTATGTGAAGTACATGTATGAGCTCTTACAGTATATACATGATGACACCTATGGCCCAACAGTCCACAGGTCGCCCATATCTCTGCCTCCCGACCATCTCTGGAGCTGATAGCAAAATCAAATGTGTATGAGAACAAACCCTTTTTAGTAATTCAGTTCAATCTTTGTGTTTTCTAAAGTCTGGTTTTGTTATTTACCCAGGTATTCTGGAGTCCCACATGGATCCTTAATAAGTCCATTCTCCAGTTTAGCCAGCTGGAAGTCACTGATTACAATTTTGGAGTGCTTCAAACGATTGAAGTAGACCAAGTTCTCCAGCTGAGGGAGTAAATACAGAGAGGTTTAAACTGGAAAGCATTCCCGAAGAGCAGTTAAATTGGCTTGTGGTAAAATGCTGTCATTTTTCACTAGGTGTCAGCAGAGTTGTATACCTTAAGATTTCTGTGGACTATTTTCAGAGAGTGCAGGTAAGCTACGGCCTCCAGCACCTGCCTCATCACGTTGCTGGTGTCCCTCTCAGAGTAATATCCCTGATCTAAGATCCAGTCAAACACCTCTCTGCCTGTAGCACTGCAGACAAGGGAGATCCATATTCAATACATGCCACTTGTTGATAACAGGAATGCAAACTACTACATTCTGAAGTAAACATTGGTCTTTTACGAGTCGAGGCAGCTCTGTGCGCTCCACTCTGCACAAAGATTTCCTTCAAGAGCAGCCGATAATACTCACAGCTCCAGAAAGAGGAAGTACTCCTTCTTGGTTTCAAAAGCGTCAACCAGCTGGAGGATGTTGTGATGTTTCAGCCTTTGAGAAGCAGGAAAGGTTGAAGAGGAGGGGGAGAAAATGGTGGGATGTAAGTGGGGTTAAAATAAGAAATAAATGGAGTCAGAGAGTAGAACAAGCTACACATCAACAGACTTAGATAACTGATAACTGACATTTTCTCAAAGCTTTGAAGAGAGCTGGTATTAAACATAATTTTGATGCTTAATAATCACTGCCCTAAATTACTCTGTGGTTAACTTAATTTTGCCTGTTAATGTGTGGGGTAATGCCGTTTCATTCTGTTCTCCTTTGTAATGTGGCGTTCTTGGTATTAATGGGAATTGACAGCAAATATGATAGTCTTTTCTAGAATTTTGCATTTCCGTTACACATTACGTAAAGTTGTACAAAGATAAGGCTGGACGAATTGATTTTATTCTTGTCTACAAACCTGATGCAGGGACCATGACCACAAGTAATTGGCCTGTCACTTTCTAACTTTCTAACCCTGTTTGTGCCTAACATTAATTTTAAGAAAAAGTCAAAATATTAAAAACTTAAATTTCAAAAAAGCTCAGAGATTTATTTAGACAAGCTAGGTGCTGTGTTTTTAAGCAAACATGTTTTCTTTTGGGACTATTTTCTGCAGCGTATTTGTCATGACATGAGTATGAGCAGGATGGTGTATGTGGTATTGACTCAGGTTACTGGGTTTTTTTGTCTCAGTGCCAGGACAGTTCCTGAAACATGTACGCTCTATAATGAGATGCTCAGACTGCACTTACATCTTTAGGATCATTATCTCGTTCTTGGCAGCTTTCCTCACTTTCCTCCCGTCCTTTTTGTGGAACTTTTTACAGGTGTACATTTTCAAGGTGTTCCTATCCTTTGCCCTGAATATCTCACAAAACTCCTCTCTGTTAGAAAGACACAGGGGACAAAAAACGTCATACTTTGAGCACATTTATTACGGAACTTTCAGGGCTTCTTTAAATTACATTACAATATAGATGAATGAACTTACGATTTAACGATCTGTCCGAGGTCATATTTGTCGGTGACCTCTGAGGGATTGTTGTAATCCTTCTTCTCTCCGAGTGTCAGACAGCCAAATGGCATGGCAGCTCGTGCCCTTTAGCCAGGGAAAGTCCTGCCACAACACAATCTGCTAACAACATAAAACCTGTTAGACTTAACAGACTCTGTAGTACAGCATTATTTCAACAGAGTAAGTGGAGCTGATCATGGATTCTTTGAATTCATTGTGGTAATAAACTGTTTTATTAATGACAGGAATAGTAATGGTGGAAATAACTGCTCAGTGATGGCTCTTTAAATACAATGAAAGCAGTAAATCAGTGCAGGGATTAACAGAATAGTAAGCCGCCTTTCAATCTTAAAACAGAGAGGAGGTTTGTGTTGTTGAGATTGTAGAGGCCAATTATTTCCCATTATCCCATGAACAAAACAACACAACATTTGATTTTCCAATAACACAGTCTCTTCAGTGAACTCTGTCAGACGACCAGGTTTGGTTCTATCACTCTGCAGTGAGTCAGGTCTGTGCTGCAGCAGCAGAGGCTGTATAATTATTCATCTGTCTGCTTTATACACTAAAAAAATATTCAGATCAACCTGACCCTGAGCTGAAGCTGCAACTGTTGTCTTCCTTTTACAAAATATTTCAAAAGACACTTAAAGTTGAGGAAGTCTTTAACTCTGAAGAAAAAATGGTAGAAAAGTTTTCTTTCTTAAAGCCAGTGAAAAATGAAGTTCTGACCACCAACTGTGAAAATGACTTCCACACTTCCTCTACCCCCAATTAGTCTCATCCTCACATTCACATTGTTATATTAACATATTTCATACAGTCTATGGTAAAACCCCAAAAATGTAACAAAAAAAAGCTAAAACAGCAGATTTTAATGTAAAGTCCTGCCTTCAAAAATTGCCAATCATAGTTAAAGATGGTGATGCAACTCGCATAAATTGGGCTTCCTGAAAATCAAACACAACCAGAACTACTCACTTAGACCGCCCATCGTCTAGAATGGACCTCTACATTTTACACAAAATATAGCTGTGAACGGATAGATACCACCACGTGTATAAAGAGAATGTATTGTCTTATTGCCAAACCCTTGCTAGTAGTATGATTAAGTACACTCTTAGTCAAACTATGGCTGTTTCCGAAATCGCCTACTATACTAGCAGTACGTACTGATATGTCCAAAATTCAGCATGTAGTAAGTAGTATATGAACAAGAGCAAAATCTGCAGTATGCCAAAACTCCCCGGATGTCTACTGATACGGGAAAATATCTCAGTATGCATCGGACCAGTCTGCCTCGCGTACTGTTTCCCATAATGCACAGCGCTCGTTCTGCTTTTTCTTTTTCCTCATTTTTTGACGAGAGGAAATCCATTTTTGGGTGCTGTGAAAGATATCAAATTACATATAAACCACTTCCTAACTTTTTAAATCATAAATGGATGCTAAATAAGCATTTTATTTATCGGCTTCGCCGTTGTTTAATTCCGCTTTCCAAAACCGGAAATCCAGCGAAGTCTGGCTCAGCATGCTGCATGACAGATCGAACAGAACAGTCATACTACATACTAAATTCAAACGCAGTATGTAGTAGGCAATACCTACTGCCTACTACATTAGTAAGTAGTATGTAGCAGGCCGTTTCGGAAACAGCCCTGGGGTTTACTCTGCAGCAGACTAAGGTGACACAGCTGTCTACTGTTGAAGATCAGGTAACAGAACACACACATATCTGCAGGATAAATCATTGCCTTTAACACAACGTTTTAACAGCAAAAAGACCACTAAACGAAGTTCACCCACATGAAGTAATTTAACACTTTTCTATGCCAATTTCACAGCCTCAATGAATAAATAGAATAACTAAATAACTGGAGAGCTACCATGGACATAGGCTGATCTAAATAACCCTTATTATTATTTAATTTTTTGTTAGACTGAGCTAAAAGAATCTTTGTTGGAGGCAACTGTCTGACACTTGTTTTCAATAGTCACTTGTGAAAGTAAGTACTGTATGTCTTTGTATACATTTACTGCAGTGAAATCACCTAAACACGTATAACTTTACATGACCTGAATCGCTGCAGCCGTGCAGCAGAATACTATACATGTTCACTACTAGCAGCTGGTGAATTGGGTTGCTAGTATGGAAAACAGAGCCAGTTTGTTGGCAGGCCTTCGAGTAGAAAAGGCAGCCAGCACAGGAGAGTGGGAGTAGAGAAAATCTGACTGAGGTGCTGTCTGGAGCCTCAGTCAAGACCCTATCAGAGGCACAGATTTCTGCCTGCTTTAGCATCCAGTCATATCTGTTATAGTACAACAAAGAGCAGACGTATAAATGTTAACATGGAATTTGAATGCACATGTAAGAAGAGTGATGAATGAAAATCCTTTATTATGGTTCATTACTGTAAGGCAACAAAGCAGAACAGCTCCTGCTGAAGATCTCATGTTTATATAATACAAACAAAGACTTTTACTTTTAGACAGCATGCTTTGTATACACTGTAGAAGAGTCCACAAGGGGACTCATTACTCTAGGATCCAGGCTCACCCGTAAAGCTGAAATATCAAGTGTAACCTTATGTAAATTGCTTGTTTATAATAACTAAAAAGATTATTTTTCCACTGATGTTCCTCGTTTAAGCCTCTTTATTGAAACTGATTTCTGTCTTTGATCCCCACACAGCAGGGAGAAAAAATATTCATGCAATTTTTTATTCACTTGGATGCAGTCCTACACATTAACAGTGAATAAAAGTGTCAGTGCTACAGTGCTGAAGGTTGATTTCTTGATTTTATACCCTGGCACAGATGGATAACATGACCTTTATCAACAAGGAGTAAGTCAATGTGTCACTTCAGCATCAAACAGGTCGTTGCAACCTTAATATTGGAGTCAAATTTAATCCTGTCTTTTATAAGGTTTCAGAAGTATTGGTTCTTCATTATGAATAGAAACTGCTACATAAGCACAAGCTTGTTTAGAAGACTGTGAGAAATGGTTGAAAAGTGGCATCTTTACACTGTCGGATATGAAAAATGGTCCCATTCTATTACACATACAGCAAAACTGTGCTCAACTTTTTATGCAACTTGGTTCTTCACTATAGATATGTCACACACAAGTACTGTTAAATAATACCCTGCTGGATAAATTACACAAGCCATATAAGATGTATACTTTTAAAATAAAATACAGCTAGAAATAAATTCAGTACAACTTTGTCCACCTCTTCACTGAGGTACATAAACAGTAATACTTATCTCTGTAAGTGGTGCTAGTACCGGTTAAAAGAAGATCTCTTATCGGGCCTCTGATGTTATCTAAACTACTCAGCAAGGCCCGATATGTACAGAGCTGCACTGCAGTTGTGCTATTTTTTGTTATTGCCAGAAAAAGTTATTCAAAGTGGCAGGCAAAGTCATTTTAGCTTTGTGTACACGGTACCTTGCTGTATGCAGAATGTATGGGATTCTTAAAAGGTTGCTTGGCCAAAACTAAAAGCTGTATAAAATACTGTTTCATAGGTCTTACTGTATTTGAAACATAAGCCTACAGTGTAAGTATCAATGTAGTGACCCACTTTGGAATTAAACCAGAAAAAATCTGAATCTGAATTGGGGTTTTTTGCAAAGTAAGTTTGTTCACATAGATCGTATAAAGCATGGATACAGTCTAAGTGATGTCACCTATTGGTTTCTGGAGACATGTTTCGAGGCCCAATGATGACAGGCACCACACTGGAAATACTGACTCAACCTAACTTTCAATCTAGAGACAGGAAACACACCACTGTCTGTCAACTCAACTCTGCCATTATGCATTGTGCAAATGTATGTACAACTCTTACCCTTTATGTTATTGACAGGTGAGTAATGAAAAGTTCCACCCCATGTATAGTGCGTATGAATAAATAAATTAGCATCATACATTAAACTGTTTTTTTCAGGATGTAAACATGGTTAATGCAGCTGTAATGGGCACTATAACATGGGGCCTCGTGGATATTCCTTGGCTTTTGCAGTTTGCATCAAGTGGACACTCGTGGAACTGCAGTTTTTTGCTCTTCCATATTGGCTCCACTTTTTAACATCCAAGGATGCTGATTGTATTCTTCACAACATTTTTAACAAGGCATTTTAAAAAAGTATATAAAAGATAGCTACAAAGAGCTGTACTTCTATACTCAAGGGATTCAAATACAGTAATCAATAAAAAGTCAAACAAATGGGACAAAAATTATGTGCAACATATATATCTGGTTGAATTGTCTTTTATTTCTCTTTTGTTAGTCCAAGTTTATATCACATAATGATTGTTACTTTGAGCTGCATTGTTTCCAGGAGTGTGCACAAGCTAAAGAACATTTCTCCCACGGGTGAACAAAAAGGGTTGGTGTTGCAAACTACTCAAACAGAGCACATCTCTTACTACAGCACTACAGTCCAAACACTGGCATGTTTCAGTACAATGCTTATCTGAGCATCATGCAGCATCAATAGCACTCTCCTCTGTGCTAAAGAGGAGGGCTGTCAGTGAACCATTAGTCTGCAGTATGATGACTATTTGCTAGATGATTATGAGCTAAATCATATCCTCTGCATGAATCCTGCAATTACAATACCCAGACTGCACATTACTGTTTTCTGGCTCTCACACTGATTCACACAACTGTGCTGCCTGGGTGGAAGAATTATTTCACAATGCATGCCTCAATCCTGCCATGATGCTCTTTCATACACAAAGAAGCACACAGATGATGGACACAAGAACAAATACTTTTCTTTGGATCCCTTTTGTCATTTTGAATGTCTTCATAACGTTTTGTACAAGGTATATTTCGTTACATAATCAGAATAGTGGTCACTTCTGATGATGATATCAACAAAACGTAGCTTCTTAGCATCTTGAATGGCTCTCATTGGCACACTTTGGTGGCCTCTGATGCCTCACAAAGACAAACATTATCGTGCATGCAGAGCAGAGTTAATGTACGAGGCTGAGGTGAGACTACTTAATGCAATCTTTATACTGCAAAATGAATCATAGATCCCTACACCTGTTCTCAAAATATGGACTCACAGGACCACAGTGCACCAAACACTAACAGTTGGTTTGAAATGTCAGACTGAATTTTGTGTGCGGTTGTTTTTTCCCCCTTTTCAAAGTAAGATCTTCACCCGAAGAAGAGAAAAGATAGAAGGCTCTTGACTTGCTGAATCAGGATTCTTTTATCTTTGTCTTTTGAAAGATCTGAATGAAGAGTGCTTCATTAATGGGAATTTAAATGCTGCATCAGTTTTAATCAGTTGCAGGGAAAACTTAACAACTAAGACCATGACAAAGGCAGAGCTGCTGTACTTCACTAAGAAAATAAAATGATATGCTACATTTATATTCGTGGCATTATGTCAGTAAATGCTAAATCTTTTCCCATTTACATTCTTAAGCATTACAGGCCATAATCTGCAAGCAATAACCTGCACTCAAATGTCCCTTATGAATATTTTTTCTTTCTCTATCATCTATGAAGAGTTTTATTTCATTAGTACTCCAAAAAAACTAACTGCATGTTATAATTACACATTTTAAGAAAATACATTTGCTATAATAGTCACCATGTTTAAAGCAGGACAGGACTGGACTTTGACCTTGACATGTGTTAAAAGCAGCCTTTTTAGAGTCTCCTGGATGAATTTGCTGGTTTTGCAGGAACAAAAACAGCTTGTGTGCAATCATGTAGAATTATCAAGGTCAATAGGCCAAAAAAGGGGATATCAGTGATGAACCAATAGTGGGCACTGGGAAAAAAAGAGTGGGGATAAACATATGACATCCATCTTTGAGCCACTCTCACACACTACACTTGTTGGAAACGAATTAAAGTTGCTCTCCGTCTTTTTGTTTGGACATTGTGGTAGTCCAAGTTGAGTTGAAGCAAATGAGAAATATTTAGTGAAAATTGGTTATACCACAAACCACGAATAAAGATTATTAGCTCCAGTTCTATTATTCTATATCATTTTGTATCATATCATATTATCTTACAAACGTCTCATTTTGAAGAGAAAAAAACAAAGGAGAGATAGTATCTTCACACAATGTTAAAGCTGTCTCAGAACAGCAGCAACAAGACAAAAATAAATAATTTAAAATGTACGGCTTTGACACTAATTGGAGGAAATATGTCCAACACATGATGGTCTCATTTGAGAAAATAAAGAAAAATGTTGCTTTGGAGGATCACAGTTCATCTGTTAAAAATGATAGTAATTGGACTAATGTGTTCCAAGACCCCAACTCTAATCTCCCATGTCCTCAGCTTGTTACATGAGCTAAATAACCCTTTGCAATAATACAAAACAACTCAATGAGGTTTTATAGCAAGAATGAAATGAGTGCAATGTTGCAGATTTTCATTCCTTTGCGGAAAGAAAAAGTCTCTTGATCTGTTGTATATTTGAAATAAAACTGAGGGATGGAGCATCTTGCTTTTTGTCAGGGCATTTTTAAAGGTCTAATACTGACTGATCTATGAGCAGGAGTATGTCCACACTTCTTGAACTGGGGTGGCCAAGCATAAGCACTGACTTTTGCAGGGGTGGATTGTTAGAAATAACATTTATGAACTCTTTATATCTCCACTGCTCAAATTATCTCTGATTACTAACACAAATGCATCGAAAGTGTGTTTAGAAGACTTAAATAAAGTTCTGCGTTTAAAGTCAAAATTGAGAGCATAAAAGCCAGCCGGAGTACTGAACTTCTTATAGCAGCTGGGGTTGCCAATCACACATCACAGGGGGGGGCATTGGCCACCCCAGATCCAAGGGGGTGGCCCTTGGATCCGCCCCTGCCTAATTAAGTTGTGAAATTGAAATATCACCATTGAAAGGTTGTAATTTAGACCAGGGGACATAAATCTACAACAAATTTAAACAATGTGTTAGAAAATTGATTCATAGTTCAACATGACATGTAAGGTTACCATAAATATGATACAAATCTTCGGTTTTAGACGTATGTGTAAGTGTGCGATCAGCAAGTGTTTTAAAGTATTAATACAGTCCCATATTTACAAGAAGCTTCTTGAACTAATCCTTTTTTAACTTCTGAAAAGGTCCATCTGATATGTGAGCTGAGTCGTGCTGACTGACCGAGTTGAAAACTGTACAATGCGCTCAGATTTTCCCAAAGGTGGCTGCTTATTTTCATGTTTTTTTTTATGGATAATGTTTGCTGTTGCCTTGTTACAGTTTTCTGTTGGTCCTACTAGCATACTTTGTCTGTGTCCAAGGAGAAGTATGTAACTATCTGTGTGTGTGTGTGTGTCTGTGTTTACTTGCATGTGGGAGGATATTTATGAAATAAAAACAGAGAGTTCTCAGGCACCTTCTGAATGCAGTTTGGGGGCACTGGGAACAATAACACGGCTGCATTAGGATGCAAGCTGGAGATTAGAAATTGTGAAATTATTTAAGTTGCTTCTTTTTAATACACAACTACATATAAGTTGTTTGGTTCATTTGGATTAGGTTAATATTATGTTATGTTATTTTGACAAAGACATGTCAGTCAGTGGAAGCAGGCCATGGGGGGCTGTGTTTTTGGCCCCAGCCAAGGCTTTTCAAACAGAATGGCTGGGTGACGGGGGCAGATGGTGCTGATGAGGTTGGAGCCAAATGTTAAAGTCTGTAATGTCTAATTTATGAGCTAAATGTTGTTCTTGCTAAGCTGTTATAACAGAGAACACAGTTACACTTTTAATTTTCAAGGACATTACATCACACATGAACAGAAGAGGGAGAAACGTGTTTGTTCAGATTCTGTGTAGAGGAGGGAAACGTTGATGTGCATGAATCAGTCTGTCTTTGTGCTGAGCTCTGCAATGCTTCCAGTCAACCATTCATCTCGTCTTCTGGCATCACTGGCTCATCTGAGTCTTCTGATGTTGTTTTGTTGCTATGGTCACCAAGTGCTACAGTATGCACCATGGTACTGACTGTGCGGAGCAGCTCTCTGCGTACTCCTCGACATCAAAACTACCCAACACCACTGCCACTTCATGTGACTGAAACCATGATGATTGATTTGAATTTAAACAGTGTATACACAAAAACAAACAAAAAATCATCCAGACACTCAAGACAACAAAAAGCTGATTGCTCAGTGATGCAAACCCTGATCCAGGTAACACGTTCAATTCAGTGTGAAGCCTGTTACATAAACAAAGGGCCGCAGCTCTATTGAAAATATCTCTTTCAAACACTCTATTCATTCACTGATGAATCTGTAGCTGCTCATCAAAAGCTGTCAAGGCTAAAGGGAGGAGAAAACTATACACCTGTAGAAAAAAAAATGATGACGTGTGGCTGGATGTCTGAAAGCACTGCAGCATCAGGAACCATGTTTCAATGTATTTTTAATGAGTTTCTTGTAGAAATCTATGACTTTGAACTTTTCCTATTTATAAAGATAGTCAATTGTAATATTGTAAGCCCATTAAACCAGTAATTAAGTGTACTGCTTCAAGCACTCTCCAGCAGATGGGCCCTCCTCATGGCACCACCATAAGTCTATTGTTCCCGCTTCAAACCAACCGGCTGTGCAACACAGCTTCCAAAACTTTCCTCTTATTTCCTCTTAAATTTTAAACATGCTATTGGTTATATGTGCTGGAAGTGTCCAAAGTGAATTTCCAAAATGCTGGAATGAGTCTTAAAGAATACCAAAAACTTTGCAGAGGCCTGTAGGTCCTCACATGCACCTGTGTGGCTCTCTTGTGTGGTGTTATTAAGCTTAGGACAGGCCCCTTCAGTGATCTTACAAGTCAGTGCACTTGTTCCCTTCTGGAGTGCAAGAAGAGGTGGCTTTCAGCACCTGCAAAGTAACTGCAATCACAAACTCTTTGGGTGCAAAATGATGACAAATAATGACAGGAAGGCAGGGACACCATGAGACTGTGAACATGTGAACTCAGGGGGGCTACAGTCTGAGTGCATCATGAAAGAGAATGCCTTATAGAAAATAGAGACACAGACTAAGATCATAATGTAAGCTGACTTGTTGGGCACAGTAACTAGTAGAAATGTGTGCAAGCTTCAACATGATAACAGGTACCACTGCTTAAATCATGGATTTTCATAGAATTTCTCTGCTCTGCAAGCGACACAATTCGATAAATTACATGCAGTATTCACGCATCAGCCAGGTTGCACAAACATGTTGCAAGTGCACAGGTCGCATGGAAACTATTCTGCAGGTTTCTTTTATCACGTGGGCACGTGCCAGATTTTTGCTTAAATGTTTCATTGCCGCCAAACTTTTTGAAATCAATCATGTGTCGTCAACTTTAGACTAAGGGGAGCTGAAGACGTCAGATTTAAACCTCACAGAACAATCTCCACTTCTCACGTTTTGGCAGTAGAGCTTTAAAATATTATGATGGTTCCCCGAAGACTATACGCAAACTGTGATCACTTACCTTCAGTGAAGTCAACTGATGTTAATCAATAATCCAGTCCTCCGTCTTATAATGGACTATTTTTCTTGGCTTGGCTTTACTTTTCCCTCCGCTGATTGTGCAGCCTGTGTGCGCTATCAGACAGATCTGAGATAGTCGAGCATTTCCAACAAGTCAGCGTGTTCACGGAGTATTACGTGAACGTGTGATGGTAACAGCGGGCTATGATGCAGGAGGGAGGGGAGGTGTGTGCGCGCGTGAGATACGCGAACCAACTGTGAGGTTTGTGTGCGCGCGCGCGCGCGCGCGCAGCAGTGCAGCAAATGCTTTTGGGACAGAATTATCGTTTTAAGGAGTTTAAACAGTGAATGAAGCGGGTGACGATGAAGGCTGCACGTCAGAGTTCAGTCACTAAAAGAAAAAAAGCTGGGTCAAAAGATTTTTTTCTCTCCATGTCTCTCCGGAAGTTGATGTCAGTCTATTAATGAGACAATTTCACCAAAACAAGAGCAGTTTTTCCCTGTCAATCCAAAACAAGTAATTCCTTGCATGCTGATTATCTCCACCTCAATCTGATCTCCTCCTAGAGAGACATTATGTGCCTTGGTTTGTGTGCTCACTGCTTTCCCATCAAAGATACTGATTGATCCTTTCGTTTGATATGATAGATATTTCCAAAGGAGTGATAGAAAGGCGAGTTGGGATGAATCTGGTCTTCCAAATCGTCTTAGTTTCAGGGGTGTGACCAGACTTTTCTGTCCAGGGAGGTCAAATTGGGGCACTGAACTCTGCAGGGGGTGGATAGCCGGCACACATTCGAATCATTTGCACTTATGATCTCTTTCCATCTCCACTAATCATACCCTGATTGCAAACTTTGATATATCTGAATGATTATACAACCCACTGAGCATTTGTCTGTTGAAATTACTTCTAAAACACATCTATGGAAACTGTTGAAAAGCTGTTCAAAAATGGTTTCAAAGTGAACATACATCATCGACATCTATTCGTAGGCATTTATTCAACGTTTATGTTTAGACCATGCTTCACTGGGATATCTGCCTCTGTAACAAAATTCATCACACAAACAGCTAACAACTATTATCAAGTTGTATCCATAGACTGTATAAAATATGGACGTAGGATCCGTGACGTCACTCATCTGTTTCTGAAGAGTGTTTGAGGCTAATTGGCGGCGGCAGCCATATTGCTGCTGTCGAGTGATTGTGACGTAAAGAGGCAGAGTTTGAGCCTCCTAGCCAACAGCTACAGTGTTCCTGCCTGTCAATCAAGTCAGCTGTGCCTCTCATTGGAAGACTCATAATCTCAATATCTTTGAAATTGCTGCGTTAGAAAAAAAATCACACCCCCTCACAGTGTGTGCCAATCGAGAAATGAGCTATCCAGACTACACTCGTCTTTTGTACCAGGCTGTGAACATGTTTATTTCTGCTGTAAAGATCGTCTTTTTCCCATTCATGTATATGTGACTTCCGGTACTTCCAGAGCCAGCCTCAAGCGGATCCTCAATGAACTGTAGTTTTTAGCACTTCCGCATTGGACTCATATTTTTAGACCAGAGGTTGCCGCTTGGTTGAATCTCATAAATATAATGGCTAAGATCATTGTGAAGTCAACCTTAATACACCAGTCCAGCACTCATCACAGTCAGACAGAGGATGCTGTTACATTACAGTGAAGTAAATGGTCTTCCTGCCTTCATCATCAGAGATGAGCAGCCAAAGTACCTAAGCATGCATAGTCTTCTATATCTTGAGACACATCAATGTTATAAGTGTATTGCTTTAGGTTGGAAATATTTTAAATTAGGTCTCAGACATCTAGACTTGATTTCAACCTGTTTCAACCATATCTTGATGTGGAGTCCTGGTTAGTACACACCGAGAAGGAGTAAAAAACAAGAAGCTGTAAGTTCAAAGTCAAAAGGCAAAGTATTGACAGAAGGAAATGAGCAAAGTTGAAATTTAAAACAACTGCCTGTAGCAGCCTTTTGCAACGCATCCCGAACAGTTTATTTTAGAGGTTATTTGCCTCTGACAAGGCAGACAGCCAGCCAAAGTTTCAGACTTTGGGTGGCTAATCACATTTTAAGGGGGGCCATAGCCAACCCTGGAAGTGCACCTGCTTCGCTTGTAGCCTGCTAAAGTACACAACTCCAGGTATCAAATGATGGCACATTTCATAGTAAAGTCACATAAGTTGAACTGATATCTTACAATAGTGGCTGGTCATGTGATCCCATAGAGCCAGGAAGTTGAAAGCCAATCGAAAATACACCATAAATAATGCATTATGAATAGGAAAGAAAATGAACACCGAGTCGATATCTCGAGGTACAAAACAGCAAACAGCAATAATGTGTACACCTGCAAGTTTCAGGAGAAATGCTGCATGTAGGAGGGAAAACCAAATTGAAAAAAAGACACCACCATATGATGCTCAAAAGCTGTCACACTTAACCAGTGAGCTAGCAGCTGATGGAGGACTATTCTCTGTTCTGCACAGTCTGATAGATCCAGAGCTGCTCTGCAGGTCTCTTCAGAGTTACGCTACCCAAAGAGAGGCACAAATCCCACAGGGTGTGACTGAGACAAAGCTCAGAAGAACCAGGATATTTCACTGGGTCAGTGCCAACAACAGAACTGTGTTCTTCACAGCCTTGTAGTGGTCACAAAGAGCATGAGAAACAGCATTTCTAACATTTATTTTGATGTGTCAAGTCTCACAAGATTAAGGCCAGAGATTATTGATAAAGAACAATGATTCATGGTTTTGTACAGCAAACCATTATTTGGTCTACTTTTTGCATGAAAATGTACATTTCTTGCAGCAGGAAGTAGCAAACATTCATTTTATGAACTCACATTTGTTTTATCTGGCCACCATGGACAGGTTGCATTTTAACAGAGACCTCTGTGTGCTGTAGAAAACTGATCTGGCAATTAAAAGCACAGAGCAATTATGTGCAGGTACATACAGAGGATGTGAGGTGGTTTTAGCTGGTAGGCAGACTCTGTAGCATTGGCTTATGTAACTGGAGTGTCTCTTTCCCAAAATGAGTAATGCCGCTAAAAGGCCATTGGGATAACAGGAACGAGAGCATCTTTAACCTGCTCCCCACCTACCCACAAAACCACCTACTCGCTCCTCTCTGACTCCTGGAATGGCACGTCGCTCCACAACTCTGGTTTTCTGAGGAGTACAAGTTGTTCTATATCACAAATCTGAGTCCTGGAATCCCTCATATCACTGTCATTATTTTACTGCAGGAGGTACGTAATCCTCCCCCAATCCTCCTCAGCAGGAGGGACTCAATCACTCTGTCAGCTGTCTGAGTTTGAGTATAAAAATGTCTTTGAGACATCACCCTAAGAGACGAACCTTGAATTTTAATGGGGGGAGACAATTTGAAATTCATCAAAGGTAAAACACTTTGAAACAAAAATGTAACCCCAGTGACACAAAGGCAAAAGTTGAACAAAAGCATTTATTCATCAGGAGCAGGTAGGAGGCAGGGAGTCAAAAATAGAGCACAGATACAACCTAGATTTGGGTATTTTTCAGATGAAAGGTGAGATAACTTCATTTTCAGGTGACAGCTGAGTGCCTGAGACTCAAACATGTCTGGATTGAGTCCTAAATGATTGACGTAACATGACATCGTTGAAACTTTTTCACTCCCCAATGTGTCATTAAAGCAGCACAAGAACTGCAGCTCACCTCATCATCCTTCAAACATGACTTAAAGCCACACTTGTGCTTTTATGTCGTAATATTTGTATGGGCTGGAGCTTAACATGAGATGTTTACATCCACCGGTTTGGTGCACTGTGGCCATTATCACAGCCCTTTCAGTGACCTGGATAGTACAGAGTGTAGAGTTTGTATTCATTCGAAAGAAGTCGTTTTCCACTGACTGACAGTCCATGTTTCTGTTCTTGTGGTGTCACACTCAGGGTGGGAAGCTTAAATGGATAAATCATGGATTTCTGTATCCAGTTTGATTATGTAAAGGCTGAGAGTTATGCATATATTTGCATAATAAGGGGCGTGGCTGAGTTGATGAAAAAAGTGGGCATTTTGTAACTATTTCTGAGGAGACTGAAAGCCTTCCTTACTCCACCTCTTTGCCTGTTTGTACATTGATCTTGGGTAATTTTTTGCTCTGCTGAAATCAATGTGTTAATTGAAAAGCCTATAAATGCAGTGGGGTTTGCTCCCATAGCACAGGAGTTTCAACCCAAGCTCAATTTTGAGTCAATCTGTCCTGCTTTCTCTTACTAATTTTGTGTTTTGATGAGTTGCACATGGGGATTAAAAACACTGAAAAAAAGTTCTTGCCTCGGAGAGACTAAAAGTCTCTCTTTTTCCTATACAAACTTCTTTGACACTCAAAGTAGACTACCTTACAAGTCCTCTGATGCCACTAATTAGGTACAGATATAATTCAGCATATCTTGTTATCCTCACATAAAGCTGTGTAATTACCCCAGCTTAAATCATCATATTCGCTTGCACTGGCGTTAATTTAAAAGTCCATTACTTTCTTGTTGAATTTGTCCTTCAACAGTCATTGCATCAGTCTGATGTATGAGAAACTGGTTACAGCCTACTTTTTCTCTTTTTAAGTAATGGACTATGCAACATCCCTTTATTAGATGAGTTATTTTTTGCCTTTTGTATTTTAACGCAGGTTTAAATATCTCACAAAAACAAAGACTCTCTCTCAGTTCCTCAAAACAAACAATGCCTCTGACACCTCGTGCACTATACTCATCTAATGTGATATATCAGTTGTAATTATCTGCAGGAAGGCTTTTATTGTCAGTCATACACTAGAGGCATACGCAAAAGTAGAATCTGCGTCACAGAGCTCGCAAGCAGAACCTCACTGTGCTTCTCTGAAAGTACTCAATGCTCTGCCCAGCCTCATGTTACCATGGCTGCATCTGCTTAATCCAGCATTTGTAAGTCTATGAATGGACTCGAGTGACTCCAGTGCCTCACCGTTTCAACATGTCTTCTAGTTTGGTGCTGCAGACCCTCCCAGTGTACCCATGAAAGACTTCAAAGAGAATGTGCACAATGAAAAAGCATTAGATTTTCTTGTTGCTGCTTAAAGTTTAAGATAATAAACTAAAAAACCTGTGAAGACAATATCCGGACTTACATACAATAGCTGGCTTGTGTATTACCTTAGAAGCTCTATTTGAGATATAAACCCCATTTGTTCATGTCAGGCAGTTATTACATAGTATTATACTGTATATGTGTGAATAAATAATGTATGTGGAAACACAGAAACCAAGTTAAACATTCCACTTTGGCAATGAAGGATGAGGAGCTCAGCTGAAGTGGGACTGTGTGTCAGAACACACTGCAAAAACATCCCTCTTAACTAGCGCTGCGTCATAGTCAGACCTGAAATAAACCGATCCTGGAGCAGTTTGAATTGTTTTTCTTCAAAGAATAGGTAATGGGTTTCTGGGTGGGAAAAAAATGTTAGGTTGAAAAATTTTATTGTTTGAAGAAAATAGTACTTATTTTCTCCCTCTTCTTTGCACTGCAGGCTTCTGCTCAGAAATCGTTTCCTCTCCACAATGTTTTTTTTCTCTACAATTCTGCACTCGAGCTTATAAAAGATGAGTCAACATATAGTTCAACTTAGTTGTCATAGAAACCAAAACCAATAGTCATGGGGTCTGAGATGGAAACCTTTGTAAGGCTGGAGGTATGAATCTCACAGGTATCACTGAAGACCTTGACGGCTTTACTTTTAAAGACGGATGCAGCTTTTAAAGACTTGAAAATGGTCTCCTAAGAAATAAGTTCTAATTAAATAATGTCACGAAAAGTAAGTTCCCAAAGAGAGTGAATGTTTAAAGCCCCTGTGAGGAGTTTTTATCCTGTAATGAAACAGACTGAAATTAATCTGATGACATATGAGCCAAAAAAAGGAAAATCAGACCATCAGAGAGAAGATTGGTTATTTCTTTAGAATCTGTTTCCTCGTATATGTGGCGTCAAAGGAGGCGATTCACAGAACACTGCAAAAACATTATTTCACAAGTTTTCAGCTCTCAAGATTCATTTTAAACAACATTACATATTTATTTAGAAAAGTGTGATTTGGTCAGGAAACAATACTTACATTATTTGCAGGACAGGGTCAGCAAAATGTTAGGATATACTGCTTTGTCCACAGGGGGCGCCAAAATGAACACAACCAGAAAGTTAAAAGCTTTAAAATCATGCTTGTTAGAATGCATCTGCAAATAAAGCAGGTAAGAGCCGGCTTTCAGTTATAAAAAATAATCTTGATGATGTACTGTATTTAAGTTGATGTAGAGAGCTCATTAATGTATCTGATATATGCACAGCCATGTTAAAGCATATTTTTCAGCTCTTATACAACATGAGGCCTCCCAACAGGAAAAGAAGCTCTGTAACTTCAGTGTTATTAGGGTGCCAGATTTTGTCTTTTGCTAAATCCGTCTGTGCTTGAGTCATTTTCCAATGAATGTTAATTAACTACTTTACCCTTTTTTTTTTTGCCAATAAATTATTGCTGTTAAATCGTCCTTTCACATACACCTTAAAAAAATTGTGTTGATTCAAACCAATGGACATGGAGATAGCTTTGGTTTCCATTTTATATCACTACACTTGAGTTTCTGCTGCTTCTGCTGCTTAAAGCATTGACATTTTTGAAACACACACACACACCCTGTGTCCCTTTTTTGTTCTCCTGTGCAACCTGACCAGTTTCATGAAATTCAATTCAACATCTTAAAGCTCCTGAGAAACTTTGTTCGTAATCATTTTTGCCCACCCTGTGGTTAAAACTGCACATCTTATCCTTCACTGATTAAGTCCTTTACTTGTGTAAGAAGGGTTTTCTGAAGGAAACTCAGCCTGAATGAGTTTTGACTTAATAAAATGTTGGACAATAAGTTGTTTGGGAATGTGTTGTCACTGAAACTTGCCATGTGGATAAGATAAATTGTGTTGTTGATAGTCTTGTTTGTTTTTGTAGCTCGTATGGAGACATCAATATTAGTTTCAGCCTGTTTCATAACCAGCTACAAAACTCCTCACTGGAGCTTGAATAATTGCTGGTTACTATACTATGGTATTTGACATATTAACTCTATTTATTAGCTGAATATTTGAAACTAAAAATAAGTTTCTTGTAAAATGAAAAGGTTTCTAGAAAGAAATGTTGTTAATTAAATGGAGTTATTAAACCACTTTTGACCATTTAACACAACCCCCTGTGGTCAAAATGAAACATCTGAGCCATGCTTTTGTCAAAATATAACATGGATCAAGCACCAGAGGAGGTTTTGTGCCCTGGATAAACCAGCTCTTATCAGCTTCTTTTTGAATGCTCCGTTTTGTGGAGATGCGAGCTGAGGGGGGCAGGTATTATTACATTTATTCTGAACCAACTGTCAGACTGTGTTTTCAGAGAGGGGAACCACGAACAAAGGACTTGGTTGGTTTATTTGACATTTTGGGGGTCAGGTGATACCCAGGTGTATGTGAAAAAATACTGAAAAAGGTGGTTTTCCAAAGTATCCTTTAACTTTTCAAACAAAGTGAGCCCCACTTTATTGATCCCCTATTGCGGGAAATTATTTTGTTCCAGCAGCTTACAACAAGGGACAGGGGAATACAACAATTGTAATGTAAGAGAACGTTTGGCTGTTTTTTCTTGTTTTTTGGGGGGCGGGGGAGAGGAGCTGTCTTCAGTGGATTGACTGTTTGACAAAATGAACGACAGCTGGAGCAGTCATTTGGATTTTGACTGTTTTTTTGCCCAGGCGCAGTGTCACAGATGATACCCTCACACTTCAACAGGAACATTTGGTGCTCTTTGAGGTTACCATAGTTACCGCATCACAGCAGGACCGGATGTCCATAATGCTGATCAACTTGTTACTTGTAGTGAATCTACAATTTCTGTTTCAAAGTATTAAAAGTCTGAAGAAACAATCAAGTGTGTGCGGACAGTAATAAAGAAAAATGAGCCAGGTTGTGAAATAGCTCATATAACCACCAAGTCCCCAACTTTTAATTTAAAGTCAGAGACAAAGAGAACAATTCATGGTAACAAACTAGTTTGTTAGATTTTTTTGTTGTGTATTGGTTCATGCTCTCGGGACAAAGCAGCAACAAGAAATTAATGAACATCCTTTAAAGGTTTCATGTCCTTGTAATTACTGTGCTCTCTCTGCTCGTGCAGAAAGGCAATTTATCTCAGAGTTCTCTGCTGCTAATTCAGAGTTTATGAGGGTTGCCTTTGGGTCTGCACCAGCACTTAACCACTTTTATAAACACGGGACTCTTTGCTCTAATTGCTGCATCCAGGCTACTGCTGCTGATACATAACTATTACATTTCATACACTCAGGAACAGCATCAGTTACTTTAGATCACTCTCTCTGAAACAAAATAACTCAAAGTAAACCTTAGAAGTAAAACAATAATTACGCTAACCTTTCTCAGCTGATGTCTCATATTGAGACCTGAAATAAACCAGTCCAGTGTTCCTTGAGTAAATAATGGAAAACATGTGGTTGTATGGTTAATGCTTAACTTTTTGACTATGTTGCCAAGATTTCACACTATACAGTCCAGGTCTCCATCTGACTTAACACTCTGAGGTGCTATATTATATTCACATACAGAAATACACTATGAAATTAAGTAAGGATGAAATAAGCAGACTTTTCAGGTAATATGTTGCTTGCAGAGACAGTTGTGGGACTAACTCTCGGGAGAGATGTGGGTCACGACTTAATCTCCATTAGGAAAACAAACACAGATGTATATAAGCGTGTTAGTGAAAGAAGTATTCAGTGTTCTCACAGTAAAGTATTCACTTTGAGGCATATACAATATAATAGTCACTGAATTAATCATAAGAAGGGATGTGACCCAGTGATATTCTCACTCCTTGAATGAAAGATATTTTCTGGAGAGTGTGTGCGTTTCTCATCCAAACCGGCTTTTTCAATTTATTTATTTATTTATTACCTCGACACACATGCGTGAAAAGTATGAATAGATTATAAAACATGCATAAAACAGTTTGCTAATTTTCAACCATATCTCTCTGCCTTCCTACACACCACTGGTATCAAATGGTGGTTGTCATAGCAACAGGCTCACAAGCCACAACAGGGCTTTTGGAAGACAAACACAGATCAGCATAACAGAAAATCTGTCTTATCCACATTTTTTTCTTTCTACAAACCTGTCCAAACCCAATTAACCCCAGCTAACAAGATTTATTCCTGCTTCTCTTCTTTACACCACACAATACCCTACAGGACTTATGATGCAGGCAACCTGAAGATTTCTATGACTGAGTAATGTACACTGATAGTTGTGGGGGGCATTTCAGGGATGGTGTGATAGTTGATGATTGGTCGGTAATACAGAATGGTGGGCTGATCGTTCCTGTTGGAGGTGGCCTCAGGGTTCTTCACAGGTGTAGGGAAGAAGTGTGAGTACCTCCCGTAGAGCGTATAAAAGATGGACAACGTGCCAGCTCCCCAAAGTGAAGGTAAAACATTTTGATCTCCTCGTATTGACTAGCTGCAGTAAAGGTAGTATGCCCGCCTCCTTCAAGTTGACAGATGGGACATGGGTCAAAGCATGACAGAAAAACACATCACATACTTTTTTCTCAAACATGGTTTCTGTCATTAGAGTTTGGTATTATTATGCTATCGGTTTAGTTTTAGGTTTATTTGAGTGAAATTAGAATGAGTTATCTAATGGGGTACTGTGACAAGACTGACAGCTTTGGTGACAAATGTGGCCCATCCGGCACTGTGGGCAAAGGATTTGCAGAGTGCAGGAGGAAACAAAAGGAATACAAACGTCTCATTGAGCTTTCCATATCACGAGTGTCTGCTTCATACATATCACAAGACGCTGTTACGCCGAGGTCTGTACTGACCTGAGGGATTGGTGTCATTTACCAGTATGCTTAAAGTGTGATATGGTTAGCCGTAATGACAGCCTGTCAATACCACAACTCGTATAGACACGATCCATATTGTGCAGGAACAAAGATCACCAGCATAATAGGTCGGGACCCACATGGGAGGTGTATTGGCTTCAATTTTGTACAACAACGGGAGGCGTCAACCCTATTTAATCAACATTACTCCTGTATGTGAACAATGTTGCTGTAACTGACTGTATGAAAACCAGTGAATGTATTTTTTTTATTTCATTTATTCCCCAAAATAGCTCCCTTGTTCATTGTAAATTATTTTGAAAAACAACTCTAAACTACAGCAAATGAAAGAAATACCAATGGACATATTTTGCAATGTCATTCATGATCAGACCATTTGGTCAGAATTGTTTTAAAAATGATGTAGGAGTCATTGATAAGAGTTAATAGACTGCTTCCATTTTTGGTATATTTAAAACTCAAAGATTTCTGTTACCCTCTCTTTGGCGGCACCTCTGGTAACAAACAGTAACTGCAGCTGTGTTACCTGGCACAACAGCTCTATATGTAAATCCAAAACCAAAGTATGTTGGTCACCTTTCAAATTAAACATTATTCTAAATAATGTAGGCCTTTAATTGTTTCCCTCTTTGAGTTCTGTTGAATTGTTGATGCCCCTGTGGAATATGGATAATTTGTTCAGTGTGCCCAAAGTCATGACAACTGAAACCAAAGGACTGGTTTTTGTTCAGTCCATTATTTTAGTACTCACCAGGCACTGAAAACCATCACATATTGTTGAGCTCTTTCCAGAGCTTGGACTTAGTGAGGAACCAAAAACTTGACACAGTCTCAGCAAATGTTGAAGTGTGACTTTGAAGGAGCTGAAAACTGTCGTTGGAACAAATTGTTTCTGAGGGGAGCACTGACGGAAGAATAACTGGAGCTCTTGTTAGTGGCAGTAATGGCATGAGCTGGTCAGTGAATTACACTTCCACCTCACTTACACCTCTGTGTGTGTTTGAAATCTGTCGATCAGTGAATCATGATCATTTCGCTTCTGTATGTTTCACATGAGCCACCGTTTGACTCAAAAACTGGACATCTTTGCTCCATCTGCTGTCCCAAAGGGCTGTATTAACATCTAAATGTTTATGTTATTGTTATGTATGTGTTTTATTCATATTTCATAGTGGTATACCTCTTATTTATCATTTCTACTAACTATCAAGATAACCCATCAAATGTCAATACTTTGGAAGTGATTCCTGACTATGTACTGCATGTTAAAAACAAACAATGATAAAGTAAGAATTAAATCATCAAATAATCAAGTGATTATATAACATACAAGAGAGTATCCAACATCTTACTACAAACAACTGGAATAAAAATGTTCTCTTGATAAGCTTATAACAGTTTCTCATAAAACTTTTTAAAAAGGTGTTACTCAAACATTTTTTTTTCATATGCAGTGTACCGCAAGATTTTCCATAAGAAAATCCTTAGAACTTTACTTTTCCTGCAGGAGGTGTGAAGCACTCCTTGCCCAGTCAGCACATCTTGCCTCTACTACACTTACAATATTTACAGTAGTGTTGAATAATTAATGTTTGGGCAGCTCAAGCCAAAGTTAAGAAGGAAATGCATAGCTGTAGACCTAGATACACACTGCAGGTTAAAATGTAGGACAGCATCTACCCCATGAATACTGCTTACTTAAAGGGAGCATGATTAGGCCCTGTTTGTAAAAAAAAAAAAAAAAGCCTTGTACATACAACACATTCAACATTCTTTTTTTCAACTATTTCATACAACCACTTGCCAACTACTCATCAGCACTTAGACATCACCAGAAATACACACTCCTGTGCATATTGACTGTCAACATATGCAGATGACATAACACTATTATGTGTTCATTGTTGTGTTATCGTCTAAAACCAACAGTTGCTGTGTTTTCAATACCTCAGAATAGGGCCTGTAATATCTGGAGATGGAGAGGGCTCTCTTACACATTTCACCATGTTTCCACAGGAGACCAGAGCAGACAATCCAAGCACCTGCCCCTCATGACTTTTGCGGGCATTGCAGCCATTCAATCCACTGGTATAGATACTATTGAATCCTTCACACTTTACCTGAAAACTGTCCATCACTAAATTAGGCTGAACGATGGTGTCGGTTGGCTTGTTGGTTTGAGTGCATGCCCTATATACAGAGGCTACCGTCCTTGACTCTGGCCCAACCCTCTGCTGCATATCTTCCCCACTCCCTACTCCCCGCATTTCCTGTCTCTCTTAAGCTGTTCAATCAATAAAAGCAAAAATGGCCAAAAATAACTTTAAGAAAATATCAGCTGGCCAATGACAAACTGAAAATTCACTGTATGATTAACTTGGCGCCATTCCTGTGACAAATGATGGGCCAGAGACAGTTGGTTAGAAAAAGAGGACAAGCCCACACACTTACTCAATGTCACAATAACTTGATTAAATCACTACGTTTTGACCTACTGGTGGCAGCTGGTGATAGCTATGACCTGATGAAGACCAGCAGGTCAAAACACAGTGTTATATATAAACGTCTCGTGGCACTGAGTAAGTGTGTAGGCTTATCTTATTTTTCTTGCTGTTGTTTTGTGATTGCCCTGCAACCTGCATGGTGTGCATGTAACTGACCTCTTTTTTCAAGAGATGGTTGGTGACGCATTTAACATCAACCAGCTTGGTCCTCCATGAGATTATAAGAGGAGCAAAAACACTTACCCTGAAATTTACTTAATGCAAAGCATGAGTCAGATTTTTCTGGCAGCATTACATGGAAACGGTTATTATGGACTGGGTTCAAGGACACGGCTGTAGTTACTGCACATTCCTGTAGGTGCCACCAAAGATGATGAAAAGGAGATCGAAGAGAAATGGCTTCCCTAATAAAAAAAAAGAAGAAGAAAAGCATCAAAGAGGTCTTTTTGGCTGACTTTTAAAGGAGTTGCTCACTGCCCTAGGTTTCAAAACCAGGAGAGACATTTGATAGATTATTATTATTATGGACTGGGTTCAAGGACACGCCTGTAGTTACTGCACATTCCTGTAGGTGCCACCAAAGATGATGAAAAGGAGATCGAAGAGAAATTGCTTCCCTAATAAAAAAAAAAGAAGAAAAGCATCAAAGAGGTCTTTTTGGCTGACTTTTAAAGGAGTTGCTCACTGCCCTAGGTTTCAAAACCAGGAGAGACATTTGATAGATCTGGATATAAAAGTAAGCAAGCACGTGAGAAAAGTTTGGTTCACAAACAATAATAAAAAGCAGAGTTTTCTGGGATATTTCATATTTATGCTATTTTACTTTGTCAAAAAGGAGCCAGTATGTCATTTTTATAACCTTGTTGAGCAAAAGTAGTGACTGAATTAATTATGTGACTGTCCTCCTCCTCCTTACTTCAGGTCAGCCTAATAAGCTGCATGTTTTTGTGTTTGGGAAGTCGGACTGGCTCCCCTGAAGACAGTGGAAGCCAAAAGCTGCCTTATTTAACAGAGCCATCTTGACAGCTTGATACTCAGCAGCATGGCAAAACCAACAGTGTGCCACAAGAATGACTCACCTAGATCTGATCCTGTCACCAAAAAGCAGTATTTACAGAAAGTATTAGAAAGCCAAATGAAGTGGACAAAGCTTAGCAAACATAGCAAGCTATTAACACTTGGTTGATTATGTGAACTCATTCACCACTGAATAATGACAAAGTTGTTCTCAAGTTAAGTCCTAAAAAAAAATAAAGATGAGGTAATTTTTCTCAAAGTTTGTATGCTATGAAATACAATTTGAAATACCAGTAAAGTACAAAAAAAATACTTCCTGGATTTATAAAAAGTGTTAGTTAGAGGTACTCTTTGAATCGAGATACATGTAGTCATAAATCCCATGAAAAATTCCAAGGCACTTTCTTTTAAACAATTAAGATGCCTTTGTAGTCTCTGCCTGCTCACGTAGACCTTAAAACAAACTCCTACGTGTTTCAGCATCAGACCCCCTTCAGGGAGTAAAAAAGATCAGAAGAAACAGCAGGTCCTTTTAAGAGGGCTTGCTGTTCGTGACCATGTTGGAGCATTGAAGGCATAATAATTGTTTAAAGAAAGTGCCTTGGAGTTTTTCTTGTGATTTATGAAATATCCCTGCTTTAAAGTACTTCAATGTTGAACAACAGACCAAATTAAACAACTGCAAACACACAAAAATACCGCTCATAATGTGGAGAAAACCAAGTGGGACCTAATTAAGCCATTGTTTAGGTTCAGTGATTACATGCATTCAGTGTTGTGGCCTGTTTTAAATAGCTTATAAAAGCACCACTCTCTGTATGTGTTAGTTTTGGATTTTAGGGGTAAACACAACTCTGTAACCACTTACAAGGTAACTTTTCAGAATAAAATAATATAGTGTGATTGTCAAATGCCAAGACACCTATATCAGTATGTGGATACCCTTGACTATACATAAAAATGGATGACGCACTTACATCTCTTGCATTTTTAATAAAGTGAAGCCAAAATACTGTAAGAATTGGCGCTGGTGATGTACTCTGGCAAAGGCACATACAGAAGAGATCTGGCTGGTAGAGCCATCAGGTTGTTGTTAGCCCCTTCTGCTAACCCAAACACACATTCAACTTACAGAGAAAAGGCATAGGCTGTTTTCAAAATGGCCTGCTACATACTACCTACTAATGTAGTAAGCAGTAGGTATTACCTACTACATATTGCGTTTGAATTTAGTATGTAGTATGACTGTTCTGTTCGATCTGTGTTGCAGTATGCTGAGCCAGACGTCACTGAATTTCCGGTTTAGGAAAGCAGAAGTAAACAATGGCCAAGCTGATAGAGAAAGTGCTTCTTTAGCATCCACTTATGATTTAAAAGGTTAATAAGTGGTTTATATGGAATTTAATCATTTTCACACCACCTAAAAACTGAGGACCCCCGTCAAAAAAAGAAGAGAAAAGAAAAAGCAGAATGAGCACTGTGCATTATGGGAAACAGTTCCCAAGGCAGACTGGTCCGATGCATACTGTGACATTTTCCAGAATCAGTAGACATCCGGGGAGTTTTGACATACTACAGATTTTGCTCTTGTTCACTTACTACATACTGAATTTTGGCCAAACCAGTACGTACTGCTAGTATAGTAGGCAGTTTTGAAAACAGCCTTAGATCCATCATGTATGGTCATATAAGTAACACAATCATTACATAGAACATATTCAGTGTCATGTGTGTATGAATCTTTGCAGCAGCAAGGTGTGAATTTGAAGCTGCAAAACACCCCGGTGCACTCATAACAAGATGGATGATGAAAAACTCTTAACAAGTACAGTTAGCGATGAGCCGGGCATGGCCTTGTGCCTCTGAAGCGCTTTCATCGCTCTGCAAATTTCTGTTTGCCTTTCAATATAATCCCATCTGTGGAGACATTCACTTAGAGCAGAGACGGGAACACATATAACACTTCTCTCCATCTGTGACCTCCCAGCTCCTCATCCTCCCTCTGAATGCAATGCAACAATGCAGAAGAGCAAGGGAGAGGGAGGAAGATTGCCTCACTATTCAGGTAGCTACTGATGGTACACAAGCTCAAGGATAGCAGATTCAATTCAGAGAACAAAAGTGTGATAAAGGCTACAAACCCACTTGCAAGATATTTTGCAGAGGATGTCGGGCGTTGAAGCGGAGAGGATTCAGTCTATTACTTAAGAGAAATTGTGATGAAAAGGTATGATTTTATGAAGAAAGACAAGACAATGACATGATACAGGTTTGATTTTCATTTAAGAGGAAAAGCATCATACACCTGTTTACTTTTTTATTTAGCTAAGCCATTTTAGATGTTTTGAATGTATTTTTTTAAAGGAATTTTGTCTGACTTTAAGAAGAGCACAAGATATGCTAGTAAATGTAACAGCATTACGTACAAAAATACAGAGAACTCCGAGAGCCTGTTTCTGATCACTCAAATATGCATTCTCTTGTTGCATTCTCACATTTTCTTTCAGTCTTTCTCTGCAGACTTTTCTCACCAACACCTTGAAAAACTAAGAGACCTTGAGCAATGCTGAAAAAAAATCAGACAGTGACTGCGTAGCTACCCAGCCCAGTTCAAAACACCTGCAAAAAAAGGCTCGGCTACAGTGAATCACACAAGTTTATTTTTCTTATTCCTTAAGCCATTTCATACCGGGTGCTGCAGTGCAGAGCATCTGATGTCGCATATACCACCATGAATGCCAAAAGCTCACTAAATGACTGGATCATTTCCGTCGAGGCATGTTGATGAAACCCAGACAAATATGGACACATTGATGATTTTGGCGACTCCACTGAGAGTGCTAATTGGCTGTTCTAATCAGACTTTTTTTCCCTGTGTTCCTGGTTAATCTGTGGAGAACAAATTTGCATGAGTCCTGACAGGAAACAGAGCCACAGTTTCTTTTCCCTTGACCAGTTTGTCATGGATCACACAACAGCTGCTGTATGAAATTTGCAGTTTCGCAGATTCCAACCAAACCCTGCTTTTCAAGCAGGGCAGTGTGAAATAAAAGTGTAAAATATTTATAAATATATACACTTGAAGGCAACAAAAGGAATTTTAGACAAGACACTTTAGGGATCTGCTCTCTGCTTGTTCAGTGCAGATATTCCTCTCTTCACTGCTGCTGGGTTTGGAAGGAGAACTGCATGTTTGTGTGTGAGTGAAACTGTTCACTTATCCAAAGACAGATTGTTAAATTATCCTCAGTCAACTATTTGTTCATTCAGCCAGAGATTATTCTAAAGTAGAGTATTAATGTTAAATATTGAACATATCTTCTTTCTCAGCCTGTGAAAACGAGGATGTAATGTCTGCACAAGGACAACATCCCTCATGATGTCATCTGGGTTATCTGGATTAGAAGTTTTACCACATTCCTGTCATATTGTAATCACAACTCACATATAAGTGTTATATATCTGCTGTATGCTGCTGCTCCTCAGAATGGACCTTTAAACACCATTGGAGTTTAAAGGCAGTGATATAGCTCAGCATTAGGGACATTAAAGGAAAAACATGAATGCTTCATTTGACCAAAGTCTATGTGAACAGTAGGTAAGAGAGTGAACCAAGATGTCATGGACTGAGTGTAACTGTTTTGTGCATGCACATTGTTTATCACTACTTCACAGCCATCTCTACAATCATACAACTTCCTGCACTTCATACATGAGTGCTGTTATAAAACATGGAGTTATGCCATCATTCATTCTATATGAACATAATATGGGAGTCAACAAATTTAAAATGTTTTTTAATGTTTGACAGAGTGATAACACGTTGAAGGAATCTATTGAAAGATTGCATTATGGGAAGTGTAGCATCATGTGTTTTGGAGTTTCGCCTTGTCTTTGGACTACAAGTCTGGAAGTTTCCTGTTCCGTCCTTGCAAGATGGACTGTGAGTGTGTCATTCTAAGAAAATGTGGACAAAAAGGGGTGCTGGTTTAGCTGGGTGGTTCAATCCCACACTTTATGTACAGAGGCTATACTCCTTGAGGTAGGCAGCCTGGGTTTAAATCTGACCTGCAATCCTTTCCTCATGTCATCCTACACTCTCTCTTCTCTGTTTCTATCACCTCTCTCTCTTACTCTCCTCTATCCCTCTTTCAAGACCCAACTCGGTCGAGGCATGATGGCTGTCTAACATGAGTCTGGTTCTGCCTGTTAAAAGGAAGTTTTTCCTCACCACTGTAACTAGCTAAAATACTGCGGTGTGCAATGCTCATGATGGATTAAGGTGGGGTAAGACTGAGTCTTACCCTGTCTTTAAGTTGGGTCTGTGTTCATAATTTGACATAGAGTGGTCTAGACCTCCTATGTTTGTGAAAGCGTCTTGAGATAATGTTTGTTGTGATTTGGCGCAATACAAATAAAGATTGATTTCTTGATTTCTTGATTTCTTACACTCTATCTGATGTTTTATCCGCTACATAAAGGTATTAAAAAGACCAAAATAATCTAAACAATTTTAGAAAATGAAAGCCAAATGCTATGCAGAGCATAACGCTCTGGCATAGCTCAGCTGTTTTCTTTAAAGGAGTGATTGAATGACACATCTGTGAAATATTTTGATCATCCGTTACTTTAGTTGCAACATGAGGGCTCATATTCAACAATGTTTAACTTGGAGTCAATAGACACACCTGTTCATCCACCTTTTCCCACTGCTTTGAAAGACAAAGGTAAACTTGGCATTGAAAGTGATGTCATGATGTGGAAATATAACTAATAAAATTGAAAATGATCATGTGAAAAACAAACTTGTGGTCTACGCTGAGCATAAAGAACTATTTACTGCCGTCATGATATTTTTTAATACAACTCAACTGATGCCAAATTTTCCTCTTTCATTTCCAGTTTTGACTTAGTTTCTAAGTTTGATGCCAAAGTCTATGTTTAACAGCAGCAGACTTATACTGGCCCAGAAGCTGCACTGGCAAGTTAATTGTGGCAGATCGTGCTGCAATTTTTCATTGAAACAAGTTAGAGAATAAATCTGTCACTTCTTTTAAAGACTCTGGGTTATTCATGAAATGTGGAAACTTTGATGGCATTAAAAAGAGAAGCTGAGGTGCAAGCACAAAGTGTATCTTTTCCCCACTGCGGGTTCATGTGCTCACAATGTTTGTTTTCCTTCCTAACCCCTCTTTCTCATTCCTCTTTCCTCTTCATCCTAACCAGATAAAAACACTTTTGATGATCTGGAATTAATCAGATTTATCACCAGATCACTGAAGCACATTAAACACTGTGCTTGCTTCTGAATAATTCAAATAAAGGCAAAACTCAAATGGGATGATTGTTTCATGGCAAAAATAATTAAAAAGAACACTTTGGGGTTCTTCAGCTGTGAGCGTCACCTCATTTTGAAACCCTCAACCTCTATCTGCACACATCCAGAACTCGTCATTATTATCGCCTGAAGGAAAAGGAAACAAAAAATATCTTTTTATAGATCCATAAATTATTCATAGAGTGTTACAAATGCCAGATACACAGATTTGGCAGAGGCATGCAGTTTTTTTACCCATGCTGATAATTCAGACCTACAACACCCTGTGTTTTTTCTTTCATCCACCTGGCAGAGAACAAGAGCTACCCTGCCTCAGACCACTGCCGTCATTGCATTCAGCATCTTTTGTTTATTTTTTGAGCTGCTTTGATGATTCGCTTTCATGAAAAACTCCTGTGCCTTCTCTTGCTGTAGTGATCTGCATTTTTACCCCCCCCCGCCCCCCAAAAAACAGCAAAAGAACACATTTTAGCTGTTTTCTTTGAGCAGAAATCTCTTCTTCAAGTTTTAATTTGAAGTTGAATTTGTTAACACTCTTCAAAAACAAGTCTTAACAATCAATCATTTGTTTGTACAAAACTCTCAGTGCAACATAGAGCAAAGAAATGTCATTTGGTCGTCTTGTATGAGAGGAGAGAAAATGGAGCAAGAAGAAATATCACGAACACCAGAAC
This sequence comes from Notolabrus celidotus, assembly GCF_009762535.1. Lineage (NCBI taxonomy): Eukaryota > Metazoa > Chordata > Actinopteri > Labriformes > Labridae > Notolabrus > Notolabrus celidotus. Next base: position 9,510,108 of record NC_048272.1, on the reverse strand, counting down.
CAAATATTCTTGTCAGCTTGTCAGTCTAAAAGTAGAAAAAAAAATCAGTGCATGAATTCTAACATCCTTGGATTAACTAATTTGTTGAGGAGATCATTAAATAGATGCAGACAAAAAAAGGTATGATGCAAACGGTGCTGCATGAACGGAATGAGATACTGACGTAGTTTGTTCAGATTATAGGTGTGTTGTTTGTGTAACACCTTTGTGCAAAGCTGTCTGCTGTAGTGCGGAGTATCACTGCAGCAGCAGCAGCAGCGTCAGGTGCTTCAGGAGGAGGCGTTTGTCACCCTCTAGTGTCAAAGAGAGGAACTGCGTTTGTTTCAGAGACCAAGTTGGAATCTGAAAGGAACGGACAGCTCGATGTATTATTCAGTGGCTGCAGAGCTTTTGAGTATCTGTGGTTCAAAATCTGAGCAGATCAAGATATTCTGCAGACAGTATTATGAGTTCAAAGCCACTGTGCCAAGTCTACATTCTAAAATCTGATACGATGGGATAGTTTATATCCCCATATAGAGAGAAAAACATATGAAGTTAAAGTGTTGACCCTGAGCACATATCAGCATTTAAAGAACTTCTATCTAAGAGTCTTATATAATGGCTTAGAGACACATATTTATATAACAGCAACATAGTCTCGTGTAACCCTACATCTTATCGTACAAATATGAGAACAAAAGCACATTTTACATTCATTTTGTCTCATTCACACGTGAGCTTCAGTTGTTACACAAACACTCACTTCTCATCACTCTGTCTCTGTTTTGATACAAACAAACACTTGCAGTGGTTATTGATTGGTGCTGATGCCTCAGTAAAAAGGTTCTGAGTTCAAACCTGCCGCTTGCTGGTGCCTGTATGTTCTCCTCATGCTTGAACGTTTTTTTCTCCAGATGCTTCGGCTTCCTCACCTAGTCCAGAAGTGTGTAGCGCAGGTTGATCGATGACTCTAAATTCAAATACCCTATGAGTGTGTTTGTCAGCACTTGTCTGTCTCCATTTGTCAGCTCTCAGCTGGGAAAGGCTCCAGCTCCCTGTGATCCACCAAGGATCAGCAGTGTCACAAATAAGAAAATGTCTGTTCCAATAAGAGTTTATAGTCTCTACAGTAGCTGTTACATCAGAATCCTGTGCACTTGCAGACATGATTTATTCTCTATGAAATGTATAAATAGATCCAGGCTAAGTTCTGGCTGTTTTCCGTCTCTTTCTGAGTGTGTTTGGTCTAAACACTCTCAGCTGGCAGAATTACTCTCTGCCTCTGAGTCTGAGGCCTCAGCCTCATCTGCAGATCCAGTCAGGGATGGGTAAGGTCTCGGCTGGTTCAAGTTGACGTAGTTCACCTTCAGACTGATGTAGTGCTCTCCTTCTAGACAGGACAGGATTTGCTGTACCTCTGAAACCAGGCTGCTGAAGCTGGGTCTGAATTCAGGCTCCGGGTCCCAACATGTCAGCATGATAGAAAAACTGTGGGATGCAGAAATGGGAAAATGAGGGTTGATGCTTGCTTGAAAAAATATAAAGTATTTGATGTAGATGATACGTCGCCTGAGAAACTTAGTTTATGGAAAGGTAACAAAATTGAGTTAATCTCCAAAGAGGGTTGAGTGGTTCTTACAGAGTGTCAGGGCAGAACTGCGGCTGAGGAAGCCGACGCCCCTTCAACAAGTAGTGTGTGATGTCGTAAGGGTCCACATTCGGATACGGGCTTGCACCTCTGGTCATCAGCTCCCACATTAAGATGCCGTATGACCACTAGGAAAAACAGAGAAGCAGTGTGTTGATACAAACAGAATGGGTGTAACAAGCATTCATTCAGGATGAAGTCTACTTACTACATCAGACTTGGTAGTGAACTTCTGTGTTTGCAGGCTCTCGATAGCCATCCACTTCACTGGCAGCTTCACCCGTTTGTGATCCTGAATGCTGTAGTACTCTTTGTCATAGATGTCCCTTGCCATCCCAAAGTCAGCAACCTTCACAGTGAAGGTTTCATCCAGCCTGAAAAGAGAAGAAATCTTTAGAAAACCGTCCTGTCCAGCCGAGCACAACGATCAGGAGAAACCAAGTGAAATGCAACCATTTGAAAAATTAAGTGTTGATTAAAAGTGATTGTTCCATTAGTGGTTTGCCGTGCATGGGTATGATGCTGAAAGATTGAAAACAGAACTTAATATTTATTGTCATATTCTCAGTTTTCCTAACTTTAGGAATAGGTCATTTATTTCCATCTCTGATGAATAACTTTAACCATCAAATCCACCGTTCAGTCTTGTTTTTACCAGCGATGCAAAATCTCTCAGATCAGGCCCTTCCTTTCACACCATAACCTAGAAATTGTCATCCATGCATTTATCACTTCCCGATTAGATTATTGTAACTCACTCTATACCTGCCTAAGCAAACACAACCTCTCAAAACTCCAGTTAGTCCAAAACGCCGCTGACAGACTCCTGCACACACACCAATAAAAGGGAACACATCACACCAATTTAGCCTCCTTTCACTGGTTGCCTGTGGGTTTTAGAATTGATTTTAAGTTTTTAACTCTCACCTTTAAAGCAATAAATGGACTGGTCCCTGAGTACCTAAGTGAATGCCTTAAAATGTATGTCCCCAACTGCTACCTGAGATCCTCCCGCAGGTCCCTTTTGGAACTTCCAAGGTTAAAAAGTCAAAAACCAGAGGTGACCGGACCTTTGCAGCCAGGGCCCCGTCACTCTGGAATGACCTGCCGGAGGAGATCAGGCAAGTCACATCCTTGTCCTCTTTTAAATCTCTTTTAAAAACACACTTTTTTAAATGTGCTTTTACTTCTTAACTCATCACTGACTTTTTTAATTTCTGCATGGTTTTTATTATTGTTTTTACTTCACTCATTTTAACTCTCCTTACAGGGTTCCCATTCTTTTCCAGGACATTTCCAGGACATTTTCATTGATGATCAAGCTGGTATGACAGTCTAAATTTAGTTCCTAATTTAGTTCCTAAATAGTCTAATATGTTCCTCTCAGTGGAAGTCTACATTGAAAGACATGTAGTCTATGGCTATCAATGAAATCATCTCTTACATACTTAAAAATTATGGCAAATTGATAATAGAATAATGCAACCACAGATGTACAGCACTTCACTTTACAAAAGAGCCTGCAAAGGAATCAGGAAGCTGCCTTACTGAAATAATTAAATAATCAGTGACAATGATCAGAGGATCAGTGCTTTAATGACCTAAATAGAACTGAATGACAAAATGGCCACAAATGTTTCTCAACTCAACTCAAACTCAAAATATACCTGCTTAATAATGATATTCATCCTGCTAAGTGGTCGATATAAAACAAAGCAAATGTCACGTTTTTTTGTTTGAGTTACCGTAAACTCTGAAAAAATCGCACCGGTGTAAAGACGCACTCTGTATTTGAAGATCTCTCAGAGGTTTAAAAAAATGTAAACTGTCTTCCTGCATGGCGATGTCTATTATGATCAGCGATGTCTACAACGTGGAGTTTCTGTGCAGCTGTGTCGCTCTTTTTGTTCCGTTTGTTTTCACTATCGGGAGTTTGCACTCCTACTAGCTAGAGCAGGGGTTCTCAAACTTTTTGGAGCCAGGGACCCCTTACAGATGAGAAAATTGTCCATGGTTCCCTCATAATTGTAACACAGATTAAGCACATTAGCACAAAAGCTGCGGCTCTGAGCCGATGCTTTATAGTGAATCAGAAGAGCCAGCTAACATTGAGAGAGGGCCGGCTCCCAGTTTTTTCCTTTCGCTGCTTAGCGCTCTCAGTGCTCAGCCCCAGCTCTGCTCACAGCAGAACTTTGTTTTGATTGGTCAGCATGGCGGCCATGCGGCAAATCACATGAGGATATAGGATACAGGTGATGGAGGGGAGGCTGTGTATCCTGGCTTCATCTGCTCCTTCAGAGAGAGTCTTCTTGAAGAACGGGCAAATACTCACTGAGAGGAGAAATCGGATCAGCCCATCCAAGCTGAGGCATCTGATTTTTCTCAATGCCAACCTGAGGACATTAATAATGTTTGCTCGAGTTTGGTTCTGGTTCTGTTTGCTTGAGTTTGGTTCTGGTTCTGTTTGCTCGAGTTTGGTCATGGTTCTGTTTGCTTGAGTTGGTTCTTTTTCTGTTTACTTGAGTTGGTACTGGTTCTGTTTGCTTGAGTTTGGTTCTGGTTCCAGTTCTGTTTGCTGCAGTTTGGTTATGGTTTGGTTAGATTCTGGTACGGTTCTAGTACGGTTTTGGTTCGGTTATGTTCTGGTTCGTTTCTGTTCTGGTTCCGTTCTGGTACAGTTCTGGTTCTGTTCTGGTATGGTTCTGTTTCGGTTCTGGCACAGTTCTGGTTCGGTTCTGGTTCGGTTCTGGTTCGGTTCTGATTCGGGTCTGGTTCGGTTCTGGTTCGTTATGCTTGGGTTTGGTACTGGTTCTGTGTGCATGAGTTTGGTTCTGGATCTATTTGCTTAGGTCTAACCCTAACCCTAATCCCTTCAGAGAGAGTCTCCTTGAAGAACGGGCAAATACTCACTGAGAGGAGAAATCGGATCAGCCCATCCAGGCTGAGGCATCTGATTTTTCTCAATGCCAACCCGCACTGAGGACTTTAATAATGTTTGCTCCAGTTCAGTTCTGGTTCTGTTTGCTTGAGTTTGGTTCTGGTTCTGGTTCTAGTTTGCTCGAGTTTGGTTCTGGTTCTGTTTGCTTGAGTTGGTTCTGTTGCTGTTTACTTGAGTTGGTTCTGGTTCTGTTTGCTTGAGTTTGGTTCTGGTTCCGGTTCTGTTTGCTTGAGTTTGATTCTGGTTTGGTTCAGTTCTGGTACGGTTCTGTTCTGTTCTGGTTCGGTTCTGGTACGGTTCTGATATGGTTCTGTTCTGGTTCTGGTTCGGTTCTGGTTCTGGTTCGGTTCTGGTTCGGTTCTGGTTCGCGGCTGGCTAATCATAACCCTAACCCTACCCTAATCATAACCCCTAACCCTAACCCTAAACCTAACCCTTATCCTAACCCTAATCCTAATCACAACCCGAACCTTAACCATAAACTTAATCCTAACCCTAACCCTAATCCTAACCCTGACCCTAACCCTAATCCTAATGCTAACCTTAACCCTAATCACAACCCTAACCCTAATCACAACCCTAACCCTAATGCTAACCCTAACCCTAATCCTAATTTAACCCTGGTTCGGTTCTGATTCAGATCTTGTTCGCTTCTGGTATGGTTCTGGTTCGGGTCTGGTTTGGGTCTGGTTCGGGTCTGGTTCGGTTCTGGTTGGGTTTGCTTGGGTTTGGTTCCGGTTCTGTGTGCTTGAGTTCGGTTATGGTTTGGTTTGGTTCTGGTATGGTTCTGGTACAGTTCTGGTTAATTTAACCCTAACCCTAAGCACAACCCTAACCCTAATCATAACCCTAACCCTAACCATAACCTCGACCCTAATCACAACCCTAACCCTAACCCTAACCCTTACCCTAATCCTAACCCTAATCCTAACTTAACCCTAACCATAAGCACAAGCCTAACCCTAATCACAACCCTAACCCTAACCATAACCTTAACCCTAACCCTAGGATCAGGATGAGAATGGTTTTGTAAAAGAATAAATGCACAAAATTGGGCAATTATAAGGCTTCTCATAAAAAACACACTACGTAAAAGGGTTTTCAACACACAAACCATTAGTTTTTGCAAATTTAAGGTAAAATATAAGGCTACAAAAGATCCTAAATTAAGAGCCGTTCGGGAGTCGAAAGAGCCGGCTCTTCTTTGGGAGCCGAGTCAGAAGAGCAGCACAGTGTGCACTCAACTTTCAATGAATTGGGATGTGTTTTGTTAATAGGGTCAGGTCGCACGCAGCCATGTTGGAATAATTTTCCTTGACTATATGTGATTTTCCAGGACATTTTACCTTTTCTACCATTTTCCAGGTGTTTTCCAGTACTGGAAAACTGGTCAACTGTTTTCCAGGTTTTCCATGACGTGTGGGAACCCTGTCCTTACCTTTGTTATGTACTTTGTTGTTTTTAATCGCTGTCTTGTACTCTGTAAAGCACTTTAACTGTAAACATATTTTTAAAAGGTGCTATATAAATAAAACGTATTATTATTATTATTATTATTATTATTATCTCAAAGAAATGTCTCTGTGCATTAAGTACCCTGGGAACCAGAATTATCAGCTGGCTCATGGCCCTCTAAAATCTGTCTCATTCAGAAAGATTTCAGGGGGCCTGACTGAAGTGGACAAATACAAGCTTTTATCTCATGTGTGCTGGACTAGAGTGACATTGAGGAATTTTAAAACAACCAAATATGGCTGCCACTGATTGCATCATTACTGACTTAACTGGGCAGTAGGTCATGTGACGTAGTAGCATTGACTACAGCATTAAGTTATGACAAATATCTGTGTGTTTTATTAAACTATAAGCAACATGTGGGTGTTGGAGCTAGCAAAGTATAGGCTCAAATCCAAAGGGAATCGTGCTTTCTCTGTCAGAGCTCCTCGACTTTGGAACGACCTCCCTGAGGAGATAAGGCATGCATAGTCAGTGACATCTTTTAAATCTCTTCTTAAAACATATTTTTACAGACTTGATTTTATGTGACCTCATCCTATTAACCGCTTTTGTTTCTATTTTGTTATTAATTTTAGTTTTTATCCATCTAATTCATTGTCTTAAATTGTATTTGATTGTTTGATTTTATTATTCATTGTTTTAATTTTTTTTCTTTTATTATTTTAATATTCCTAATTCATCCTTTGCACTTTTTCTAATTTCCCCAATGTGATGTTGTCCTTTTACTCTGAAAACCTCTTTTATTGCCCTTTAAATGCTTTTATTTACTTCTCCATTTTTATTTATTTATTTGTATTTATTTATTATCTATTTACCCTGAAAAACCTCTCAACAATGATTTACTGGTCAATTGTCACACCACTCCATACTGTTTAATTGACATGTATTCCTTTCAACCTCTTCCTTGCATTTTGTTTTGCATTGATCAAATTTTCTCCTCCCTGTCTGTCAATTTGTTTACTCTGCTATTTGAACTAAGCTGTGTTTGTCAAAGTACTTTGTAAACATTTGTTTTTAAAGGTGCTATATAAATAAAGTTATTATTATTATTATTATTTTTTTTTTAATACAAGTCTTCAGGTTGTGGCCCTGCTGGTTGAAAAGGCATTTCAGTCTAAGCCAGGAGAAGTTTCAGACTACATTGGTCTGTCGTTATCAAGCCATGCTGTCAGTACTGGAGTAACCCAAAAAGCAATGTAAGCAAAAATGATAGAACATTTAGCTAGCCCCAAAATACATCCACGAATTGACATGATAGCAGTACAATAAGAAGTAAAAAGGCCTCATTAGGTTTGACAAAGCTTTTCCACTCATGTCAGTGATGGAGTTAAAGGTGGGAGTATTCAGTTAGATTCACACTCACATGCAGTTACGTGCAGCCAGGTCTCTGTGGACAAATTTCTTCTGGGCTAAATACTCCATACCCTTGGCAACTTGGAGTCCAAAGCCAATCAGGTCTTTCACTGTTGGGTTCTGTGGGGAATTAATTAAACAGAGCTTAACCTTTAAAAGCGAAGCGGTCAAAAGCAAACATTAATGATCTACAGGTCATGACTTCGTTGTGTAATTTACCCTCTTCTCAGAGCGGATAAAATGTCGCACATCCCCATGCTTCATATAAGGTAGAACCACTAGAGGGAGCCCTTCTTTGGGCAGCATGATGCCCAGCAGAGACAGTATGTTAGGGTGATGGAAACCTTTCATGATGATGCCCTCTCTGAGGAACTGGTCCACCTCTCCCAAATCTGTGATCCCTGATGATACAACACATACTGTTATAGTTTAATACAGAGCATATAGAGAGGATTAAATCATGAAGTGAGGATTAACGTACTGTTTAATGATTTGACAGCACAGTGGGTCTCATGCTTGTTGCTATCAATTAGGTATCCATGATAAACAGTTCCAAAGTGGCCTGCATGAGAGGACAGTGTGTTTATTATGAATATCTTCTTCAAAGAGTGCAACAAAAAAAGATTGTCAATGCACAATGGTTACCTTTTCCGATTATCTGACTATCCTCAATCCTGAGCATGTCAGCGGGGATCAAGACATCTTTGACCTCCTCAAGAAGATCAGAACTCAGACTGACCATGGAGATGTTGTCTCGTGGCATCAAAGGGATCGCCAAATGGTCATGGCTGGCAGCATATACCAACCCTTGGAACGCCATTGCTCCTGAACCTGAAGTTTGACTGGCCAGATCAACTGTAACAAAGCAGGACAAACACACATGAGGATCAACATAAAAATAGACTATATATTTCAAAGAGCTACTATAGCGTTACAGTGAAAGCATGAGGCAAGGGTTAGCAAAAGACAGACTGAATAAGTGTTTACTTTTAAATATTTTCAAAGATGAATAAATGTGGATGTCTGACCTCGTCTGTAGTCACCTGTTGGGGAGGAATTACGGCTGCTGCTCATGCGGTTCTGTGAAAGCATCGTTGATAAACGATTCTCGATGTTGGCTGAAAATAAAAATACCATAATGATATACATTTGACTGAGCAGCAAATAAACAGAGGTTAGTGCATTATGATTATACAGTTGTGCTCATAAGTTTACATACCCTGCAAGAATGTATGATTTCTTGGGTAGTTTCTGTTGTCATTATGATATAAAAAGAGTTAACACAGTTGTTTGACAATAAATGGCTTCACCCAACCACTAACCATGAGTGAAAAAAATGTTTTTCTCTTATCATTCATATTCTCTGAAAAATGGCCCAAAAGAAGTCACAAATTTTGCCAGGGTATGTAAACTTATCAGCACAACTGAATATACATTCAAACTTGTATTTAAAACTAAAAAAACATGAATTAGTATATAGCAGAATTTCCTCACCTCTCTTTTTCTTCCTCAAATGGATCATCACTACTAATGCAAGTCCAGCACCTACCACCAAAGCAACCAGGATACCCAGCACTATTCCAATGATCACAGTCGCCTGGTTGCCGTCATCGTTCACAACTGTACCCACATCGTAAACTACCCTGTTCACAGACACCTACAGGAGAGAAGGATGATATTGCTTGTTGAAAAAGTTATATCCATTATTACAAAGAATATATTTTTTAAGGTTGGTGATTAAGAAGCAGTCCCTCTCACCTTGACAGGCAGTCCCTCACTAGGGATGACGAGGCCTTTGGGGATCCTGCATGTCAGTTCATTGAGAAGAACCTGGGCGTTACAGTTCACTCCACCAATGGTCATAATGATCTTCATGCATGTGCTCACTGTATTCAGTTTATTATGCTGTAAAATATGAAAGAAAGGAAAGACATTAATAAAAACAGTGATGAGGAGGATATATGAATATATGGAAATATGAATATAAGTGTTGTGAATGTATTAATGAGATGTTAATTTAACATTTGAATTACTTAATCAGATGTAAATGTAAACATACATGTAGTGAAACTTCCGTCTCTCCTGGTTTTAGAGGTAATAATTTATCATCATTTTCAAATGGAATGACTGTGACATCAGGGTGATAGTCAAATCGACTTTTCCAGAGATTTTTTTTCCCGTCCATGTGAATAAAAATCACTCCTGTGTCTGACTTGTCTTCAGGCATTTCCTCAGGAAAAGCCGGGGCCCAGCACTCCATGTGTGTTGCATTCTTTGTGCCACTGCAGACCTGAGGAGGAATATTGTTTGAAATCAAAACTGCTATCATAGTGAAACATAATTCAAACGTATTTTCAGTCAAATATTAAGTACAGATGACCATTCCTAATCTTCTCTACCTACATGAATCTTTAATTTCCCTATGAACTCAATGGCCTGGTTTGAATAGAACGGTAATTTAAGTGGATCATTTGAAAACTGTTTCACACAAAGGATGAAATCAAAGAGTTAACTCACTTGTTTAAGAGACTGATTGGGTGGAGTGTTTGGAGTGTATTGAATCTCAGTTTTATGTGCAGTGTCAAGATTCTGACCCTCTATCACCAGCTTGGAACCACTGTATGAAATGAGCATGTTAATGATCCATGATTTTAGCACAAACATGATTAGTCTTTTTATTCTCAAGCAAGCTGTTTTGAGAGGTGACATGGCATGGGGAATGTATTTTACCTTTGGAAACTGCAGAGAGGTTGTACAGAGGTTATGACAGGGTTTTTCTTGTAGAGGAATGTCTCGGTGATCGTCACTTCTAATTCATCGATGACAACTTTTACAGGTACATCCCCCACACCTGCTGCAGCTGCTGTGGTGCAGACGATTGAGGACAAAGCCTCACTATCTGTAGGAGAACTGAAAAGAGAAAAGAGACAAGATTAATTAGGTATCTAAACATTATAAAATTGCTGGTTTGGAGAGTATAATTTTTCCGAAGTTGGCTGTGTTTCTTACCTTTCAATGTTGCATTTTTTGCCCCCAAAGAAGACATCTCTTTTTACCCCAGAGGTAAGATATCTGCCTGTCAGCGTAACTGTTGTTCCTCCAAACACAGGTCCATAATTGGGCCTGATTTCTGTAATGCTGGGCTCCTAAATACATGAAACATTTGTTCAAATTATGCATAGAATTAAGGCAACATTTATTCTGAATTGGTTCATATGGCTTAAAAGTGAGCTCTCTCACCACAACAGAGAAGCCAGACATCTCTGTGTTGCCATCGATTGAGTATCTGCCCTTCACTTCACCCTCCTTTACGTTCAGAGTGATGGTGAGGTTGTCTTGTGGACTGATTTCTTCTATCCTGCACACAAGCCTGTATTATAGACACAATGAGGGAAGTGTGTTAATTCTTCAGATTAAGCTTTTCCTCAGAGCTAACAGTTTGTTAGACAGAAAGAACATAAAAAAATGAAAGGATGTGAAAAAAAACAAGTTAACAGTATTAAACAAATGTTACAACCTTTCATAAGGTGTGTCAGTGTGGCATCGCTAGGGTATTTGCACCATTTAATTCCATTCTCACAGTTTGTATAACTTACATGATAGAAAAACAATTGCTACTTGTTGACTTGAAGGTCCTCAGACTTAGATTGGGTCTCGCTTGAACACAACTCGTGTAGGTGCACTTTCCTTTAGAGGCCTGTTTTGACAGTTTTGCTTGACTTCTGCTTCCTACATTTGTTGTTCATTTGACTAGTTATGATAGATCCACTATTTTTTGTTCAGTTTGCTTTTGTGCAGTCTGTTCATTCTGTAGTTTGGCTGTCAGCTGCCATTTACTACTATTTTGGGATGCTGGTATTTTAATATTTATGGAATTCCTGGCTTTAAGATAAGATAAGATAAGATAATCCTTTATTCGTCCCACAACGGGGAAATTTAAGTGTTACAGCAGCAAAGTAGACAGTGCAAAACAGTATTGTTATTGATTGTAGAGTCTGACCACTGCAGGAAAAAAAGACCTGCGGTATCTCTCCGTGAGACTTACCTGATTTGCTCTTTGTGGTTCAATTAAATCGGGGTAACAAACTGAAATAAGCTACAAAATATTTTGCATGACCACATTAATTGGAGGGAAGTAAATATGAAATTGATCTACAGATCTACTTGATCTATTTAATAGAGGTAAAAATAAATAAAAAGGAGACAGGTCTGGGAGACTTGCAATATAAGGGTAGGGTTAAAAAAATGACCCATTTGCATACAGAGGTACAGTTAAGTAATTTCGTTGTCAAAATATGGTGAGAAATAGAACAACTTCCACTCTGTACATTAGAGATAAATGGGAAAAGGAACTGAACAGAAAAATAACCATGGAACAATGGCATAACATGTGTAGGACAGAGTAGATCATCAAGCTCTAGAATGTGGAGGGAATACAGTTAGGGAAATATTGTGAGATTTTTCATCACACCGAAACTTAAAGGCAAATTCTCACCTGTTCCACAGACTTGCTGGAGACAGTGTGGTGAGCATGATGTTGATCACGCTCATGTTTATTGGCAATGTGTGAAAATGACTGAATACCGGGATGAAGTGTGGAAAGGAATGACAGCAATTTTAGGTTATGATCTTCCTAAGACATGTGAAGTGCTGTATCTGGGAAATTTAACACAGGAAAATGTACAACCCAAAGACATGTACCTGGTTGGAATACTACTTCTGGCATCAAAGAAAGCTATAACAAGAAGGTGGTGTAAGGAGGACACCCCCACTCAGAAAAACTGGTTGGACATTATTGAAAAACTACATGATATGGAGAACTTTACACACAGTTTAAGACTTCAACAATCTGCCTGCCAAGGACAATGGAAAAAGTGGACTGACTTTATAACCCATCAAAAATTCTGAAGAGAATGGACGTTTTTAAAGGAGGCTTAAAGCTAGGGTTGGCAGTCTCGGAAAACTAGCATGAATTTGAATGTAGCATTTCCTCAGGACTCCGTCTAACCCCTCCCCTCCTCCCTCAGAGCTCCTCCAAAACGACGTGTTTATTTTGATGTAACCTCACCAAGAAAATCCAAATAAAATATAAGTAAAAAAAAAAAAAAAAAAAATGATCCATGTAGCCAAATACTGCAGCAGTAGTTGCAGTATGTATGCAGTACAAAAAACTGAATTTAACATTGTATTGCAAGTTCAGCACTCACTTTGTACCATTGCTCTTCTCAGGTAGGACAGTACATGCGGTCCCAGTGCCCACTGTGATAACATGGGTGTCGCTGCTGATGCTGCGCGGAGGCCCAGGTGAGCGAAACTCCCAGCCGCACAGTGTCATTTCAGTCTTACCACCAGCAGGAGCAGCTTTAGGGAAAAACTGCAGAAGAAAAAATTACAGCAATCAGCGTCTAAGTACACTCAGTGCAACTTTGGTACTCCTGGTGGGTTAACTTCAATCTATGGCTAATCAGTTACAGCAGCATATCTACCTCTGTTACGACAGGCGCACAAGAGTCTGTGTTCCACTGTGAGGCACACTCATGCTGCCTCGAGCAGATTCCCGAACACCAGCCACACTTCATGAAGAGTGGAGCTGTCAGACATTTGGGGCATGTGGCAAAATGTGCACACCCTGGTCCTGCAGAAGGTACCTTAAACATCTGGTAAAAGACAAAACAGACACAAAGTGTAAAAACAGAGCATGTTATTCCTGGATATTTTGCAGGGATTAACCATGTCTCTGCAGCATTATTAAAGCGTTACTGGAGTTCTAAGAAAAATCTACAGCCAAATCCTAATCCCCATCCTGAAACCTAAGCACTGAACTCTCATGGAATGATGTCCAGCATGCAGTGGGAAAGTCTGTGTAAGTTGATATAAAAATGAGGACTGGTACACACTATCATGACACTACAGGTTGCCTCAAAACAAGATGTGCCTTAAAAAAAAAAGTGCATGATGTATTATCCTTTAGAAAATGTAACCAAAAACAATGTACACAACTGTAGAAATGTGGCATACATAACCACAAAAGTGATTAACTAATTTTGACAGTCATAGATGACACTGTTTGCATTTTTTCATCATCACACCCTTGCTTTCTGTGTTTAAAATTTGATTTTTTCTCCCAAACTTTATCAAAAATGAAAACATCTGGAGAGCTGATCAATCATGTTCTTCTCGTGTCCACACTTGATGACCTGGCAGTGGGACAGCGCTGAACTCTTACACAATTACCAGGAACACGCCTCGAAGTGTGCTGAGGCATACTTTCTTTAGCACACTTCTAACACAGCTGAGTCTTTTAGTCATGATGAAAACTACATTTTTTTCATCTTTTCTCTGATAAATCACACAGCACTTGTATTCTTTTGTTTTGTCGGTTCAACTTGAAGCTGTATTCCTCTGTCTTCCTTTGTCACTGATGAGATGATAATACACCGGGTGTGTTATTTGGCTTGAACTTGTACCTTTGTAGCTACTTGTAAAAACATCTGGAACTCTGTTCAACTAGTTGTCCAACAACAACTGCGCACATGTTCAGGCCGAACATGCTTGTTGCGTGCCTTATGTTTAAGTCTGTTTTGACACTCAATGACCTCTTTGCAAAAAGAAAAAAGGCCGAGAAATTTCTAAGTGTGCTCCCATCCCCTCTTACTCCTATAAGCAAGGGTGTCGTAGTGGGGGGAAAAGTGGGACTGACTACCTATGGGCCAAGTGGGGAGGGGGGCCCTTAATGGGCCTGAAATAAAATGTGTTTTCTACTAGGCTTTTCTTTTGTTTTGTTATAAGTGCAATAAGATTCAGAATTCCTTTCTGGAAAAAAGGGGAGTCTCGGCTCCGTGAGATGCGCGTCTCATGCCTAAAGTGGGGAATAGTCATATTTCCATAGCATCAAATATGGCTGAATCTGATTGAAAGTAAACTGTAGGTTTTTAGAGTTTTATTTTACTTCATAAGGTTAGATTATACCAAATAATGCCCCCTTGTTGTTATTCAAGTCACTTGGCTTCAAATAATCTTGTTTCAAGAGGTGGACAGTCTGAAGGTCAATATTGTGCAGTTACATTTGGAGAAATTGTAAAAAAATATATATATATATTGATATGTAGCTTACATTTGAGTCAGTTAACCAGGATAGTTTTAAGCATTTATTTTTGTTTAATGAAAATAAACCAGTATTATAGCAGCAATGTTATATTTTGTAGGGTTGGCTGTGGTGATGGGGCTCACTGAGATGTCTTTTCAGGGGGCCCAGAATTCCTGGTGACGCCCCTGCCTATAGGATAAGAAATATCAGGATTAAATTTTTCCACTGTTACCTTATTTCCAACTACAAAGAGAAGCGTATCTTCTGAGTACACAGCTGCTGTCCTGGACACCGCAGATCCTTCGAGAGAATAGTTGGCAAAAACAATCGGTGTGTTCACGCTAAGAATCACCTAGAACAGACAAAACTCAGAGTTAATGCTACAAATCTTCATGAGAGGAGCTTTATACAACATTTCCTGGCAGTTAACATGAACAATTGTAAGGCTTAGACATTTGTGATGCATCATGAAATGATTCTTATGCTTTCTCTACCTGCAGTATCCGTCCATCTGAGGTACCAAAGTGGCCGATTGTCTGATCCCCGATAATCGTGACCAGGACAGCTGTGAAAAGGACGTCTCTCATCTGCTGGTTGAAGAGGTCAAGTCTGTAGTACGGCTTTGACACTAGGGTGGCTTTGGAGGTGCATGTGTCATCTTGAGAGTTCTGCATGGGGAGAGAAACATGGACAGAACAACATTGCTGAAAGTATCCACCTCAGTCTGCATCATCACACGTATAAACAACATGCACAAACTTGTGGAGGAGAGGAAATGAGGTAAAGAGAGAGGCAGTCTTTATTCGTCCTTGTAGGGAGGAAGTGCCCCAGCCTAGCCTGGAGTCAACCACAAGCTGTGAGGGCATTAAACAACGGTGACTTCAACTCTGCATGTTGACTTCGTGACTGTTAATTAGGGCAGATTGTAAGCTTCTGAAACTGGACTTTCCACACGTTCTCACATACTAAACAAAGTTTGACAGATGTGTTTGGAGGAGATACTTCTGTTAATTAAGTGTTATTATTATGTTGTAAAAATAGTTTAACATATGGTAAACATTCCTCTGCAGAGCAATTTAGCTGACCTGCCCCAGCATGCCCCTGTGCTGTGCTTCCCACTGTTTCAATGGCTCATTTTCACTTCATTTGATCTTTTAAGTCATCCACGTATGTCAGGATTTCAAGCTCTAATTAATTCAGTGCAGTATCCAAACTATATTATCGTACACACCCAGCTCTAAAACATATAAATAAATCTGGTTAGTTATCTCAAAGACAGCTTTATGGCTGATTTAACCATGGTACCAAGTAATAGACCAGAACTGTAATTCTTTCCAATTTCCCATCATCTCTCCACAACTCTTCCCCTTTCCTTCACAAATATGAAGCGTAAAAGCCAGGCACTGTCCAACGCCGTCCCTCCCCCTTTAAATTCCACCTTTTTATCAGCAGGATTTATAACTCTGTGTTTCTTGGCACACATTCCTGGAGGTGTGCACACGTCAGTGAGAGCTCAAAGGACACAGTTCGAACTCAATGAAGGGAAATGAGACCACACCTTTATTATTTTGTAGAGTGCCAAAGGCGAACGCTCTACTCAATCAGAGGGATCTCTGCACGTTTTTTT
This sequence comes from Notolabrus celidotus, assembly GCF_009762535.1. Taxonomy (NCBI): domain Eukaryota; kingdom Metazoa; phylum Chordata; class Actinopteri; order Labriformes; family Labridae; genus Notolabrus; species Notolabrus celidotus. Next base: position 9,493,955 of record NC_048272.1, on the reverse strand, counting down.
TTCAAAGTGTCTGACCGTGCCAGGTGTTTTTTTCTCCTCTTGTTTACAGATTGAAGCATTGATAGAAATCTGAACATTAAAAAGTGCAGCAGTTGGAACATTTTGTAGCAAAAGTTCCTGTATCAGGTCTCTGTGCTGTAAACACCCTCTTCTCTCCAAAAGACTGAAACTTAACAGAGCAGAGAGACGGTGTGGCAACGTGCAGGTCACACAACTGACTCATCCACCCCTCCCAGTTCTCTCATCTGGCCCAGCTCTCTCTCTCTATTTCGCTCTCTCACTCCCGCACACACACACCCACACACACACACACATACACACCTTTGGCAGAGTTGCCACAGGCGAACAATATTCTAGAATTTAGGATTTGTGTTCTTAGTGCAGCGTCTCTTAAAAGACATGATCTCTTATTGGAAAATAGAGAGTTTGGAGTTCTTAGATGCTCAAACCAAGTGAGATGAAAATACTCTTTAGTGAGAAACACTGATTTTAAAGGGAGAGAAAAACTTAATCAGATATAAAGAATGTAGAAAGCCTTCAAAATCATCCTCACTATGAAAATGCCCACTGAATCAAATCTTCTTTAGGTTTTTTTTTTTTCCAGAAGATTCCCTCTGTTTCTCTGCCCTTTTGACTTTTCCCTATTGTTCAAGCCTATTTAAAATGCACCCTTAATGATAAACTGATGTTGTGTACTTCATTACACAATGTTTGTCTGGACAGGTCACTTCCTGTCTGGTGGTAGAGAGACCTTTGCCCCGTTCCTCTGCCATTAAAAAACAGAGTTACTCACTTCGTGTGGGCAGCTCTCACACGGCTGGAAGTGACAGAGACCTCTGGACAGCTGCTCTGTTCCTGACTTGCAGCAGGCATCCACGCCCTTCTCAATGGCATCATTCACTTTAGTCAAAGGGAAGGCACACAGGGCCGAGCTCTTCTTAGGTACACCGCTCTCATTCACCTCTGCGAACACTCCATACAGAATATCCTCTGTCTCGCTCACCCTCAGCTCGTCTGCCAACTGTTTTGACGCTCGCCCAAAGTGTGCTGCTTGTAACCCGTTGTACACAACATCCCTGAATGTCCCTCTACGCCTCCTCCTGCGCTTTGTGTCGTACTTGCACTCCAGCACCACCTCCCTGTACATCCACACCTCTGGAGTTGTAACTGGCAGTCGCCCGAGACGAGTCTGAAAAGCTGAGTTGTTCCTTGATGGGTTTTCTCTCTGCAGGGACAGGAAGTAGACAAATTCCCTGGTGGAGAAGCTGTAGATGTAGTCAATCTTGTAGGAGTCCTGCAGATTGGGGAGCACCGACAGGCCCTTGCTGACAACCTCAAATCCATCTTCAGTAGAAAACTGCCTCAATGCTGATATTGACCTCCTGGGATACCTCTGTGCCACATCACTGTTGACAGAGGATGCTACAAAGAATAGGGAGATGAATCCCTGTTCAACTATGGTGACTTTGGTTCCAAGTGGGCTGGCCACACAGTCTGGACAGAGGGTTGGAGAGTTGTTCTCTTTTTTGTATAAACACTCTGGATCAGGTTTTGTAGGGCCAATCTCCATGAAGTGACAGATCCCATGTTGAGTACTCCCACAAATGTATAAGTAAGGATCAGGAACGACACCTAAATCTATAATCAGAACCACATTGTCTGTATCCACTGGATCTCCAGGATCCGTTTCTATGTCACACACCTGACAGGTTTCACAGTCAGCACTGCCAACAGGTCCAGTTTTCACCTCCCATATTTTACTTAAAGTAGAATTAACTGCCTCTATTACATTCTGGCTCCCAACATACACCTCAGGTGGCTGATCCCAAGCTGAGTAAACCGCTATGTTTTGAATAGGTTTGTCTGTTTGAAAGTAGGGGAGGGAGTATTTCACAGAGGAATCCACCAGCACGCGTGGAGTGAAAGGACATGTGTGCTGTCCTGAGGTAGTCAGCGTTTGTATCCATATGCATACGATCAGCAAGGCAGCCCAAGTGACCATCTCCACGCCACAGACCGAGGGTGATCGAGCGCTACCCGTAAGATACTTTCCTCAGAGAGAACATTCTGGAGAAGCAGGTGGAGATCTGTGAAGGGGAAACAAGAAAAGGACTGCTGAGATTAAACAGACCAAAGGAGGATATTTATATTTAATTCTCACATTCAACAGAAATGTAGCCTGCTGCTTTAGAAGTGGAGGTGGATAACATAAACATTAAAGCTTGTTTAAACTTAGTAACAGCATGAGTAGCCATGAAGGGAGAAAAAGCTGCTGCTTCCTCTCTAACCTTAGTGACAAAGTAGCGGCTTTCCCTCAAAAAACATCTACAATTCAAAAAAGTGTTGATACCCATGTATAACATATATGTAACACTTAAGATATATGGCTAATAAAGCAAATAGAAAAATAACAAGTTGGTGGAGTCATGATAAAATCTACAGTGGGCATGACATGACTTGCATCAACATGTGGAGTAACTGTGGAAATGTTCAGGCTTCCAGAGTCAATCACAGAAACACCGAAGGATAACTGAGCCTCATTTCATGAAAAAGGAGAGAAATCAAAATGAATGTGTACTTATTTAAGCTGATTGCTAAGTGAGACAGTTATTTTACTTAAGTTTCAAGTGAGAAGACAACTGCCTTATGAGAACATAAACATTAAGAAGACAATAATTCAGTTTATTTGAGTTTATAATAAACTAGCTTGGTTGGCAAGGCTGGCTGAGGTAGTGAGGTGTTTAATATAAAGTGTTAAGTCATTCATTAACATGGACCATACACTATTCTAGAAATCATCCATTAAAAAAAACGAAAAAAAACAAAAAACCACATAAATCTAAATGATCTTACCTTGTTTAGTAAAGCTGGAAAACGTTGTCGTGTTTCGTTCAGATGCCTTCAAATATCTTTTTTCTCTCTATATTGATATGTTCAAGTAACTTCTCTTTTCCAGCGGTGGCGTATTCACCTGACAGCACCGTGGTCACACTGTTACAGAGTTTATATACACTCAAACATATCCACTTGCTGTAACAACTTTCAGGTTACACATGAAAACCGGATCTTACACTGACCTTCAAAATAAAGGCGCGCAAGCCAGGATAGAATTTACTGGAGCAACGTTCTGATACATTTAGATTCTTAATGTGCTTTTTTTTTTTTTTTAGCAGATTTATCCACTCATCATTCAATAATTGATTTTCTAAATTGTTATGACCAACTTCTGATTGGATTTTATTCACTTTGATTTAAAAAGGTATCATAGGCAGGGGTTCCCATCTTTTTTGGCTTATGTACCCCCTTTGCAAAAACAATTTGACCAAGTCCCCCCCTTGTATGGCCGAGAAAAAAAATCAGGAAATAATATCAGACAATAACGTGAATAAATGTATGCATGTGGTTTTATAGTGTCACAATGACATTGAAATGAAAGATGACACACATTCATTACTTTTGTAGTGCTATATTTTTCAGAAATAATTAAAATTGAGGCAGCTGGTGCCTTTGATGGCCCAAGGAGCACACCGATTTATTTCTGTCAAACTAGCATCAAGATGTATCACAGTTACAATCCTTTCTTTTTGTGCATTTCTTTTCCTCTCCTCATGTCTTACCACAACCAACCCCACCCTGGGAGGGAGGGCGGAGGCTGTCTGGTCCGAGCGGCTTTGCAAATAATATATTTTATGAATGAATGTGCTCACTTTTGAAATACTGCCCTATTTGATGTTGAATTGAAATCAAAATTAAATTCTGTTGATAAAGTTTTTTTAAATCAGATTTTATTTTAATTTTTTTTTTTACATTTGTCATGTACCCCTTGCAGTACTCCCCCATTTGAGAATCACTGATCTAAGGTGATCCTAGGCTCAATTTTATCTATAGCAGCCTCCATATCATACTACAGGTGTTATTTTGATTTTACTGCTGAACTGTCTCATTCATGCTGTTACTATAAAGATAAGGTAATATACTTTTATTGATCCCCAAATGGGGTAAATTCTTTTGTTACAGCAGCTTAGAACAATTGACAGGAATCCACAATGCACTTACTTTGTTAATATATAATGATATTAAAGTTAACAATAAAATATAAAATAAAAAGAATATACTTATACACTATGTACACTTCTAATTATACAAAGATAAGTTAGGTTATTGCACGGAGAAAATTGCATGACTGAAACAACCAGAAAAAAGACAACAGTACTGCATTATTGTACAGCAATTTATTAACATGTGGGCAAATATTAACATATGGTTATTAACATATGGTAAATTATATGACACATTTTATTGAGGCTTTATACCTTAAACACGCAATCTCAAATCATACAGTTTTATTCCACACTGTACTATTATAAATATTACTGTTACACTGCTGTTTAAATAACTGACTGCTTGTAATCATACTATGTCACTGTATCTCATAACCTTATTTATACTCATAACATGTCACTTTGAATGCACTGAACTGTGTTGAGTTTCTCATTTGGGGATCAATAAAAGTGTATTTCCTTTTTTTAAGAAAACATGAGAGATATGTAAATAAAAGCCTGTTGAGTCTTAAGTATTTATACAATTCAAAATGTGTCCAACGATGTCACTTCTTAATACATTTCTTATATTACAGTTAATACCAAAGAATTCAGATAATCATTTTCAAGACTAAGCTATTATCAAAAATTGTCGTCATGATTTGCAATTGCAGGAGCAAATAATTACTAAGCTTGTTAGGTTTCTTCTTACTTTTGTGAACACATTTTTCTTTCTTTGATAAAAATGTTTTATTTCATCCACTTTTATTAGGCATACTTTGCCCAAGTAATAGGTAGAGCTAAGATGTATTTTGAAGTTGTAAAACCGGAGGTGCTGTCGTCATTCTGAGCAGCTTGACTCTTCTACTCGTGAAGAAGCCTCTGCTGCTCCTGTCAAGCCTCGCCCGCAACGAGGAAGTACTAAAAAAGTTGCGAAATCTGTCCACTTAAAAATATCCTCTTCGTGTCTTCCACAGCAGTCATCCTATCATATATTGAAAAGTAACTTTCTTGCGTCACTGTGTGGAGTTAGAGGAAAAAGTGTCTCTCTGTATGATAAAAGTCCCCAGTCAACGCCTGGTGGATTTCTGCCAAAAACGCATTGCTTTCAGATGAGGAATGAAGTTACTCTTCAAATATAGGCAACTCCAGCCAGGAAGATATGACAAGAATGTGTTCACTCTCTACACAGACTACCTCATGTAAAGTCAGAAACGTGATTTTTAACAGACACACATAAAACACAAGTGACACCCAGGAGAGATTAGTAGACTCAATAGGTAATTAAGCATAATAGTGAAATTTAAGTTTTACATCTTCACTAAACGTGTAAAAAAAATGTGTTATCAACACAACCAGGATGATGAATCCACAAGATAAACTTGTTTAAAAATACTAAATTCCTGGAAAAGGAAGCTCAGTTTACCGTTTAATTATTTCCATGTTTACTGTTCCAATTTTTGGATTGTAAGAGTAAAAGAGTGTGTTGTTCAGAAATAAACAGTTTGTTTTTCATGAAGCTCAATCACATTCACTGAGTGCTCATATATTGAGACACAGGCGAATCAAACAATCAAAGTTTAGGACATCACATCCAGTCCCTGAGTTTGCATCTGGCCCTCGCTGAACGTCCCACTCATAGGACAGAGGCCAAACAAACATGCATGCAGTACACCAAGCATGGACCATGCACTTTATATTTAGATTTTGTCCATACAAGGCAGATTTCATGCTACCATAAAGCAACAGGAGCATCTGCAGAAATAAATTGATGTCTGAGGTCAAATTCCCAAAAGAAGCTTGGAAACAAACTGGGATAAGAATAATTCCTGTAGGTTTTATGAGAAGTAGAGCCTATCTGTAGAGAGAGGCTATTCAGGAAAAAACAAAACACATTTTAATATAAAGAGTAGTAGTGATTGAATTAATAACTTTACACAGTAATTACATCAAAGTAAATGGGACAATATGGATACCAGGAGCTGATTCTTACTACTTTTCATTTGTAGTCATTTTTGTCGAAGACAACACCATCAATTTGTTACCTCAAAAGGGCGAGGAGGATTGCTTTACCCTCATTCCGCAGTTACATAATGATCAGAACAGCTAACATAGTTTACCATCGAGTCAAACCAGGAACATTTATTTCTGGGGCTGTTGTGAATTTTAGCTGAACTATTCAAACTCATGATTGTGCTGCGTCAGATCTCAAATGCTGCCCATTTAGCTGGAAATTGATGATTTTAGAAACACCATTTCTAGTCTGTATGATGTGGCAGAATATTTTGCATAGAAAAATAGAGTGACAAAACATTCAAGATAACAGCTTGTTTGCTTTCTGTTTCCTGAAGCAAACCATGACCTCATCATGACACTAAATCATATTCCTATCTGGAGCATTTCTCCCACTGCCTCTACTTGACATTTTAGTGTGAATCATTTATGGTCACTTGTAAGCATGTCATACGTTCTTCTGGACATTTTCATTTTTATTTGTTTTGGAGTCAGACTGAGACTGCTGCAATGAATGACTAACACATTAGGCAATAATACGAAGGGTGTATCATTGTTATTGTCACTGTGGAGATTTTAAAAGGACCCCCCCCACAACAGTTGGCATTTACAACTTCACTTCTTTAAAACTGTGCTTCTAAGAACCAAAAAAAAAATGTATCAGACTTCATTTTTTCACTTTTAAGTCAAGTAAGTATAAATGTAGAGCTAAAATGCCCCTAAAAGTATCTTCTATCTTAATGAAAATTCCAGTATCTACTTTTATTCTCCAATGGTAACTTTTGGAGATAGTTTCACTTAACTGGAAAAAGACATTCCCAGTTTAATATGAATGCATAGTGTTGTCTCAATTCCTTCTCGCCCATTAATATAACCCACAGAGAATGTCCCCTAACTGACATGATTGTGCAAATACTTTACTACTGCCAAACTCTGCACATTAATCTCTCTGCAGCACTAGAGTCAAACATGGTTACAACCAACAGAGTACTTTTTTTCTTGAGTGGAGTTGGACCCGTGTCACTCTAAACCAGGGGTGTAAAACATGCGGCCCGTGGGCCAAAACCAGCCTGCCAGAGGTTCCAATCCGGCCCGTGGAACGACTTTGCAAAGTGAAAAAATTACAGAAAAGACATTAACTGCAATTTTTCAATAAAAGTAACTACTATTTCAAATTTGTCCTGTGGGGGTCGCATACAATCATAGTGCTGACGGAGCGCACCTGAACGGCACTTTTTTTCTAGGACTTTTTTCTCAAAGTGAGAGAATAGATTACTTTCTGTTTGCATAATCCGATTGAGATTCATAAAGACTCTTTAAAACACTATAAGATGATCCACTAACTACTAACACACTACACCCCTGCATACAACAATGTCAAGCAAACAAACTGTTCATGCTGGAGCTGGGGGGTCCATAATAGTCAACTTTACCTTCTTCACTATTATGATCTCTCTGTTCTTTTGCTGTTAACATTACACACTGTGTGTCAGGTGAATGGGTAACCTGTGAGTTTGGTGTGTTCGCAGCAGGTTTCAGGGCTTAAAGAGTAAAATATTAATAATGCATTTTATTTATCACACACTTTACATTCTGAACAAATCTCAAAGTGCTACAGGACATATTAAAAGGGCAGTAAGAATAAAAACAGGGTTAAAAACAGACAGTAAAATGCAGACACTTGTCAAAGACACTGTATTCTGCCCACTATGAGACTCATCATGGCAAAAAATACACAAAACAGCTGTTTTTGTTCAAAGATAGCTCATTAAATGTAAACATTTTCCGAAAGTACTTGTACTTTTTATACACTAAAACAAAGGGACAAATGTAGAGTTGTCGTTATTTGTAGGTTATGATGTTATGATTTTACTGGTCCAGCCCTCTTCAGATCAACTTGGGCTGTATGTGGCCCCTGAACTGAAATGAGTTTGACACCCCTGCTCTAAACCTATACAGTTATATCTCTGTCTTGACACACTAAAAAAATGAACTGTAAACTGCACTAAATGCTGAATATACACTGCTCAAAAAAATAAAGGGAACACTTAAACAACCCATCCTAGATCACGATTAATGAAATATGTTGTTGATGTGTGATGTTGCAGGCAGTAGAACTTTCTCCACAGCGTCTCTTTGTCATGTCTGTCACATGTGCTCAGTGTGAACCTGCTCTCATCCTTGGAGAGTACAGGGCGCCAATGGCGAACCTGCCAATCCTGGTGTTCTTTGGCAAATGCCAATCGGCATGCACGGTGTTGGGCTGTGAGTACAGGCCCCACTTGTGGACGTCTGGCCCTCATACCACCCTCATGGAGTCTGTTTCTCACAGTTTGAGCAGAAACATGCACATTCGTGGCCTGCTGGAGGTCATTTTGTAGGGCTCTGGCAGTGCTCCTCCTGTTCCTCCTTGCACAAGTGAGCAGATAGCTGTCCTGCTGCTGGGTTGTTGTCCTCCTACGGCCCCCTCCATGTCTCCTGGTGTACTGGCCTGTCTCATGGTATCTCCTCCATGTTCTTGACACTGTGCTGGGAGACACAGCAAACCTTTTTGCCACAACGTGCATTGATGTGCCACCCTGGATGAGCTGCACTACCTGAGCAACTTCTGTGGGTTGCAGACACTGCCGCATGCTACCTCTAGTGGTGAGGGCACTGGTAAAATGCAAAAGTGACCAAAAATCCAGCAGAAAGGATGAGGACAGGGAAATGGTCTGTGGCCTCCACCTGCAGAACCATTTCTTTATAGGGGTTGCCTTGCTAATTGCCTCTCATTTCCACCTGTTGACTGTTCAATTTGCACAACAGCAGGTGAAAATGATTCACAATCAGTATTGCTTCCTAACTGGACAGGTTGATATTACAGAAGTGTGATTGATTTGGAGTTACATTGTAATTTTTAAGTGTTCCCTTTATTTTTTGAGCAGTGTAGTTTAAATCTACATTACTTTTAACAGTCCTCTGTCGCACTCTAGTGGTCGGAACAGAAAATATGTCTTGGCACAATGCAGATCCACACTTTTCGAATATTCCCCTGAAACGAAAGTGAAATACCTTCTTTAGTGTAGTCATACGATAGCTTCAAACCTCGTTTGACAGGGTCGGTTGTGTTGTTTACTAAGTCGAAACTGGTAAATCTCATATTAAGTCTGTTTATTCTTAGTGAAACATGTCCGGAACCGGTGAAATCGATGAAAGCTTTTACTCCAGACAGCTGTAAGTACTGCCTTTTTAAGAACTGTAGAGGTGTCAGTTTACATGTACTAGACTTCTGGCCTTCATGTCCACTTGATGTTTTACCTGCACAGGTATGTCCTGGGTCATGACGCTATGCACCGGATGGGCACCGCTGCAGTCCTCATTGCGGGGATGCGTGGTCTCGGGGTTGAAATAGCAAAAAATGTGATTCTGTCCGGAGTGAAGTCTGTCACCGTCCAGGACGAAGGCCAGACTGTTTGGTCCGACCTTTCCTCCCAGGTACTGAATCTGTCATTCAGATTCAAATATTGTTTACATGTTGGCATAAATCCTGTCTTTCCTTGTTAAACTGCACAATGTCCCGTCAAAGCAGCTACTTGCCCTGTTTAAATGATTTAGGCCTATGTATTTCGTTGATATTGTGGTTTTAAAAACGTAAAGCTGAAATAAGCTTGAATGTTTAAGCTTTTAAATCTTACTTCAGCAGAAAAATAATTACGTAAATTATTCATGTCGTACCTTCCAAGTGTTAAACCCGTGTAAAAGCAGATAGGTGTGAATTGAGTTTGTTATTCATTGAGGAGCTTATGTAAAGAAGATCATTTCACTTTCGCTTTGTGCCTACATGCCAGCAACACTTTGCCAACTGCTGTCATAAAATAATGATGAGGAAGCTAACAAGATATATAATAATACCTATAAAGAATTTGTTCTGACTTTTATGATTCTTTCCTTCCAGCTGGTACACAGCTGTTGATAAAGGATTGAAGAGAGTTTTAAAATAATTGAACAAGTTAACAGCTGGACCTGCAGCTAAGATAGTTTTCTCATAATTATTTTTCTTTCCAGTTCTTCCTGAAGGAATCCGATCTGGGTCAGAACCGTGCAACATGTTCCCTCCAACAGCTGTCTGCCTTAAACCCACATGTGTTAGTGTCAGCTCACACTGGACCCCTGGATGAAGACCTGCTTCAGAAGTTCCAGGTATACTCAGCTATACTTGATTCTGCACAGTCAAGCTCAAACATCTAAGTGATGTTTTAACAGGAAAAGCATTTTTGAAAATGTTGAAAGGAGCTGTCCTTTTTTCAGGTGGTGGTTCTCACCGAGTCCACACTGGAGGAGCAGAAGCATTTTGGTGAGCTTTGCCACTCAAAGGGAATCAAGTTCATTGTGGCAGACACTAAAGGCCTCTGTGGGTAAGTGCAAATGAACATTTATAGATGAATTAAATACGTCTGTGTGTACAGAAGTGACAACCTTATGATTTTATTGGACTTACTCACAGATGTATGTTGCTTTGAACAAAATTGCCTGCTAAATGGAATTGTTACATTCATTTGCAGCCAGTTGTTCTGTGACTTTGGGGAAGAGTTTGAGGTCTTGGACCAGAATGGAGAGCCACCTGCAACAGCAATGATACAAAGTATCTCTAAGGTAATACCTACAATTTGTTTTGCTTTCCTTTTTATAAACCTGCTCATCCGGCTTAGTCAATCCAATTCAATTCAAATTCAAATTTGCTTTATTGGCATGAACAAAGACATGTTATTGCCAAAGCACATAAATTCATACAAAACATTATATATATTCACAACACACTACACTCACCACATATACATGTCTTACATGCTAATTCCCTAATCTGCATGTCTTTGGGCTGTGAGGGGTCATCCAATATAGGGGATACATACAGTTAAACATCCTCCTTCAAACTTAAAGGAGACCCAATCTAAATATCTCAAAAGAGTTTGAAAACAGGCTTTCTTGAAATGCATTGTTGTTATATTTCTTTCAGTTCTGAACATTGTCAACATGACTTTATTTCAGGGTAATCCCGGGGTGGTGATCTGCACAGATGACAAGAAACATGGATTGTCAGATGACTGTAAAGTGACATTCTCTGAAGTCCAAGGTATGACGGAGCTCAATGGCATCAGGCCTATGGAGATCAAAGTCCGAGGTAAGTGTCAGGCTTTCTTTCTTTAGGGCCCGAGCACCGATGGTGGCGAAGGCCCTATTGTAACCCTAAGGATCTCTTCCGCCACTTAAAACGCATTTTTGGACCCTCAACGTGAATGAAAGCGCGGATATTTTTGCACACTCATGGGGCCTGGTGAAAATTGCAAGTTATTATGGGTCTCGCAAAAAAATTCTCAATAGCGCCCCCTAGAGGTAAAAAAAACACCCTATGAATAGAGTTTTTTTTGAGCTACATGCATGAAAAGTTCTACGCATATTCATGGCATCAAGACGCAAAATAAAGTCTCTTGCACCCATATCCGAAACTCAACAGGAAGAGCGCCACCTAGCTTAACTTAACTCATCAGGCCTTGGGAAAATTGCGACATTTTATGGGTTTCGCAAAAAAAGTCGAAAAAATGTGCTCACTAGCGCCCCCTACAGTTTTCAAAAACCCTCCCCATAGGGGTTATTTTGAGCTACATGCTTGAAAATCAATATGCATATTCATGGCATCAGGATGCACAAAAAAGCCTCTTGCACCCATATCCCAAACTCAACAGGAAGAGCGCCACCTAGCTTTGAACATGAAAAATGGTGTCCAAATAAGGGTGCATACTTTCGTTATCTTCTCCACGGGCTTTTCTCCGATTCAGTCCAAACCAAGGGCAACCTATAGTAGACACATTGATGATTAAAAACTGTTCAAAGAATTCCATTCAGACTAAAATTGTGGGCGTGGCACACTGTCAAGTTTGGAGGTTTTCTTGGCAATCTGCCAAAAACTTGGAATATTTGCACCACCTAAGGCAGAATATACTCTCAGATCTTGCTTTCACATCATGTGGTGGCAAATATCAGGCAGCGGTTTACATGTGGCGGTGGCTCGCGTAGGCGGCGGCCGCAAATGTGCGAGTGCCTGTTCATCGCCGATTGCGGCTTTAATTCTTTCTTTCTTTCTGTCTTTCTTTGAGACTTTCAGTATTTAGTGATACATAATGATTTCTCAACTCTGTCATCAGGCCCGTACTCCTTCAGCATCTGTGACACTTCTTCCTTTTCTGAGTACAAATGTGGTGGAGTAGTGACTGAGGTTAAACAACCTTGCACACTTCATTTTGTAAGTATCAACATTCACTTTTGACCTTTTCTCACTTTTGGTCTCAGCCTTTTTCTTACAAGATAACTCCAACCAAACTTACAGAAACCCTTGAGTGAAGCCCTGTTGGATGATCAGCTGCTGGTTATGAATGATTTCGGGAAAGTATGGAGGCACAAAACCCTGCATTTGACTTTTCAAGCCCTCCATAGCTTTGTGAAGAAAGAACAGAGACTCCCTCGTCCTCAATCTCAAGTAAGGAGATTTTATTTTTAAGATTATTGTAAATCAGAATAAAACAGGCTGTGTGTAAGGAAGGAAAAATGATAGCGAAACAAAGAAACATAGCTATGTTTTGTTAGTATGATCCTGAAAACAGTTTACTAGATTTGATTCTTCCCATGCAGTCAGATGCAGACGCCTTGCTTGCCACAGTAATGGAGCTGAATACAGTGGCACAGCTGGAGCAGCTGGATCAAGCTGCTGTGAGGAAACTGTCTTACACAGCACAGGGTGACCTCGCTCCTGTCAATGCTTTCATTGGAGGTATTGCTGCTCAAGAAGTTATCAAGGTGAGGTCAAAGGCCAAATGATATATGTATAATACATGACTTAGCACTTACTATATAGTGGTGATATAGTAAATGTATATATCTGACTACTTTTCTCTATAATACTCCTGTAGGCATGTAGCATGAAATTTACACCTCTCAGGCAGTGGTTTTATTTTGATGCACTGGAGTGCCTCCCTGAAGAAGAGGACCAACTGTCTGAGTGCTCCTTTTCAGCAGTAAGTGAAGCGATTCCCTGATTTGAATAGGTCACATATTTCCATCAGGAACAGTCGACCAGGCCTTAAATGCTACTTAAACATTTCTCTTTCCCTCCTATGCAGCAAGGTACAAGGTACGACGGACAGGTTGCTGTGTTTGGCTCAGCATTCCAGGAAAAGCTCGCACGGCAGAAGTACTTCCTGGTGAGGACAGGTTTGATGTTTGTCCAGCAGGGGGCGCACACACGCTGCACTGAGAAGAGAAGCAGAGGCTCAGTCTGTGTGTTGTGCTTTGATCTTGTCTGGTGTTGATGATGGCACATGCAGGAAACGGCTGTGATTCATGCAGCATTTCCTGCCAGTGCTGACCTGTTGGTGTGCAGGGGCCATTATGCAGCACCCAGGCCTTTCTCTGCTTCCTTTGAAAGTGTTATTTTTACTGGTGTTTACTGGCTGGTGGTGTTAGAGATTGCAGGCACATGTTTCTTTTGCCACAGTAAAAATAAACTGCACAATGTAACGACGTGAAGGTAGAAATAGGCTTCAAAAGCTGAACAACTTTCTGCTCCAATGATAGACAAAAGTTTGACATGTTCCCACAAAAAATGCTTTAATCTGCTTGCATATCATTGGCTAATATACAGTTTGTCATACTCATTCTCTGTTATTTTCAAAGGTTGGAGCTGGTGCTATTGGCTGTGAGCTCCTGAAAAACTTCGCCCTCATGGGGCTCGGTGTCGGAGAAGAAGGACACATCACTCTGACAGACATGGATTTCATAGAAAGATCCAACTTGAACCGACAGTTCCTCTTCAGGTCTCAGGATATCGGGGTGAGAAAACACACAGTAGTGCGTAACAGCACCTCCTCACTCACCTGCCATTAGAGCTCACTGGCTCTTGTTTACCCAGGTTAAGTGGAAGGGTCAGGGGGCGTCACTAATGGGACACGTAGGGGTGAAGGTATTGTGACACATTGAGGTAGAAAGCTCAGATTACACACAGCAGCCATGTATGTATAGCTGTTTTGCAGTTTACTATAGGGGTATATCAGGCGCTTGATCTCCTACCAGTTTCTAAACAACTTATGCAACATAATTGAGTGCAGCTTGTTTACAACTTCTCTAAATTTTGTAGAGGAATGTGTTGATTCTGCTGTTATGTAACAGTGCAGCAGTGGAACAGTACGAGTATACATGGAGTCTTTAGTGTACAGTTAATATATTTTGTGAATTATTTCAGAGCAAGGGTTCCTATTTTTCTGTTAGGCTTGAGTCATTTCTAGAAACTCATTGAAAGATTCAATCCCTGAATGTCAAATCTGTTATTTTATTATCTGTAACTTCTAAAACAGAAACCAAAATCAGAAGTTGCAGCGAAAGCGGTGCGAGAGATGAACCCACAAATGAAAATCACGGCTCATCAGAATTGTCTGGACGCCGACAGTGAAGCGGTGTATGATTACAACTTCTTCATGGGACTTGATGGAGTTGCTGCAGCCCTTGATAATTTAGAAGCAAGTGAGTGAATCTTCCACTCTTCATCACAATTACCACATTTAGCTCACTTTACTACAGCGATTATATTATAGCAGCAAAAGTACATTTCTGAAGTGTGAAACAATTGTTTTTTCCGGCCCAGGGGTCTATCTGGATGGACGCTGCGTTCAGCACCATAAACCGATGCTGGAGGGAGGAACTAAGGGAACTCAGGGCCACACTCTGGTGGTGGTGCCTAATCTCACAGAGTCTTATGGGCCGGCTACTTCTGATTCTGACTCAATACCACTGTGCACTTTAAAGAACTTCCCTCACCAAATTGAGCACACCCTGCAGGTACAATGTTCTAAAGTAGTACAAAGAAATGAGACACAAGGATACCAACATTTTCATAAAACACACATAAGGGTTAAATGATCCACAAACTGCGGCAGATCAAACAGCGCCTGCTGTGTGCATGTATTTAAATAAGTAATTTTCTATTGAATTGGGCCTAAATGTGTCTCTTTTTGTTCAATTTAGCCTCACTGCAACAAAATGTCTTGTTCAACGACACCTGTGCTAATAGCCATGTGCAGTTGGTAAATGAACACTGTTGAAAGTTGGTGGTATCTGTTCTGCAGTATTTATAAGGGATGTCACACTCAAACTTTACCGTGATCATGACTACAGTCATTACCTTCATTGTTATATTCAGGTGTTAAATCAGTCAGTTGCTGGTTGTCCATGGTTCAACCCCCTTTTCCAAATGTGTGGAGGAGGTCTTGAGCTGTTACCCACAACATGTTTATTATTTGAAGGAGATGCTTTTGCTAACTCAATCCATGCAGGGACGAAACATTTTTACAACTCTAGAAGTTTTATCACATCGTTCATGAATCCACTGCGCAATAAGCTGGCAAGTGTCCCCTCCCTGTTCAGCTCATCATGTGTATGTGGAGCTCTGTCAGGATGAGAGCGTACAGTGCAATGCAGGCGCCTCATCTCCACAATAAGATCCAAAACCAGAGCTGCAAAATATTGTAGGCATTTGTGTGCTTTAATATCATATAATGCAGTATGCTTTGTGAATTGAACCTTAAGACAGAGCAGCTAGTGGGGGGCAATGAAGTGCAATTCTTGGTGCAATTAGCAGCTGCAATCTGCTTTTAAGTGAATTCCCCCCTGAGTCAGCAAAAACATAAATTAACCATCCATTAAATTTTTTGGGGGTAGACTGAAATTTACAGTGTTGAGGTGTTGCATTGGACTAATCATACTGAAAGTTAATTTTGAAAACTCTAATCTGAAAGAGGCATGAAACATGATAAACTTATCCCCTGATGAGATAGCTAATTTGTCAAAAAACTTAGCCCGATGATGGGAATGAATAAAAGAAAATTAAACAACAAAATCAATAAAATTCACACCCAAGGGGACATAAATTGTTTGGCAAATGAGGTTGCAGTCCAACTAAAGATGATCAGATATTTAATTAAAAATAAATCTTCTAAAGAAAAGTTACTGGATCACCAAACTAAGTTTCTAAGCAATCCAGATTGAAAGCTATGCCTCTGTGACATTACTATGTTCACACTAGAATGAACAGACCTATGTAGTTCAGGACTTCTTCAGTGTGTAGAGTTTACCTGGTCATTCTTAAATCTCTGTAGACAGGAGAGCCACTCTTTCGTAGCCTGTGTTATCTATACAAACATGTGTTTGAAGGGTTTTTCTCTGCACTAATTTAGCCTTATGCTTCTTCCAGTGGGCCAGAGACCAATTTGAAGGACATTTTAAACACACACCAGAAAATGTGAATCTCTTCCTGGGGTAAGATATGATGCCTTCATTGTGTGATTTACCATCCTCCACAGCAAAGTGTTGCCTCTTGCTAAACATGAGAAATTCCCTTCCCCGATCTGCTGCTAGTCCGCCGGCACTGAATGACCATTATTTTCTCATTTAACAGAGCTTTTCTGCTCTCTTCCAAAGCATTCCAGCAAACCTACAAAAGTTAATGAAGTGGCTCAGGCTCATTATTTAGTTTTGAAAACAGGAAAACATATGGTTGACTTTTAGCAGTGAACTCTTGTAAAACATTACATAAACAGTCTCTCCTTTGCCAAGGTTGTGCTCTGCAATCTATTTCTTTCTAAATAGAAGTCTCACTCAGGAGTTTAGCTTACTACAAAACTCAGAAAAAAATGATAATTTAACAGTTTGTCAGTGACAGATTTGAGCCCCCAAGCCTTAACTGTGTCTGCTCTTTGAGCCTCGGAGCCCTCCTAATCCAGCCATGTTTTCAGATGTCTCTCAGTTTGTTTTGGTGGACTTTCATATAATCCCCCTGCATTGTAAAGGACTCACATGCTTTGTTGTTACTCCCACTTCCAAATCTTACCACACAGCCATTACAGTTTCTTACATTTGCACTGTAATAGAATGTTAAGAAAGAGCAACTTTTTTTTGTTTTGAAACACCATATGAATGCATTTCTTTCAAGAGGTGTCCTTGTATTGTATTTTCATGTGGCTGGTCAACTACATCCCAAAGTCTAGGACATTTGGACCTTTTCAAAGACAGGAGGCTGTGGAAAAGAATGGTCAGATTTTGTTGTGTTATGCATAACACAGCTATGACTCAAAATGCTCCTGTTTAGGTGAACTGCACACAGAGGGATCAGATCTCCCCTGTTTCCACAGTGCAAGCTCGTGCATGATGAGTTGGCACATGATAATGGTGCAATAACAGTCGAGGCATTTGGTATGGAGTTGCACTGACCAGCACACTCTAAGCTTACTAAACACTTCCGTCTTTCCGATGAGTCCTAAGCCAAGAGTCAGAGGAATTCCAGTTGAATCACTTACAAGACTACGCCCTAATTTATCAAGATTTTTTTGAGTAATTCTCCTCTGTGCTTGATACAAACAAAGACTTATTCTGAGGACAAATCTAATACATTTCAACTGGACCCCAAAAAAAGGCAAAGATCACAGCTTTTATTTTGAAAGTTAGACCCAGTGAATATGTGATAGAACAAATAATGTGCGTGATACATATCCTGTCTTGTCACTTTCTAAATCCGGTGATTATCACCTTGGGTATGATGTGTGTAATTGTGTCAATGTGTCTGCAGAAATGCTGGATTTGTACAGAGGACTCTTGGCCATGGAGATGCAGAGGCCCTTGAAGTCCTTAAGGGGGTTTGGAGCAGTCTTGAGGACATGAAAGCTGGAGGACAACATCCAGTGAGCTGGGAGGACTGTGTGAGCTGGGCACGCTGCAGATGGGAGACTCTATTTAACAATGACATACGCCAGCTTCTTCACTGCTTCCCTGCTGATCAGGTAAAATAGCACCAGGATGAAATAGAGACTCTTTATAGAACTTAGCATTAAAGGTGGAGTTAAACTTTATAAAAAAAGAGGGGAGCTGTTGTGTATTTAAAGTCACTGCATACCGATCAAATAAACACTGCAGTGTGGCATGAGCACAAAAGGAATGTCAGTGGGTGTTTTATTATCAGTTTCAACATCATGGCGTAATGCATCATATCTCCCATGGGCTCAGAGACCACTATTAGCCTTGTTTGAAACTGATAGCCGTGATGATGAATATCTCTGAGAGGCTCTGAGGGTTTATAATCTGGTGAAGCATGCAGACACAATGATGTCACATGTTGTCACACCTGGGGGGCACGGATCCACCCAAACAGACCCTCTCTAACCCCAGTCCTAGTCCGCTACCTGCCTTTTTTCTAATTTTCAGCCCCTGAAAGTTGAAGAAATTCCTCTGCTTAACTATTTATGATGTGGCACTATGTCCTGGGAAAAAAATGACATTTGGCACGGTATTGTAAAATAAAAAAAGCCAGTTCTCATTTGCTGGAATCAAATTGAATCCTCAAAGTTGAATAACATGTTTGTTTAGCCTCCTTTGCAGTAGAGAAACTCTCTCGCAGCTGATCCCTCTTTACTTCTCTTTTTTTCTTCCTCACTTCTCTTTGTCCTCGTAACCAACATAACTGTTTTGTTTCCGCTGCCCGCTTTGAAAGTCACTCTCAACCACAAACTTTCTGAGGAACTTTGATAAGGCAGCCAGCGTCAGTTAACGGTCACAAACCAAGTGTGGAAATGTGGTTCCAGTGGAGTGACAGACGACCACATATTTGATGTAACTGCTACCTACTCTACTGGGTGTGAGTCTCCAAACTGTGCATGAGCGAGGGTGGTTCAGTTTCAGTAAACAATGACTGGATCAGAATCAAAGGGATCGTCCTCATCATTCACCAAGGAGTTTCCACTAAAGGTTTAAATCTGTGCATACGAAAGAAAAAAATGACCAAAAATAAAGAGATAAAGTTATTTTTTCCCATCTCTGAATTCTTAATCTAAATGGCATCGATTTTTAAAAGAATAAGCAGTTTTGCTGCCACTTTTCTGTCCACCTGATTCCTGATTCTGAAAGGGAAAATGTCGTTCATGCCTTTTGGTCGCTGTATAAAACCACCCCTGCAGTGAAAAGTAGCACCAGCAGTGGGAGACTCTCTTTTTCCCAGCATGTGGACCATTTGACAACATCAAAGCGCTCAGCCCCTTTGTTCCCTTTATCAGACACACAAATTGTGTTGTCAGCACACAACTGATAACAATATTAGTGGAGCTGTGTCTGGGATGGTTGGATGCCTCCTGCTGTGACACAGAACTGATGGACAAAGAGACATTTATCAATAATACATGCATGAACATGAATTAAGGTCAAGATGTAATGATTTCTCTAAACAATAAAGTGTCCTTCCTCCTCGTCTTCTCTTTAGATGACTCCTACTGGTCTCCTCTTCTGGTCTGGTTCCAAGAGATGCCCTCACCCACTGACCTTTGACCCCAACGAAGTGAGTAGTGTCTGGTCCCCTGCCTGGTTCAGTGGTAGGCCTAAAAAACAGTGGACAGGAACGACAGAAAAATGCCACAGTATTTGGTGTTGACACCTCACATTCCTTCTTTATCTGCTCTGACAGCAGCTCTTCCTCTCTGACTGTATACCGGCTTCTTATCTGAGTTGTGAATGTCATTCAACCTGCAGATGGACAATGACAGGCGATAAAAATCTGCTCTTCACACACTAAAGCGGCCTCGAAATCCAGGCTGATTTCCACATTATCGAACCTCATTTAAATTAATAAAAAGCTGAAAGTAGTTTCCAACAGCGGTAAGAAGTCAACATTTTAGAGATTTGTTTTGGCTCGGCACCTCTCTGCTGATTCCTCACTTAGCATTTTATCTTAACCCTGGCCCCATCTGAAGTTACTGTGTGGATTTGCTCCTCTGTTTTTAAAATGTTGTCACTTTATCGTCCACAAAGTTCCTGTCTTTTACAGACAGTAGGATTGCAAACGTCAGGGTGGGTGCCAATTTTGTATTAGTCGAACTAGTCGGGTTAATTGAAAATTGCAGTGCTGAGTGATTTCACTCTCACACCCCTGGTTCCAAATCTTAGTTCAAAAATTCTCTTTCTTTCTTTTTTCATTTTCATTCTCAAGAAGTTACATAACATATTGGTTTAGCCTTAATACTGTAGATAAGCTCTGGGACGATTCACTTCTTCTTTTCAGTTTGTGTGTTGTGTTTGTGTTTATTGTCTCTGATGTCACTTTTTACCACAAACAATCAGAGGAACTCTGATAAGACGGCTAATGTCAGTTAACTTTTAACAAAGCAATTAGAAGGATTTCTGACCTGGTTTACTTTAGCAGATGTGGCTGCTGCACAAAGCGTGACAAGATACAGAAAATGACAGCCGTGACAGCCTCCTGTTCTGTTTAGAGAAGTAATTCAGCTTTAATTCACTATCTCTGTATCTTTAGGACTTTTATTTTCCACCATTCTTTATAATATTAACAATAAACAGGGCTCTCTATGCACATCCAACTTGCGTTATAAGGTGCCGGTCGGTTGCAGTAACATATATTTATAAAACAAAAAATAGGCCGTAGCACACTGAAATAACTTTACTTAGACTTGATTGTGAGGAACAAGGCGTTAGCAATGTAATTAAAGTCTTGAAGTAAAGTTGTTTCAGTGTGCGGCAGTCCATTTTTTGATCCCTATAATATTCTTTTTTTATCCCCTGAGACAGGTCTTCTTCAAGGTCCCACATCTGTTCTCAGTTGAAAATTCCCCACATTGAGTTTGCATGTACACTCATATTTCCTTGTGCCTGCTATGACATTTCAAAGGTGTATCTGTCAGAAATTTCAAGTGACGTGATAGTTTAGTAGAAATTTAGTACGTTTAGTATTGTAGGTTCAAAAATATGACCACAAAGGATCATGCATTATTAACTGTTCTATTTTGTGATTTAGCCCACCCATATGGATTACGTGGTAGCAGCAGCCAACCTGTACGGTCAGATCTACAGAATCAGCAAAACAGGAGACTCAGCATCCGTCAGAACAATCCTAGAGAAAGTCTCTGTACCATCATTCACTCCTAAGTCCTCCGTGAAGATTCATCTCACTGACAAGGAGATGGAGGAGGACAAAGAAAAGGCTGGCGATGATGCTGGTGAGTTATTTTCTCTTCCCTGTTATGACTTCACTTTCCGCCTAGCTTGCTTTTCTTAGTTCTCTCTTTCTTTGTCTTTGCTCCAGAAAAAGCCCAACTTAAGGACTTGCAGGGAAAGCTGGCCTCACTGACTTTGAAAAACCCAGCCAAGCAGATGTTCCCTTTGGACTTTGAGAAGGTAGGGCAGAAGTGCAGTGACACCTCTTCTTCTCACTCTGCAGAGTCACAGACAGACTGGCGGCTTAGTGTTAGCAGGGAGCTTCACTCAGATGTATAGGTGCTTTCACAAAATGCCATTTTTCCCCCTGATCTCTGGGTCCTCAGTGACCCAAATCTGTGCTACTCCTGAAAAGACTCATGAAAGAGAGCTCCCTTGTATTCTGTTTTCTCTGCGGAAACATCTTGGGACTAAAACTTATGTTTGAGAAGTTTACATCAGAGCCAAAATAATGCATTGAGTATCAGCCAGCTCATGTGGAACAGATTTGTGAAAAGTAGGGACTTAAAGACAGAGACTTACTGTCTTTGTAGTAACAACAGTCTTTGAAGCAGCACACTCAGTCCTGAGGGTAACATCCCCAACTCTCTGTATTTAGACAGAGACAGATTTTGGAACAGGGCTACAACATGTACTGAAAGCATCAGGTGAAGAAGTTATTTGCTTATGACACATCAATCAACTACTAAATGTGTTAAAACCCAGTCTATTGGTCCATTAAGTCACCTTGGATTAACTTTATGAGGGATGTTCAGTGAGTCATCTTTTCTAAATACAGGGCAAAAGACAGGCTTATGTTGAGGAGTGCTCCCTTGTGCCTAAGCTTAAATTATCCTTCATGAAAACCCTTTAAAGACAGAAGGGGGAAGTCAGTGCACCCTGGGAAATTATTCATGTCACATCTGTCACCAAATTATTATTTTTTGAATACTATTTTTAAAGTTTTAATGATAGTTACAAGTTATATATTAATCATGACTCATTTCAAACAGAATCTTCAGAATGCTGGAAAAAAATTATATATTTGGAAACGATAGAGAGAAAATCTGACTCTTAAGCACCTAGTTCAGAATGTATAGAACCTTTGCAATAGAATAGAATAGAATAGAGTTTGCTGAGTTGGCTTGGATTTAATTGAAACAAATTGAACCAAAGACCAAAAAATTACCTAAATGGCACACAAGACTCATTCAAAAACAAGAGATTAAGAGAGAGAGCTCACAGTTCTTTGCATCATCACAATCAATAAAATTCATACACAAAGAAAACAATACAAGCAACAGTTAACAGTGGGCAAATGCATCTTCAATTTAATATTTTCTAATTTTATCATGGGTGATTATGGATGTATCTCCCTAAATATTAATTTTGCCTCCATGAACTCCTTTGGGAAAATTTGTCCTTCTCATCAGACTTCTGATTCGTCTGTTGACCTTTGACCCTCCAGTGATCTATGATTTCCTTTAGAAACCTTAAGAAAGGAGTAGGGTTTTTCAAATTCTTGCCTCCATATTAGTGTCTTAATGAGTGTAGAGATGAAATCAGACTTTGTTGAACCCTCTTGTACTGCAGTGATTACTAAGAGCAGTAGCTAAAATATTTGTCACACACACAGAATCCTATCTTCAGGCATGCCGCACTTCAAGCCTTACAAAGAGAAAAGGGACGTTCAGACAGGATGCAGTTGCCGTAGCTGCAGAGGAGAGCGTTTGAGGAATTTTGAGCCTGAATGGTGAAGCCATCAGTGGCTCAGGGGAAGTAGTAATGAAGGTGTATGAGGTAACTCAGGCAAATATCAAATGTCATCTCCAAAAAGAAAGAGATTCCAAAACCACCATGCCCCCCCTCCTCTTTATCTCCATCCTTACGTGCACAGGTCAGGCTGCGGATGGATGGAATGCGTGTAGGAGGGCTTTAGGTGCATCAAGTTGCTAGCTAGGAGCTTCCTCACATCACCTGAAGGCATGGCTGAGTGACAGTCCCCTGCCTAGCCTTTGTAGAGCCGCAGTGGCAGAGGCATGACCTCACTGTCTGAGCTGATCCCTACAGAAATCTGATTTCCAGCACAGTCTAATGGGGTGACTGAAGAATGATCTAAGTGAGGCAGGAACAAAGGATTCAAAGCTCAAAGCAGGTCCCCTTGGTGGACATGGATACACACATTTGGCACACACATTGCTCATGTGTATAAAGCTTAAGAATGCATCACATAGATGACATAAACAGTGTTTTATATTTTTTCTGCTGCAGGATGATGACAGTAACTTCCACATGGACTACATTGTTGCTGCCTCCAATCTCAGAGCAGAGATCTACAACATCCCTGCAGCTGATCGGCACAAGGTCAGCAGTCATATTCTCCAGGCATCATACAGGCAAATCTCTGCGTGATGGGTTAGGGGAGATGATGCTGGAGTGAGAGGCGGTAAAGATTAGGAGAAGGCAGAAAATCCTGCATGCCGCTCCCCTCCAACCTTTTGGTCATGTTTTTAGTTAGTGCTGCACACACCTGCCCCAAAGCCACAGAAGCAGCCTCCTCTCCTTTTGTTCTCAGGGCAGAACTAATCACAGCACTTTACCTGTCGCCTGGGAGGTGACACCTGAGCCAGGACGCTGCTGCAGACACACACACATACAGCCAAGGCAGATGGAGGAGGGGGAGGGTGGGTTCCGCTGAGTGAGGGGGGACAAAAGAGGGCGACCCTTGTGTAATCAGACGGAGATTTCAATGTGTTTAACCTTGTTTGGGGAAAAACCTTACATTTTCTCACTAGTTAACTTTTATAAGATAATGGTTTTCACCAAAGTGTCAACTGTACTTGATCTTTATTCCAAAGTACATGAAGGCTAGAATAAAGGCCAGTATGATAACAAGTTCTCATTATATATACTTTATCTTATTTTTTGATTATAAGTGATGGAAGACATAATGAAAATGCATGTAAACTAATCAGCATGTCCAGGTAAAAAGCACCTGAAGGACTCTTTTAATGAAGTTACAGTTCTGTATTAAAAAATTTTCAAATATGTGCATTAGAAAACACGTGTAGCATTGAATACAAAAGTTCTTATTGTGCTGCATAACTATCCTGTCAGTATTATATTTTTGGATGCATTTATTACTGATACATAACAAGGTAGACTTTATTTTCTCAGCTTTGTTTAGGAATTTAAACTATAACGATTTACCATTTGTTGTACGCTTTTGATACATCGTGTAAAAAACATTAGAACTAAAAGTAACTTGCTACTTTTGCTATAAAATATACTCAGTTGTTTTTTTGTTTTTAAAGTAGTGCCAGTTGGCCTAGTGGTTTAGTGCGCCCCCCATGAAATAAAGTGAGGCTAAATTCTTTGTTGCAGCCGTCACTGGTTCCAATCCCTATTACTCTCCATCTGTCCTATCAAATAAAGGTAAAAATGTGCAAAAAGAAACTTTTAAAAAGTGGTTTCATCTGCACCACCAGAACAAACAACAGTATTAATTTGTAATTTATGCAATTTATAATATAAATATTTGATAAAGTACTGAAATGTTGTCATTTTTGTCTATACTATGACTTAGCTAATTTTTTGAAGGTAGGACTTTTTCTTGCAGCGGAATACTTTTTATATCATAAAATGATTATTTTTACTTGGTGCAATCGAAATAGTTGACACACAACCGCATAAAGTAAATCAAAATAACAAATAGAAAACGTAAAACTCCTGTGAGGAACTTATTGTTTGTTGACACAAACCCTGTGGAAGTGGTTTTGTGCTTAAAAAATAACTCAGTAAAAAAAGTCAGTCTTTTAGCATATGATCTTGTATTAATTTAATTAATTAATCATTAATCTTGGTCTGATTCATAACATCTCCTCACAGGAGCTTTAAGGTACCTGCAAATCTTTTTATTATTATTATTATTATTATTATTATTATTATTATTATTATTATTATTATTATTATTATTATTATTATTATTATTATTATCTTTTTGTTTTTACGTCGCTATTTGCTTATTTATTTTAACATTCTATTTTTATCTACGTATTTACTTTATTTAATTTATGCTCGTATTGTCATTGTATTTGTTATTATTATTATGTTATGTAGGCAATTGTCTATGTTTGTATTGGATGTACCGTATAGCGGTTTTGGGTGGGGGGTATTGTGCACAATTTTGTGTATTGTAATTTTCTTTGTTTAAACTTAATAAAAAGTTGTATAAAAAAAAGAATATTTTTTAAAATATTAATTTAGGTCAGGAAATCTGTAATATTGAATCTTAATGTGGGTGCAGACAACATGCTGAACGTTTTAAACATGAACTGAGTGAACCCTCCTCTTTCTCCTTCCCAGAGTAAGCGCATTGCGGGAAAGATCATCCCAGCCATAGCTACCACCACAGCCGCAGTGGCGGGCCTGATGTGCCTGGAGCTGTACAAACTGGTGCAGGGTCACCAGAGGACCAGCTCTTACCGCACGGCTTACTTCACCCTGGCTGTGCAGTATTTTGTGATGTCCCAGCCAAGCCCACCTCGAAACTTCCAAGTGAGTAACAGCTTTATGCATTCACACCCCCATTCAGTACCTGAGTAATGCTCTTTATACAGCCTGACAGACTCTTACTGTATATACATTTGTTATTACAGTCTGTCTACCTCAGGGTTAAAGCTGTATGCTTCTTTGTAAATTAACGTTCTTCCTCTCTGGCTGGAGAGCATTAAGTCATGAATGAGTGCTCTCAGGGTTAGAGACCACTGCTAACTGTCAGTCTCAAGCATATAAGCCAAGTCTTTAGCTATAGCTCAGTGTAATCCTCAGGGCACTATGCTGCAGGTAAAGCACAAACACACCCAGGTCTGCCTCTGTGTTTGCACAAATTAAGTGAACTCAAAGGGACTGTAATTTAAAGAAAAGGACAGGAGCTTATTCTCTGAAGACAGACTCCATTAGAGATCAAATCCAGCCAAACGTTTGAGGTTACTGGGTTTGTGAGGTCATACTGGGTTCTTTATGCTGTATCAGCCAAGCTGAAAAAGAAAAACACAAAGTGGCTTCAAGCCAGATTTAAAAGCCGAGCAACTCTATGGGTCACATTTTAGGTCAAAACTGTGAGGATGTGCAGTGAAATATCTCGCTGCCTTCTTTAACACCAAAATACTCAGTATCTCACCCTTAGAGGGACTCTGATATTAGAGCTGCCCTCGCCAGCTTTCTCCCTCAGAGCATTGAACCCCTGACAGACAGGGGTCACTGGAGGTCAGCAAGTGGGGTAACTGTGTCCTGTGGGACGTGAGGGTGCTCTGACAGGGAGCTGTGAGACAGTGTAGGTTTGGTTTCAGCTTTGGTTACAGAAATGCTGCAGCTGCATTAAAGGCTGCTGCGATGACAGAGGCAGCTGTGACTTTCTGTGCAGTTCTGGAGTTCCATGCATGCCCTCGTCCTTCCATACAAAGACCTCGATGTTCCCACAGTTGTTGCCCATAAACTTGGTGAAAGTGTTCACATGCACTTATCATCTTTTTGTTGTGTCCTCTCTGAAACACTATATTGCTAAAGCAGCAAGAGACGTTGGACGGAGTATGTGACATTGTCTCAGCCAGAGTTTGCATATTGTCATCGGCAGGCTGAAACCTTATATCTCCAGAACTACTGCTTACCAGGATTTAAAAAAAAATACATTGTCTTTTACATAACAAAACACTGCCTGAGATTCAACCAGAAGATGGAGGGAAAATAAAACTACAAAAATTGGAGATGCAAGGTTTCCACGTGACAGCAACAATAGTTAAGTTTTGAAGGATATAAGTCAAAGGGATTGGCAAACATTTTTTCAGACCCAGGCTTGTGCAGCAAGGCAGCACCAACTTATTAGCTCAGCCCTAGAAGAGAGTACTGTAGAGGTACTGTTTCAATGTTATCATTCTGATTTTGTATTTTGGTTCAGCTTATCGATTCCTGTTCTTATAAATACTTCATTACAATTCCATTATTTTTGGAGAGTAAGAAAACAATGAATAATTGAAGAAGAAATATTACCCTGCCTTTATTGTTCTGTTCAGGGTCCAAGGTTTGAAATTCTTGTCACTGAACATTATTTAGATGCAGGAACTACATTATTTTCAACATTGCGTAGCTCCCCTGCATATGATTTTTCCCATGGATAATATCTCATTCACATTGCTTTTGATGCTTTCAGTTTAAGGCCTTCCACTTATCTACTTACTTAAATGTGTTAAATGTAAAAGCATGTGTTGAAACAGCAGATATAAAAGCAGAAACAAAGGCAGCAGACCCGTTAATACTCTCTCATCTTCCTAATCTGTCCAACATTAAAGACGGTTTTATTAGACAGCCTTTGAAGCAACAGCAGACGTGCAGCTGTTAAATATCACTGATCAGACATGCTGTATTAAGAGCTCAGCTTACTTTTGCAATGACTCCCTTCATGAGAGCAGTCCCAGTTCATTAATATCAAGTAACACCACTCAGATCTCATTGGTAGTACTGGTAGCTCACATGGTAAAACAACATTTCACGTCACCATCACAGGAATGTAATCAGAACTTCATCACATCTCTGGATACATGATCCTCAGATGGTTAAGAGAGGCTTTTTGAGTTGTTGTTAAAGATAAGGTGGTGTAGCACTTTATCCACACATCAATGTGCTTCTCGCAGACTCTTACACTACTTTCATTTACTGCTCCCTCTCCGCCATGCTAACCATTTTCCAGAAATTGTTGCTTTAAAGCAGCTGTTTCCCAAAATAGGAAGTCCCCCTGGCTTTCCCCCTGCTGCTGCTATTCTCTGTATGGAGGCAGAAATATGTAAACAAATGGGAGGCTTGCCTTGTCTGCTCCACACTGCGATTCTCTAGTATCATTTTCCTTTTTCTGTTTACGTTCTGTGGTTTCAAATAGGAGGCCCAGGACATTAAAGGAGGAGCCAGTCAGCAAGTCTACAGATATAAAACTCCATGAAACATTTATTTTTCTTGGCTCAGATGTTAGGAACTAATAAAAGAAGAAGTAGTGTCCTCGACTGTTTGGGTCATTTTGTTGAGAACATAATTAAACTTTCAGCTCATATATTCAAATTTAACTTGCAGCGTGATAGAAGAGCAACTGTCCATTGAAACACAAAGAGTAAGTTTATATTTAAATGAAGTTACGCCTAATAGTTCTGAGAGATGAGTCAATTGCGCTTACAGAAAAAACATATATTCACCAAACTCAGCAAGTCCTCTCAGCTGAAAATTGTATCTGTTGTTTTGATTGTACAGCCTGGAACTATTTGCTTTGGTGGACACCTGCACATTCAAAAAGCATCAAACAGCTTGTTTTTTTTTACAATGAGAGACTTTGATAGCTGCCTGAATTGTTGCTACAGCAAAAAGTCAAAACTCTATTTTAAAAACAGTGGATTATTTCACTGCTAAATAACTAAATATTTCTTTCAGGAGTTGGTGTAGACCAAATTCTGAGCTCAAAGTGGAGCAAATACTGGACTAACACTAATTGATATGGAATGCGACTTGAAATACAAGCTAAGTTTGCATGAAGTGCACAACAGAAATTTCTGCAAATGCATGAGACAAGTAAGACTTATCAGGTGGTGTTAAGTGGAGTCATTCTGCTGTACCCAAGTGACCAAAAAAGTGAGATGATTACCATTAAAAACCAAGCAGCAAACTTGGTGGTTAGAAAATGACGCTAACACAAAAGTTGATAAAACTGTGATTCCTTTAAGCAGAAATGAGCTTCCAAAAACCGAGATAAATACAGCCTAAATTTAAAACTCAAGGCTTTTGTGCTTTCAATGCAGTCTTTTTTACTAGCTGTGGAAAAAGGACAAACTTACAAATAGATCATGCCTTGTTATTGCAGTAAACATAACCTCTGAAGACATTAAAGGATATCTCTAGAGCAGTAAGGATTAATGAGTGTCATGCTTCTGCAGCTATGTTGAGGCTGCAGCTTCAGTAAAACACTAAGAAATATCCTTGAGGCCAGAATAGTGGAGGACATGTTACAGCTGGGTTTTTTAATAGCTCCATCTTCAACCCCTCCAGCAGCTTGCCTGACTCTCTGTTCCTCTGCATGCTGTCCTTACTTGTCTGCTAGGCTGCTTGCTGTTTGTGTGCCACACAGTTACTCTCTCTTCCGTGTCTTTGCACAAATCTACATCCACACCCGGTCCTAACTGCGTGCCCTTTCACGCTCCCTTGGTGCCCCTGTTCCCCTGCATGCCCTTTTGGTCTCTAATTGAATTAGCAGGCTCTTGATTTGAAGAAAGCCACTCCAAGGTCGATGCTCACGCTGGTTCTTTGTTAATTGCCTACAGAAATGACGACTATTTCCTGCCTTCACAGGAAACTGTGTATTGAAACCAGATTTCCCAGCGTGGACTTCGTGATCTTGCTGGAGGAGAGAGGGGATTTTGTGTTCCTTTGTTTCACTGTCTGTTTCTAATAACTTCTATTCACAAGTTGCTCAGCAAAACAAGCTGTCCTGATCTCTCTTGTTTATTCATTTGCATTTGAAAATCAGGAGTGCTTCAGCTTCTATCCAGGTGGGTTGCATGTTGTTTAAGATAAAACAACAACCTGCTGTTACCTGATTTGTGAAATGCTTTTCTAGAATTTAAGGTCACGCATCTGTCACACAAAGAGCGGGGGCTTGCTTCAGAAGAGAAATGAGACAACAAAAGGAAAAGATTTACCTCACATGTGGTTAAATCTGCCTCCACTGACTGTGCCGCTAAAGAAGAAAAAGGGGTGAACATGATCCTCGGCCCTCACAACTCCTCTGGGAGCTCGAGCATGGAGCTGCATTGTTCAGTTTGTAACTCAAGCCTCAGACATGAATAGTGCTCATGGGATAATGAGTAATCTGTGATCAACACAGACGGCTTGTGCCTTCTGTTGTTCAGCAAGGTTTTTTTGTTTTTTGTTGGTGGTGTTATGGTGTAGGTTGACCTTATGTTTTTCAAGTCATCTGTTGTTTTTTGTCGCATTGTTCCATCACTGCTGTTATTTAGTTCCTCAGAGATTATTAACTTCCCTAACTATCACCAACAGCGGCATTTCTGTATGTCTGTACAACAACTATTTATTTAGACTAGATGTAAGATAGAATGGTAGACGATCAAGTGGGAAGATAAACTCAAAAATAGTTGTAATCAGAGAATCCTTAAAGGTTTATTTATTCAGAATGATTTGTGTTAAAGCTAATAAACGTAGCAGTGATGGTCTCTTATACGCCAATTTAAAAAAACCTGAGTTGTTTGGTACTTTGCATCAAATCAACCTCAACCTTATTTTCTTATCTAATACATGTCAAAGTCACAGGTCAGGGTCTCAAATTAATATGGCAATGTAGCTTAATGGCTTCTTGTCAGGACTGTACTTCAGCTTGCCAGCCCTGATTTGTCCTGGCACTGAGGTCAAATTCTCTCTCTGAAGGGTCCTTGAGCTAGGGCAGTGTTGAGTTGAGATCATCCTGGTGATGGAGGAGTCAAATGAATTGAATGTTTTTTTAAGTTAAAGGGTAAATAAAGAATTCAGGATGTATAGACGTGCATGAATTGCTAGTTACCTTACACTAAACCCCTCCATGAGCGTGATGGTGCAATCACTGCTTCGCAACCCTGGTCAGGCACAGCACAGGTTTGGTTTGTTAAAATTAAAAATAAAAGGTCCAAATTGCAAAGACTGGACTCGATTGTTTTGCAAAAATTGGAGAGGGGTCCAGCTGCCACATTTAAAAAAGGTAAACTTTAATATATTCAAAAGGGAAATATTTCTATCCTGTTTGGTTTGTTTTAATGTTGATGATTATAACATACAGCTCGTAAAAATCAGAAATACAGTATCTTGGATTTTACATAAATTTCAAACTTCTGGAAAATAAGTTAATTTTTACACCAGGTACTTGTTTAGGGCTCCTTTACATTGACTTTCTGCAATGTTAAGGCATGTAGGCAATCAGCCTATAGGACTGTTGAGGTATTAATGAGACCATGGATGATTTGATAGTGGCCTTTGGCTCAACCAGAGTTTTGTGTTGGTTGTTTCTGATTTTCCTCTTGATAAATATCCCACAGCAAACCATTTGGTAGTAGTTTTGGTCCTGCTTGAAAAGGCAATCAGCATCTCCACAAAGCTTATCAGTAGATGGAAGGATGAACTGCTCTTAAATATCCTGGTAGCAGCTGCGTTGACTTTGGACTTGATGAAACACAGTGGACTAAAACCAGCAGGTGACATGGCATCCCAAATTCTTCACAAATATCTATTTACATCTTTACATGTACCTCTTTCTCTCATCCAGTCAGCCCCAGGTTTTCCCATGTTTCTCACCATGTTTTTTCTTCAGGCCTCCTGTTGGACCTCCACCATGTGGAAGTTATTAGAGGTCTCTGTCCTCCTGTTTCATTATTCCCTCATTATGGCACCATGCTGGCAAGAGATGGGTTGCAGGTTTGTCATTAATGACATTAAATGTAATTTTCTAGTCTGGCCCTGATGTCATGGGTTTAGTACCCATTAACTCTGAATTCTTAAGTCACTCAGTCATGCTTTTCTTTTTCTCTCCTTTCACATAGAAAGTGTTACCTCATGCTTAAACACACAAACCTGCATGTTTGGCTCACTGTATGCAGTGAGAATGTCACAGGTGGTGCATATTGTGTCCTCTGCTCTGCAAGACACAGCAGGAGAGTCTGTCTGCTTATTGTGTCTGTAAAACATTCTGGCTTATCGAGTATGCAGTGCACATGAAGCACTGACTAACAACACACACATGTCCTGTTTCTGTAATGGAAATAGACATAAAACAACTTTTTACTGCTCTTTAAAGCCACATGAATGCACTCATAAAAGAAGTAATGTACATCCACAGACCACAGCTGTGGGGTTCATTAAAACTCTTAAAGGATGTTTATCATGCATTTGTTCTAATTGTATCCCTGACTAGCAAATTAATATTAGCCGTTAGTTTCCTTTATGATGATGTGAATTGGAATGGCACCCCTTGGCCGGCACTCTTTTTGGCAAATCTGACTGTTTCAGGCTATGGCGGTTAAGTTATGTTTAGATTAAAAATAGAAACCTCAATCAGCGGTTTTATATTTAATATTTACAGCCAAAAGAAGCCCTGCAGGGGGCTTGTATAACTGAAAAGAGAAGTGCCAGGCACCCATCAGTGAGGGGTGATAACTATCAATATAAGCATTGAGGTGGCGATGGATGTATCATATTTCATGGTATTCTAACAAGTCGTTTCTGCAGTATTTCAATTTGGACCAAAGTAGTGAACCAAGCAAGTGAGCAATTTTTCAGGTTGCAGATAAATTAAAACAAAGTGGTGTCTTGTGGCCTTTTAGATGGGGATTATGTCAACATTGAATTAACATTTTAATAATCTGGTTTGTTTCAAGTTCTTAACTAGTGCTTCACTTCCTCTCAATACTTGCTGTATGCGTCATGTCAAGTTAAGTGCAGCTGTTAGGCTGAAAAGACTCTAAATACACTTTTGGGTCACACCGTTTGTGGGTTCTTTATTCTTTATGTTGTCTCTGTATCACCATGTCTTGTGCTTGATCAAGAATTTCTATGTGGTGTCTTGGTTTACATATGAGAATGATTTAAAAAGCCAAGCTAAATTAAGTCAAATTTAAATAACCGATGGGGCAAGTGGGCATTGTAGTAGATAAGTAGGTTGTATCTGTCCATCAAGAGACAGGCGTACACGGTATCATGTCTTTAAATAATCAATATCTCCTCTGCTGAATCATGTTCTTCAGCTTTGATGAGCCCTATTGAATATGAATTTGATCTGCCCCATTGTAAGATATATGGATATCTGATTCGTCTCAGTCTTCCGTGTTTGTGTTCGACATCAGATAAGCTTCAGGCTTATTAACTGCTGACAAGGATAGGACATGATATTGATCTGCAGATATCAATAAGTTGCTCCAATGACAAATACACTGCATTACGACACATAACTGAAGAGCATGACCTTTGGTTACTAAAGCGTGTAATCAATACTACAGTGTGGGATGTATCAACACTGACAACAATTCATGTTCAGGGGCTGGATGTTGTTAAATTGACAGATGTATGACAAATTATTGGGGACTAAAGCTGCATCTGAATTTCATACTACTTGCAATAGTGAACAGTGAGAGCCATTGTATTAATAGTGGTAGTTGTATACTTGAACACTGTACAAGAAGTAAATGTTTTTTTTGCTGTTTTGCTTAAGAAATGTTGTATTTGAAGTCACAAAAGTGCACATATGTCTTAGTAAACATCTCTTTTTGTGTTTAATGTTATCCTTAAACCTCTCATAAATAACAGACAATACTTACCAGGCAACACAAATATATAAGAAATGTCAGGGATTAGATAAAAGAGTCATTCACACCCATAACTCCAGGTTTTTTTGGGGAACCATAAGATGCATCACTCTGGGGCCTTATGTTGGTGTGTGATTGCTTTATAACTGCAACTCAGACATTTTGCTGTGCACGTGTCTCTGCAGGCTCCAGCGTGTCAGCAGCCCATTTGTAAGAGGAGCATTTTATTGACTCAGCCCTCCTGCTCCAGGTCATTTTCAGTCAGGTGGAGTGCTGTTATCTCCTCATTTAAAAGACAATCACATTGAGGTTCTGTTTGCTGTTTTACACGTCAATGGAAGTCTTTCAAAAGGAACGGCCTGCTTTTAGCCTGTGTGTCAAACTCGGCACTCTCTTGAGAAGTGTCTGAGGGCTGCCGGGTAGCGTCTTCTACACCTCCTCCACAGTGAACCACTCTATCAGAAGCTATCCATCAAAACGTACTCAGGAAAGATGATGAATCTTTGACACTTGTTTCATTTTTTTTAGTGTCTTTGGGAAGTATGTAAAGCTGGAGGGATGCCAATTCCCAAGGGAGTAAGGACGTAATTGCAGTGAGCAGTTGGAGGTCCCAACCATCTGTTTCACCTCCGCAGCCCAAAGAGAGTGGTGATCAATAGTGATCAGGTAGCAGATGACTCTCCTGCCCGGACAAAGGGCACACTTTACATGACAGTACTATTGTCCTTTTGTTAAGAAAGGGCCATACAGGAAAACACAAACAAACATGTTCTTGCAGACACACTGTAGCTTTACTACGCTCAACTAGCCCCATCTGGGATCACAGTGCATCTCTGTTAGACATGATTCAGATGTGATACTTCCTTGATCTTTCAACTCTTACTAATTCAGGACTACACTTCTCATACACTTTACAATCACTGTGGAAAGCTTTTGGACTTTGTGTTAAAGTCGATGCGGTATGGCAGAGAAGTTTTCTTTCCACTCAACACTTTCTTCTTTGTAGAAAAAACAGGACACTTATGCTACCCATGATGTGACTCAACTGCTGGCAGTTGAGAGAATCCAATGTTTCACAGTAATAGCAGCAGCTAATGTGGGCTGAGGCCGTAAATATTAAGCAGATGTGGTGTATGGGCTGCAGAGGCCTGGGAAGCATAACTGCTTACCCTGAGATTTTTTATTTTCAAAGTTACAAACTTTAGGTCTGACAGATGCTGATTCAAGTGACATCACTTAGTATTGTGGGTTTGATCAGAGTAATCACAAAAACATATTTGTAAAAAGAGAATAAGAAGTTAATCTTTCAATCCAGAGGCCGTCACAGAGAAATGGTGTTTTCTGTATGTAATTTAATCACGAACAAATTTAAGCCCTCAAAAACCACACATCCATTGGTCAAACAGGCAGGTCAAACTTCTCACTGTATATATAACTAATAATCAGAGCATTGGTATGCTGGTTTCATAAGCAAACACTGAACAAACATCCACTCTATGTTACTTTTTATAGAGCACATACTCACACAATAAACTCTAATTTTATCCCATCAAAGAGAAAACCCTTGATGGGATATTACTGACTCCATCACTGCCCCTCGACCTTGGCTCTGTGCTGCAAAGGAATGCATTCAAACTGGATGAGAGAAGTGGGAATCGATTGTCCCCTGATGTTTCCAGTGGATGTTAGAAAGTTGCATGTAACTTCCTGGATTCAGATTAAAAGAAGGGTGTATGCTTTGTTATGTAACAGTTTTATGTAATGCCTTTGTGGATACGGATGTCCAGAACTGTCTGTCTAGAATATGAAGGAAAGAAAGCCTTGGTTGTCATTAGCAAATCTGCAAAAGAGTTAGAAAAGCTTCACCTGAAAGTGAATCAATGGTAACAAATTATGTAGTAATTAAAACAAATTAAGCAAAAATGTATGTTGCACTGCAAAGAAAGTTTTGCATGGTGAATATCGTCGCTGTCTGGTAGAAACCTTGTTTATCCGTATTTTCTTATTTAATTTGTTTGTGTTAATCAATGCTATTGATCTACTTTCATAAATGTCAGTAGGGGTTCTTAAATTTAATAGATGAAAAGTACTTTAAAATATCTCGTAGTTGGATCTCATGCAGTGTTTAGTTGAATGCAAAATGTATGTTTTTTTGCCCCCTGGAATGTAGTTGTTTTGGAGATACAAGGTTTCCCCCAGACAGTGACGATATGTATCTTTCCCAGTAAAAAAAAAAACGTAATTTGCACCATAAAAACAGACAGCATATAGAAACGAAACAAATACTCATACAATACAAAGTTATACCATAATTGAATGACTTTAACATTTTGAAGATTAGGATCACCTTTGATAACTTAACACCAGCAAAAAAGAAAAGAGAAAACTACATTAACTGTAAAAGGAAATATTGTCCTAGCAGTCTATTGTTTTTATTTAAATTTGTATTTGTGCATTCCTTCTTATACTGCAATACAAAGCATATAGGGTAGTCAGCATTAGTCCACCATATGTTCAATAGTCAATTGCAGTTCAACTTTGAATCTCAAGAGCATTAGGACTTGTGAGAAAGTTAGCAGATTTTCCACATAATGAAAGCAAAAGACAGCCTACAGAGATTAAGATAAAAATATGATCTAAAAAGACCACACAGTTCCCCCATCTGCCTCCTGCAAACTTTGAAGCCATCCAAAGGAAAAGGGATGCCTTTGAAGAAACAGGCCCCTAGCCACACTGGGTTGTAAAAATGTTTCCACTGTTGGGAGTCTGGCCAGATAATGAAGCTGGGGCTGGAGTGTGCCTCAGTGGTGCTGTTTCTTGTGGCAGACTTATCAAGGTTTGCCATTTGATCTCAGCTTCCTGGCTCCAAAAATGCTACATTGACCCAAAGGGGCAAGATTGAAAAACTCACATTATGGTTGAACTAAGCATGCAGTGACCTGTGCAACATGACCGGCATGCTCGTGGTTCCTGAAGGAGGTCACAATCTGACTTATCAGGTTCATTCGGCTGAACTTCCTCTGGTTGGTCTACATTCCCACATCCTCATGTATATCTGTGGACACAGGCGTCTATTTTTGGGTCCATCAATCATGACCACTTGTTATCATAAGAGACTTTATTGTGTTTCGGGTTCCATGATGCTGAACTTCCATATAGAGCCTCTTACTTCTACAAGATCCAGAGCACAAAGCTACAGTCCCGACTTCTGGCACTTTGAATTCTGGGTCCAAACTTTGATTACTTTTATTTATTTCAGACCATGTCAGAGATCCTCAGAATCCTTTCTGACTCATTGGGAAAAACACTTGGCGATAAATCCAGATTCTTCTTACCTTTGATCATCTTGCTGTAAAACGGCTTACATTTGTTTTTGTTGAAATTGTTTTATTATTACAGATTTCTTGGGAAGCTTTCAATACTGTTATTTAGAGAATAGGATTGTAGATGGATAGAGTAATGACAAGCGGCAACCTCTGGTCTAAAAATATGAGTCCAATGCAGAAGTGCTAAAAACTGCAATTCATCAAGGATCAACTTGAGGCTGGCTCCGGAAGTACCGGAAGTCACATACACATGAATGGGAAAAAGAAGATCTATGCAGCAGAAATAAACATGTTTACAGCCTTGTACAAAAGACGAGTGTAGTCTGGATAGCTTATATCTCGATCGGCTCACACTGTGGGGGCGGTGAATTTTTTTCTAACACGGCAATTTCCAAGGTATTGAGATTACGAGTCTTCCAATGAGAGGCACAGCTGACTGCGGGAACACTGTAGCTGTTGGCTAGGAGGCTCAAACTCCGCCTCTTTACGTCACACTGGCTCAACAGCAGCAATATGGCTGCCGCTGCCGATTGGTCTCAAAACAGCTCTTCAGAAACAGATGGGTGACGTCACGGATACTACGTCCATATTTTATGCATTCTATAAGTAATGATAACTAAGAGAAAGTGAGGGATTAAATGCAACAGAGGACTATGGGTCGCATTATACTCGGCAACTGCTTCAAGGACTATAGCCTCTGTACTTTGGATGAGTCAAAGCAGTGGCCTATCGGTTTGATTATTTTAGTGGCAGCCTGTAATGTTGAAAAGGGAAGCCAATGTGGAGGTGCAAAAAACTGCAGTTCCTTGAGTGTCCGCTTGGAGCTAGCTTCAAAAGCCAAGGAAACTTAATTAGGTTCCATGTTGAAATGCATAGCTTTACAGCAAAAATAAACATGTTCATAACCTGGTTCGGAAAAAACAGTTTTGATGTATCTTGAATTATTTACAACGCATCTGGGAAGATAATATAAAGGCTAGTGATTAAATTGCATAATTGGAGGCACAGCTGAGTTGATTGACAGACAAGTGCATTGTAGCTGTTTGCCAGGAGGCTAAAAGCCTGCATCAGCTCCACCTCCTTTTTTTTTTCCAGGTTAGTGATTTTGTAGACGTCACAACTTAAATCCTGACATTTCAAGGCAGGAGTTTTTCGCCTTGTCTGCAATGTGTTACGCACAGATGTGTCAAGGTGAGGCAATGTCATTGCACCGCTGATCTTCCCATCAGAAGTAGTAAGAATGGCGGGAAGAAGGTAGCAATGTTTCACATCTGAGACTTTGATGGAACAGTGCTGTGAGTATGTGATGCTCCCGCTGCTTGTTTACAAGCTGAGCCTATTCCGTAAAACTGTAATGGGACTTGAAATACTGGGACACCAATATTACACCATTGTAGTGCTCAAAGGTATAGTGATGGCTGAACTCTGCTCAGGGACAGTTGCAGAATAGTAAAGTGTGAGGGGCTACAGAGAGTACCTCGTCTTATGAAGTCTATGGTCTTGACTCGTATACAACTCACTATAAATCTCTTCTGTTTTTCAGTCACATTGATGATAGTAGATTAAGTATGTTTAAGTATTTTTATAGCTTAATTATTATCGATGACATGTTTTTGTGCTCATCAAATATAAATCAATAAAAACTGAGACATTTAGTTTTGCAGGCATTTTCCCATCTTTGTCAAACAAAGAATCAAGGACTCTTTGTTTCCATGATTCTGCAAAGCCAATATGTGATTTATTATGTCAATGGAAAAAACAACTCTTGTGTTTTTATGTTTAATTTATGTTTGTTTCTTAGTATGAGTGTGTGTTTGATACATGGCCTATTTTATGATGGGATTAATTGTGATATTTTCCTGGAAGCTGTTACTTTCCAGATGTCGTGTTTTCAGGAAGAGCTCACTCGGCTTCCTGTCAACAAGAGGAAGCAGCCTGAAGTTGAGATTTTTTTTTAAATATACTTCATATTTTAGTAGGTCACACAAGGGAGGGATAATTGATACAAGTGCTGATTCTGCTGAGGAGTGTTAAGCAATTATATGGCGTTACATGTTAGGACAAAAGACTGGAAAGACAACAAGGCAGAACCACTGATCACTTAAGCATGACTGTGAAAGGGATTTCTGTTGGTGTTTCATGAAAATACTGAAGTGGATACTAAATGAAAAGGGTAGTTTGCGGAAAAGTGATGTGTTCCATGATTACCTGTCGCGTCAATAAATTTATAATGGCCAAAGCTGAGAAATGAGAAGCAGTTAATACCTGTGTTCCTTTATTGTTTTGTAAAGACCAGCTGTGTCATGTAATGTGGGGAAGTCGAAAACTCAATTTATAATACAGAACTGAATTTGTGTTGCAGACAAGAGATTTGGCCGCCCTCCAATATCCTATCAGACACAGTATAAACTTAAATGTCCTCTGCTGTAACTTTGTCCTGATCAGGTCCTGTGAAGTGGCCGTTTGTCTCGCTCTCATCCTCTGAAGTCAAACTCGGTACAGTTGAACCACCCAGAATCCTGACTGCCAGATCTGCTTTATGTCCAAACAGACCTCTGGAGCTGCAGATTCCAGTGATGTATGACTGCACTTGAACACAGCAATATAATATAAGTTATGAAGGCTTTCATGAGGTTGCACAGCTCGCCAAGTGTTGGACTCTCTTGTGTTTCTTCATCACTTTATGACTCATTTTTAATGTTAATTCCCAGACATAGTACTTACTTACTTACATTCAATGCATTTTCCATAAGCCCATTTGAAACTTACAGCTTCACATCTTGATGATGGACTCCAACCCTAGTGCAGCCCTGATTTTGTGCAGCTGTGGTTAGCCTCAAAGCTCCACCTGGCAGGGATTTATCGTCAGCATAACAGGTGACCCCTGCAGACAGAAGTGATACATTCTAACCTCAAGATAGCCTTGCCTGACTCTAATAGTGCAGACTTATGTCTAATACAACAATTAGTTCCACCCAAGCAATTTGATTGGTCGAGAGCCATTACATAAGTGTCGATATAGAGCATAATAGCACAGGGACTTTAACAGATGTTATGAATACACTTAATTAACATCAAATAAGAAACATTACAGCCAGTTTAATGCATATTATTCAGAAGTCCACTATCACACTGGAGTTGATGCTATTATTCTGAATATCAGCATGCTCTGACAGAATTGCAACAGTGCTGGTATTCAGTATAACAGCACTCCAACTCATGAGGTATTGCTGGTCTGAAGTATCAGACCAGAAACTCTCTTTCTCTTTCTATGTGTTCAGCTTGATTTTAGTTTTTGTTTCTTTTTGTTGTGAAATGTATCAAAAACAATCCATCAAGGCGTATCCATCCATTCTATGCTGCAAAAAAATGCTTCCCTTTAAACCCAGCTCAAACAATAACTCTCTGCTTCACATTTCTTCTCTTTCCCTAGATAAAACTGTTTTATCGTCACATTTTAATTCTTTTATGGTTCCATGAGGTCCCATGACAAAACGATACTGTAGTTGTGCTTGTGGGAAACCATGTGTAATTGTTTCCAGCAGCCACTTCAGTTCTAGCATTCTTGCTTCCTCCCCCCTGCTATAGTGTTGAATAGCTGACGTCACTCCACACACAGACTGATGGGGTAGTTGATTGGCGTCAGGTTCTTTGCTTGAGCTGTGTGACAGATATGAGAGAGAGGAAGGGAGGGGAGGGTGTAAAAATAGCCAACATGCTGGCTATGCATTGTGTTAAATCAGCATCTGCACACCAAAGCACTTATGAGGAACTGTGATATGGAAATACTGATCAAAGGAGGATCATTTAAAAGAAACGATGACTATGCATTTGCAAGATTATTGAGAATAATAGCTTTGTCGTTCTATAAGCATATAAGGCTCAGTTTCTGACATGCTGGAGGAGAGTTTGAGGTTGAACTGACAATTCACTCCGCATAAACCCTTCAGAATCTAAGTGACCAATGGTAAGATGTGCATCTTGCAAACAAAACATCCCTTGACAGAGAACCACACAAAGGACCGAGACACCCTGTCAGACAGGAGGAGAACTTTGCCTCCAGTGTGTCTCCGTATACCCAAACTCTGTTAGTGGTGGGAGTTTTGAGCACCAGTTGAAAAGTTCCCCTTGGCTGCTGGAGCAGA
This sequence comes from Notolabrus celidotus, assembly GCF_009762535.1. NCBI lineage: Eukaryota > Metazoa > Chordata > Actinopteri > Labriformes > Labridae > Notolabrus > Notolabrus celidotus. The sequence goes on along the minus strand of NC_048272.1, from coordinate 9,453,006 downwards.
GATAATTGGACCCAGGTTTAGCTGGCGTTTTGGTATTCACATCATGAGCCAAGTTTTTCTCTTCACTGCTCCTCTCAGTAGACAATGTCTGCACATGCAGGGTTGTCTGACTGTGTGACATATTTTGACATTATATCAGCATGTGAGGAATCCTGACCCACATCAGGTCGGGTGATCATTCTTTTTATGGTCTTGAAAGGGGGAACTTTCTTAGTTACAAGTGGAGCAACATGAAAAATGATAGTTGTCAGTTGATATCAGGAACAGCAGTCGTTGATATTTTTGCAGGGTTTAATTGAACTGTCTGGGTGTCAGGACTTTGTGTAGGAATTTGTTCAGAGGTCAAAGGTTGATCATGTAAGTGACATGGTGGATGGCAAGTCACTCTCAGGTTATGCACACAAATATCCACTCATATGAAATGTGAAAAAGTGTGTGAGCATCGCTGTAGAGCGATAGTGGAGCCTGAGGCAGGAGATAAAATGTGTTTGGACTGGGAGTAAAAAATGCCTAATTGAATAATTATGTTTGTGAAGCTTTATCCAGACCATAGACTGTATAAAATACGGACGTAGGATCCGTGACCCATCTGCCAGCCTCAAGTGGATCCTCGATTAACTGCAGTTTTTAGCACTTCCGCAATGGACTCATATTTTTAGACCAGAGGTTGGTGCTTGATCCAGACCCACAAGACTCATCACACTTCCAGCTGAGAACTGAAAATAGTATTCTTTATATCTTAACCTGCTAAATAGCTTTGCAGCAACTGAATGGTTCAGACATACACAGGGTGTGCTAACAGTTACCTTCATTATTGTATTTATGTTATGGCTATCACATAGATGTCTGCAAAACCCAAAGTCTTGTTTTGAATCCATAGACTGTATAATACACAGAGGTAGCCTCAGTGACGTCACCCATTGGTTTTGAAGCATATCATGGGTGGACGCCATGTTGGAAAAGCTGACTAAATCCTTACCTTTGGTCGACCTAACTAAAGGCACAGAAGTGTAGTTGAGGTGGGCCTTTAGCCTCTCAGCTAACAGCTACAGTGTGCCTGCCTGTCAGTCATGTAAGCCATGCCTCTAATGTAAAACTAGTCACCTTAATATCTTCAAAAACTAATGAGTTATAAAAGAAGTTGCCCAGGAGAAATTAGCTATTCCGCATTAGCTTAACTTTTCACGGGTTGCTGCTTGCTTGAAACTGATAACAAACTCTAAAGGTTTTGGGACTGGTGCTAATCTCATCTCTGAGTTTTAGTTCTTGTTATTGAATGAAGCTTTGTAAAGAAGTATTTGGTGCATTTATTATTAAAGCTCCTGTGGGGAACTCTCAGTTTGTGTCGATGTTGGTGCTCCCTGTAGACAAAGCATGTTTTTGCTGACCCTGTTGTGGAAATGAGTAGGTAGTGTTTTTGGACAGAAAAAATCTCATCTTGCTTTCTTTTAACAGTCCGTTATATCATTCATCATTAATATTTGTTGTGGAAAGAGTAAAAAAGGGGAATCCAATGCTGTACTTTAAATTGCCTAATATGACACTCCCTAGCAGCAGTTACTGGCATTGAAAATTACAATATAGAAATTGTGAGTCTTCTGATGGTCTAGTTTGCTTTTGTAGGTCACAACAAAGAGTCACTTAACATTTCAGTCGGTTTCATAAGCAGTTAACCCTCCTGTTGTGTTGTGGGTCAAATTGACCCTTTTAAAAGTCTATTTTATTTAATATATGCCTTCCAAACCAGCTAAATGCAGCATAAAAATCTGGGCAGCATGTGACAGAAGAGGTGTCCTGTTAATTTATCAACATCACTTCATAAAAAATAAAAAAAAATAAAAAATTGTATAAGAAAATAAACAAAAATCTATGTCATGTCAAACTATTGTTTTTATATTTAGGTCTTTCCAATGTACATAAAAACGTTTTAACTTTAATTTTCATTAAAAACGAGCGAGTTATCCCCATTGAACCATGATCTGTGAGAATTAAAGAACACCAATGGACTAAATCCTGATTTAAATGGTTAGTAATGGAGTTAAAAATTAGATTTTAAAAAATGTGTATTGGGATCTTTTGGGGTTCTGACACTTTTGGAAAAATTTAATATGCCCCGGGTCAAATTGACCCAGGAACATTATTGCTGTTCCAGAGAAACGAACATAACAGGAGGGTAAAAGACTCCTAACAGGAGCTTTAATTATTTATCTCTCTTGATTTAATCAAATGGAAAAAAGATCACAAATCAGACCTGAGATTCAATGTCAGGTTGTAGGCTCTTTTGTAAGAGCTAAATGTACTTTCTGGTAGGTACAAAATTGCACAGACAGCCTTATTTAGACCTAAAACTCTGATTTACATCTGCTTGTTAATTTTGTGATAGCTGGAAAAATTCCGTCAGCACAACATACATGTTTCACCTACAAAAGCAAAAGCATAACAAGTTTTCATTACGCTTTTGAATCTTCAGTTCAAACTTTCAGAATTCAAGTGTGTTCCTTAGACACTAAAGACTCAGAAGAAATCAAGAAATCAATCCACCCGTCCATCATGTGTACCGTTTATCCTGTTCAGGGTCGTGACGGAATTAAAGCTGATCCCAGCTGCCATTAGGAGACAGGCAGGTTACAACCTTGTCAGGTCACCAGTCTGTCACAGGGCTTATACCTTGAGACAGACAACCAGACACACTCACACAAAGGGAATTTTAGAGTCACAAGTTAAACTAACAAGCATGTTTGTGGACTGTGGGAGGAAGCTGGAGTGCCCTGGGTGAGTCCACGCATGCATAGGAGAACATAAAAACTCTATGCATAAAGGATCATAATAATTTGATCTAGTAACCTTTTGGCTCCGGGGTGACAGTGCTAACCAATACACCATAGTGCGGTCCCTGCTTCAACAAACTGAGAAAGAAATCACCCTCTCATTGCTTGAACTTCCTCTACTTGAAGGGCAAACTGACATGGTATCAAAAAAAAAACCCTGGGTTGTTATTTTGCTGCCTGGAGCAACACTTCTCTAATCACATAGATTTATGGGCTACATTTCAACCTTCTAATTTAGTCTCACCCAGACTTCACTGCCATGGCTGCACAGAAGTAGGTCTTGCAGATGGAAGCTTTAGAAAAGTCCCCTTCTTCATATAGGAGGAAGCAGCTTCTTGACCTCATCGCAGCTTGTTCAGGTCTTCACTGATTGTTCTCAGCTGCTCTGTAACACCGTGATGAGACATGAAGGCCCCTCTGTCTGTGAGCATCCTGGACTCTTGTTATAAGCCCAAACATTTTCACAGCAACAGGTACTTCATCTGTCATCTCCCTGTTTCTGTTTCTGTGTTGTGTGTATGTGTGTGTTGGTGTATGTTACGTGTCTATCGGCAGATCGCAGGAAAGAAATACACTCTGTGGGATGACTTCCTGGTTGAGGGCAGACTTGGCGGTCAGCAGGAAGTGACCTTGGGAGATCTGTTCCAGTATATCAAGGTATGTTCTCCTAGTTCCTCTCAGAAAGGAAGCACACACTTTTTTTTTTATCACACCCAGTGCCACTGAGTGCAGAATTTATGCATGTTTTTTTTTTCTTTTCTCTAAACCTGGTCACCTCCCCTCAGTGCACACAATAGCCATTGTTTGACTGATTGGCCACTTTACACCTTCCATTCACAACTTCAGGAATTCAGTCTGAAGTCCTGGAGGAAGGTCAGACTGTTGACTGTCTTCCAATGGCTGCATAATGTTTGGAATTTTTCAAAAATTCATACTCATTCATTTCACTAATTATGGTTGTTGTGTTTTTATTGCAATTAAGCAAACCAAACAGAGTTCAGCAAAGTGCTTATTAAGAGTGTTTTCCTTTGAGAGGAGAAAACAGCTGCAATATACTGCAGTTTAGGCTCATAAAATAAATAGCTGGATGCCTTAAGGGAGCAAAAAAAGAGAAGTAATGCACATAAACTCACTGTTTAAAGTCTTTGTGCTAAGATATTAAAGTGCTCTAAGTCTTCTCTTCTAACCCCAAGCCAAAAGAGAAGTAGCATATTTCCCCCAAATTAATAGTGTTTGATCTGATTTTATGGATGCTACAAAATACACCAGTTCAAGGTTATTGAATAGGAGTTATTGAACATTTTTGAAGCACCTTTACTGCATTTTGACAGTCCCTCTGCACTTGAGCAACAGCCAGTGTGCATAGAGGCCACTCTCCAGCTTGTGGGTTGGTTCAAATTAATGAAAAACAGGTTGTTGTCACTTTTTGTCTTCTTCTAGTCTTTGACCAACCTAAGCCTGTGAGAGCATGCTCATTCTCTAAATGTTCTTCTTTTCTATTAATGACAGCTAAATGGACTTATCTTATCAATCTATTTGGTTTAGAAAGTACCCTAAATATCCAAACATATTCGGGAGAGCAGGATACTTGTCCAGAAAAAAAAATCCCTTTTTAGATTCTACAAACTTCAAACATCTTAGATGGCGCTCTCTGAGCTGGTTTACTGTTTGCAACAACACTTGAAGACAAACCTTTATGGACTGACTCTCGAAACAGTGACTGTCATCTAACCTGAAGCATTTGATGCCCTGAAGGAAATTTTATTTAACCCTCCTGTTATGTTTGTTTCTTAGGGATAGCAATAATGTTTGTGGGTCAACTTGATCCGGGGAATGTTTAATTATCCAGAAGTGTCAGAACTCAAAAAAATCCCAATGAACATATTTTAATCTCATTATTAATTCCATTACTAACCATTTAAATCAATATTTACTGCAATGGTGTTCTTTAATCCTCGCAGATCATGGTTCAATGAGGATAACTCACTCGTTTTTTATGAAAATTCTTGTTAAAGCTTTTTTTATGTACATTTGAAAGACCTAAATATAAATACAATAGTTTAATATATACATGGCACAGATTTTTTTTAATAATTTTTTTATTTTTATGAAGTGATGTTGATAACTTCACAGGAGACACCTCTTCTATCACATGCTGCCCAGATTTTGATGCTGTATTTAGCTGGCTTGGAAGGTCTATATTGCTTAAAATGGAAGGAACCTCTGAATGCCTCTAGCCTTTCATCCACTGTGACATTAGGGCCTGGGTTATAGAGTAGTGGAAGTTGCTCTACCCACTTGTCCCTCACTGTCCTAATGACTAACAGCTTGTCTCTATTCGATCTCAGCTCCTGCAGTCAAATTCCAAAGTGTCCTTGGGCAAGACACTGAACCCCAAACTGCTCCCTCAGTTGTTCAGCAGTGTATGAATGTCTAGAATAAGATTAGCTAATACTGATGGTCCCTTACTATAGCAGCCTCTACCATCATTGGGTGAGCGAGTAATGTAAAAGAGCTTTGAGTGGTCTGAAGACTTGAAAAGAGATATATGAGTACAAGTCCATTTACCATTTACTATTTATCATGACCTGCTCAAAAGCTGACTTGATGTCTCTTGAGCGTGGGCATTTGTGTTCTCATTTGTGACATTGATAGTAGTCTAAGGTGTGGTATAAACCTGCCCAATGCTCTTATTTATACAGTATATTGACTTAATAATACAATGTAGGTCACTTGGCAATAGAAAAGTCTAAGCACATGGTTCCTACCCTGTTTTTTATTGTTGGGAACATCTTCTTGTCCTGAGCAGAACTGGACTTCTCTATCAGCTGATGTTTGTTCTGAAGAAGAAAACAGGGAAAATAAATTGGCAGGTCATTTTATTTGCTCCAGGTTTTGTTTAACCTTTGACTGTCTGGGTTCCCCCGGTTTGTTTGTGGAGACTGAAGAGCTTCCTGAACTGCTGTATGCATTTAAGGCCACATATAGAGGTTAAGAAATAACCTCTATACTGTATAATGCATGCACAGGATACTTAATTCACGTATATTTGTATGTGCATTTGTTTTTGCAACTGTGCACTTCAGATTTATTGTATTATTTCTCTTTTTGCAGAAACAAAGTAACTTAACAGTTTGCAGTCTCTACTACGGAACAGCCATCCTGTACAGTGGGCAAGAAGAGAGACTTAACATGAGGTATGTCCAGTAAACACAAACTGCATTGCCACACATTGCAATGCTACCCTGCAAACATAAACAATCACAATGTGCAGCCACCCTGTGTTTGTTTAACACTAATGGCAGGATGAGGTATTTCCTCCGAGACTGTGCAGAGAGAGCCTGTTCACACACTCACATGCATCACCGGACCCTGACGATTGAGACAGCTACTTCTCGAAGTGTCTCTGTTTGTAGAGGACAGAAGTCAAACAGTTAAATTAGGGTGAACTTCTCTCTCTGCGTGTGAGAGGCCACACTGTCTGGGCCTGTTCAGCACTGCAACAACACATTAAACCAAGTTTCTGCGCCTCAGGGTATTTGAAATGAGTCAGATATGTTATGTTGTTAACTCTGCTCATCAGTTTATAAGGAGTCACCACAGAATATAAACCTGAAGGGGTGTTTTGATTTACAGAGGTGATAGAAAGCATGGTAAATCAGGTTGAACTTTCAGAGTTTATAGCCAATCCTTCACTGGAAGAATAGCTTAAATAGTTCAGAGAGGTCTTCATGCTCATATTGAACAAACTGTGCACAGATCCACCTCTTTTTTTTATGATGCCAAAGTCTCTTGGGAGCCTGTGTTGTGGTTAGATTAAGCTACACGTGGAGAGGGGCATGTGGACAGCAGGCTGAACATGATAAATGCCCTCTTCAGCAGTCACTTCCTGTGCTGTTACCCAGCCCTAGGCTTCCTGTTTTGGACCAGTCAAGTGGGAACTTACAGTCCCAGATAACATTCAAATCAAATAGCTTTTCATTTCACAACTGATTCGACTTAATATCTCTTAAATTTTCAATATTTCTCTTTCTCAATGCTTTGGATGGCTTTGGATTTTAAGAAATCCAAAGCCATCCAAGTGTTCAAGGCTATTCCATCCTTTGTTTTCCCAAGCCAATGTGTTCCCCCCTGAAGAAATAAACCCACAGAATATTTCACAGCTCAATTATGATTTAAAAAATATGTTTAATTCTTACCTAAAACTGCTGGGTAATGTTGTATTTAGCCCACCACATATTAATAGAAATAAACAATGCATGGTTTGCATTGTTTGCTATTTTCAACCAAGCATTGATACACATTTGCTGCTCCGGACTATTTCTAGAAGCAGGATGTTGTTTGTGTAATTGCCTAAAAATAAGACATGAGTAAATGAGGAATAAGCCATGCCAAACTTTAGACACACAGACAATGACTGTCAGGTTGAACCTTCACCTTGTTTTGGTTTTATAATAGGAATTGTTAATAGTAAGAAAAAGCAACAGCTGCAGGAGTCTTTGCAGAAAAAAAACAATTCTGTTGTTTATATTTATATCCTTGATAAGCAAAGGGACGAAGCCAAGTTGTTCAAATAGCTTCTAATTGTTAAGCTGCATATTTTGTTAAATTTATATTTTACGCTTTGACAAAACTCACCTGTTAAATTTTGTTTTTGCAGCGTGTCTGATGTGGTGCGGAAGGTCACCAGTGCAGAAATCCCTCCACACAAGAAGATGCTGGAGTTGGTTCCCTTGTTTGCTGAAGAGGATGACTCTGACTCAGACTTCTGCCTGATGATCAGATACCTTCTCCTGTGCTGACAACATGCAGTTTCCTCAGAGTTCCAGAGAGAAAGGCATCACATGGAACTGTTATAATGTGATAAGACAAGTTTTACTATAATCTGACATCCATTGAGTAAAAACACTGCCAGATTGTTGAAGATTGATGCCTGCATTGTTCTTCCAGCTTCTTTCTTTCCATGTTTCTCATTATGTTTTGCAAAAAAGTGTTTGTTATTTCACTGCTTTATGTGATCAGTTTGTGTTTCTTCATTTGATCATGTACTTTAAACATTCACACTTCTCTGTATCCAATATATTGTCTCATACCTTGGCTACACTCCCAGAAATACTACTTGAAATGCTATGATGGATGATAATGTCCTATTTCTTTTTTATTAAATGTCTAATAATGAAACTTTTAAAACAGCTATGTCTTTTCTAGTATAAGCAGAAATCTCACCATTCAATTCTGTTTGCTTACTTTTAATTTAGACCAGATGTAAAGCATACTTTCAAAGAAATTTGGCAAATAGGTTGTGGGCAGAACTGGCATGCTTTTAAAGTTTAATTCAGGTCAGATTGAGCCCGATGTTGAAGGGGTGGTCAGAAGAAGAAGTTGGTGCAGTAGGTCTTGTGCTTTGATGATGCAGGGTTTTTTCGCCATCTGAACACAGCTGTCTCATGTAAATCCCGCTCTCCCAGCACATAAGAGCTGGTCCTATGTGGACTGAGATGCCAAGTCGTGGGATGGCTTTTTGCACTAGTCCTTTTCTATACCCTCAAGGTGAACTGCTGTCTTTTTTTTGTGATGATTTATTGATAAATAATGTGGTAAGAAACATCTCTGGTATCATCACTGTAGCTAGTTTTAGATGTCCTTTATTCATGCTGTTAATGATGCTATTTGTAATTGAATTATGTTTAAACATTTTAATAAATATGAACCCATTAGGAACCCTGTAATGTATGTTTACTCCACTTGTAGATTCTGGCTCTCTTTTTGGGCATTTTCACCTTTAATTGAGAGGACGGCTGAAGGGAGGCAGGAAATGTGGGCAGTTAAGAGTGGGGGAAGACATACAGCAAATGGCTGAGGCCGGGAGTCGAACCCGAGACCACTGCAAAGTGGACCATAGCCTTCGTACATGGGGCGCACATGGCCGCTATGCCAACGGCGCCCAAACATCCCATCTTTAATGTCCTGTTTATTTTTTATTCACTGTTTTATTTATTCAGGCTATTTAGCTGAGATATTGAGATCAATTTTTTTTTCTGGTCTCATTTTGTTGGGTGTTTAAATTTTGTTAACAGTCAAGAGAGGATTGAGCTCAAAATTTAACACAGAAATACTAAAAGGATTGCAGTGGCCTCCACCTCGAGTGGCAATCTCTGGCGTTAAAACGTTGAAGCCAATGCGGAAGTGTGAAATACTACAGTTCTCCTAGTGTCCACTTGAGGCCCAAGAAGCCATTGAGACGCTGACATTCTTACATTACAATAAAACATTTTTACAGCCGGATTTTAAAAAATGGTTTAGGTCACTATAGCTTGTTTCTCCCTCGTACAACTGTACAGGTTTTGTAACTCATCAAGTTTTTGAATCAAGACTTCCTCATAAATAAGCATAATCAGGGACGTGACTATTTGACTTAAAGCCAGTCATGATGTAGAAAGACACTAAGATTCATTCAGCCTCCTTCAGCCCCACTTCCTTGCCTTTTCCTGATTAACCGTTCATAAGTGAGCGTCACCTTTTCTAGTGTGGTGACTGCCATCTTTGGGCTTTAAAACACATCTTCAGAAACCAATGGTGCCTTCACTGAGACATGTTTGTTATGAACCGTCTGTGCTTCATTCATAGCATCACCTGTCTCAGTCAATAAGTTATCTGCTAAAGCACATGATTAAATCCCAAACTTTTTTATTCAACACTGTAAACAAAATGAAATTACAAAAATAGAACAATCTCAATATAATAAGTGTTTGGCTCTCAGTCTGTTTTTAGAAACGTATTAAATGTATCCAATGATGTCATTGCATATGATTGGTTGTCTGCTGCCTGTCTTCATCAGAGCAGTGAACTGGTAGAAGTCAGAGTCCGGGTGGTGCAGGCCTGTGTGAGACTGGTGAAAGAAAGGTTTGAGAGCCTGGAGTCCCACAGGGCAGGACATCCGTTTAGAGGCCTCTGAAACCCTGCTGACTTGTGAGGGGTCTGAAGGCCTCATCCTGACCTCCACACCTTTAGACATCCCTGCCAGTCTGCGCCGCATGTTCACCAGAATGTCTTTAGCCAGACGCCGCCCTGCACTAGGCTTTAATTCTGCTTGCTCTGGACACTCTGGCAGGTCCATCCAGTTCTTTATGAGGTCTGCAAAGCTGTTATCCCCCAGAACCAGCGGCTGTCTATTCCTGCTGCGGCTAAGCAGAGATGTGGTCCAGTCCTCTGGGTCACTGGCCTCAAAGGAGGTCCAACGCTCCAAGCAAGCGTCTGAGGTTGATTTGGGTCTGATTCTACCAGAGGGTCCTCTGTTTGTGCGGAGACATGCAGAAGAAGAGACCCGCACATTTCTTGTCCTCCTCAACACAACCCCTTCATCGTGCCAGGAAGCCTCAGAGTAACCTGAGTCAAAGTCCAGACTCTTCTCACTGCCCGGGGAGCCTTGTGCCAACCGCTCGTGCTCCTGTTGTTGCTCCTGATCTTCCTCATCCTCCTCCTCTAAAGGGCTGGCCAGGCAGCAGGCAGAGTCGTACGTGCTGGCTTCACTGGCATCAGAAACTCGCAGGTGGGTGAGTCGCTCTTGCTGGGCTCTCTGTTTGCAGAGCCGCGTGACAGCGAAGGAGCGTCCACATGGTTCACTCAGCGGCCTGGGTCTGCTTATCTGCTTCAGGTCCTGCAGGGATCTCATCATGCACTGCATATGGTCCCGGAGGTAGTCTGCAGAGTCTCCTAAACACAGCTACACAAGGAGAAAAAACATGAAGAGTCAGTCGTGCACTTCATTTAAAAACAGCACTTCTAAACAAAGATGCTTGCTGGACTTTTACAGCAATCTACAGAGCAGTCTGCGGTCTAGCAGCGCCTTGAGTTATTCCTAGAACCGGGCCAATAAGATTTTTACCAGCTGAGATCATCACTCTGCTCTCTGACCAACATAACAAGTGAAGCATTCCTGACAAAACCTCAGAGCAGTTTTATGCAGACCATCCCATGCAATTGATCCCAGAAAATATTTTAAATAAGAGGCCGCTCTCAGAACAGGATGCACATTTCATACTGGGAAAACTCTCCCTACTGCCTCCTGAAGCCAGAGGGGAAGTTTGAACAAAGTAGAGCTGAATCATGGAGGAGTGAAGAGGCGCCTTTCCTCTCCAAACTCCCCTAACTCACAGGATGTTAGATGGACTGTATTAAAAGGCAGGAAATGATGACAGCATTTTGGAATTACACACTAGCCATGTTTTAATTATGAATCACAATCAGCCCCAGCCTTCAGATACATTGAAATCTGAGTGATCCCGTTGATTTACCATAGCTCTAACACTTGGACATAAACTAAGCCAGGAATTAAAAGCTTTAAAAAATACTTCTGGTAACCTTGATAATTAAAAAAAACAAAAAAAAACAACATTTCTGCTGCTGTACTTTTTGTTATTCAACTAACTTCTTTTAATATTTAGTTTTCCAAGCCCCCATTTTCTGTCAGTGTTTGGCTTGAAGCAGAAAGGACAACACAATGCCATGATGTTATCACAGCTGTGGGTGCTGGACCATTTGGCCCCCAGGGGAGAGACTTATCTGGCACACAGAGACATCCACAGTGGGACTTGGTGGTCAGTCTGCACCTCCTAAAATGCTCTGTTCTCCTTGGCTGCCTCCAAACAATGAGGAGATTCACCTAACTGTACGCATTTTCTTTTCTTTTTTTTTGCAAGGACATTTTGGTTTGAATTAAGAGTGACTCTGGGGTATTTAGACTGGCTTTTCAAATAAACCCATAATAGAAGTCATTGTAAGGGAAAACGTCATGTGTCTATACGGAAAAAAAAAACTTTGCAACAAAGCAAATACAATGCATTTACAAAACTCTAAAAAAAAACAAAAACAAAGTCGCATTAAAAAGAAAACACTTACCATTGCTTGTGAGTAAATGTGTGCAGAGTTCTGATAAAGGGTTCCTGCAACAAAATAAAACGACACTGTATTAGATTCTGCATGAACTTTTGTACAACAACCATCATTATTATGACGTGTATTTTTGCCAGTGATAAATTAAACTCACCTCTACACACGTTTCAAAAATGGATCCAAGCTCGGTTAGATACTCCACAGGTTTGCATCAGTATGGGGATGTGGGTCTGTATAACTGTTCTCCCTTCTGTAGCACGAAGGACCTCAGGTCTGTCAGCGGACTTTTACGATGCTGAGGTTTTGGCTGCAGCCAATCAGTGCACGGCATCACAAGACAAGCCAATAGCAAGTCGCCTGACACAAGAACCTTTCCCTCCCTGTGTAATTACAGCGTGTACTCTACTGTAACTGTATTGGGTTACCCTGTTGAGGGTGAACATCTGGAGCAGGACATTTGACATTTTTATTTGAAATAAAGTATATTAAATGATTATAGAACATTCAAAAATAATTTTCAATGTAATATCGTTGCTCTTTTTTAATTTTTTTTTTTACTAAAGTAATGAATTAGAATACATATTTTTTGTATTACTTTTAACAAAGCCTCTATATCCAAACAGTGATATACGACGTTGGGCTATACGAATAATTATTTTAAAAAAGGCTTGTTTTGACTTCAATGAGAACATTAAAGCAACTTAATATAAGACCACAGATAGGCTACATTGTTTTATCTAACTTAAAAGATCAACACATTTTACAACATATTATTACTATGTATATCATTTGAAAGGTGTTGGCGCATTGTAGAGCTGCCATAAAACACGTTTTAGTTTCCTCAGACAACTGCTGCGAGTGAATAGCTTCCTCATACATGTGCTGATGTAGTGCAATCGACATGTCGCCATCTTGTGGATCACTATAAACAGAACCTCCCATACAAGCCACCAGACTTCATTGTCTCTGAATACAAACCTTTGCATGCGAGTTCATTAGGGCCCGAGCACCGACAATGTCGGCGAGGCCCTATTGAAACCCTAAGGATTATTATTAGGGCCCGAGCACCGACAATGTCGGCGAGGCCCTCTTGTAACCCGAGTGATTATTCTTATTATTATTATTCTTCTTCTTCCGTATTTTGTATGTCAAATGTGCTTGCCATAACGCGGTGCAAAAGTCCCCAACCGCTGCACATGCACCAGGCCTGGTGAAAAATTCGACATTTTGGTGGTCCCGAAAAAAAATTCCCCAAAATGGCTAAACGGCGCCCCCTTGAATTTGAAAATTTCGGAGGGCCAGCCCCTCACGACGGTTCAACATGCATGCATGAAATTTTTTTTGGTAAGGTGTCATGCCAAGATCTACAAAAAAGCCTCTTAACGTCGTGGTGAAATCTCAACAGGAAGTCGGCCATTTTGATTTTTCTGTTTTTGACCCCATTATTTTGGGTATGTATTTGTTTGAACTCCTCCTACAATTTTGCTCCGATCAACTCCCAACCACGCACATTTTGGAGTGGACAGATTGACGATCAAAAGTTATCTGACAGAATTTCTCTACGTCAATTTTTGTGGGCTTGGCACTTCGCTAAACTTGGAGTACATTTTTTCAACCGCTAAAGTATGTATTTATGTAAATAGCTCCTACAATTTTGCTCCGATCAACTCCCAACCACGCACATTTTGAAGCAGACACATTGACGATCAAAAGCTATCTGACAGAATTTCTCTAAGTCAATGGATGAGGGCGTGGCCACGCCTCAAACTCTGATGTCTCGCCATGAAACAGGAAGTACTTATAGCTCCTTCATACAGTGTTCAATCTGTTTGAAGTTACATACACATGATCAGGGTCCATCCCTCAACACACCTATGGACTCATATATCTACTACAGCCATAGCGCCACCCACAGGAAATGCATGGTACTGACATTTACATACAATCTCCGATCTCTTCCAAATTTGACATGTTTCATCATGGGCCCAGCCTGAACTCATCTACATACACATGTTTGTCATTTGAATAGCGCCACCTAATGGACACAAGCAGTATTTACTCTCAGAACATGTTTTTAACATGCTTGTGATCCCAACTCTTTCTATAATGATCTGTGATGAACAATCCTTCAGAACATAATTCAAGACACAGCAGCACCTACTGGTGACAGGCGGTACTGCAATGTACACTATGCTGATAACTGCACAGGTAAGCTCACAGTTTAAGTTTAGCCTAGGATGCACAGCAACACCTGCAGCACATCAGGCGGTGGCTTACATCAGGCGGTCGTGCACATCAGGGACTCGCGCACATCAGGCGGTGCTTGAACGAGGGCCCGCACATCGCCGCTTGCGGCTTTAATTATTATTTCTTTTTCTTTCTCCCGACTTTTGAATCCCCAATGTGCTTGCCTTAACGCGGTGCAAAAGTCCCCAACTGTTGCACATGCACCAGGTCTGGCGAAAATTTCGACATTTTTGTGTTCCCGAAAAAAAATTCCCCAAAATGGCTCAACGGCGCCCCCTTGAAGTTGGAAATTTGAAAAGGCTAGCCCCATAATACGGTTCAACATACATGCATGAAATTTTTTTTGGGTAGGTATCATGCCAAGACCTACAAAAAATCCTCTTAACGTCGTGGTGAAATCCCAACAGGAAGTCGGCCATTTTGATTTAACCCAATTCGCAAGATTACGTATTTGTTTGAACTCCTCCTACAATTTTGCTCCGATCAACTCCAAACCACGCACATTCTGAAGTAGACACATTGACGATCAAAAGTTATCAGACAGAATTTCTCTAAGTCAATCGGTGTGGACGTGGCACCTCGCTACATTTGGACGACATTTTGAAAATCTCTAAACAGTAATATCTCTCATATGCAATAATGGATCAGGCTCAGGCCGGTCATGCATGATAAGTGCCCCAGCCTGAACGCCTCTATAGGCAAATATTCACCAATATCATATAGCGCCCCCTACTGGCAGCAGAAAATCACATGTCCTACAGTTTTTGTCCAATCAACTCCTGCCTCGCTCACAATGTCGTTGTCACACTGGAGATGAACATTTGTCAAAGGACTCTTCCTAAGTCAATGGATGTGGGCGTGGCCACGCCTCAAACTCTGATGTCTCGCCATTAAACAGGAAATACTTATAGCTCCTTCATACAGTGTTCAATTTGTTTGATCTTACATACACATGATCAGGGTCCATCCCTCAACATACCTATGGACTCATATATCTACTACAGCCATAGCGCCACCCACAGGAAATACGTGGTACTGACATTTACATACAATCTCCGATCTCTTCCAAATTTGACATGTTTCATCATGGGCCCAGCCTGAACTCATCTATATACACATGTTTGTCATATGAATAGCGCCACCTAATGGACACAACATGCTTGTGTTCCAACTCTTTCTATAATGATCTGTGATGAACAATCCTTCAGAACATAATTAAAGACACAGCAGCACCTACTGGTGACAGGTGGTACTGCAATGTACACTATGCTGATAACTGCACAGGTAAGCTCACAGTTTCAGCCTAGGCAGCACAGCAACACCTGCAGCACATCAGGCGGTGCCTTAAATCAGGCGGTAGTGCACATCTGGGACTCGCGCACATCAGGCGGTGCTTGAACGAGGGCCCGCACATCGCCGCTTGCGGCTTTAATTCGCCTTTCTTTTCTTAATAGCCTCTTAAAGATGCAAATGCTGATCAAGTAAAGTTCTCATTTGATATGCATATGAGCAAACAATTCAAGACTGCACCACCACACCTCTCTTCAGTGTATAGTGACAACACTTTGTATTGTAATGCAGACAGGTACAGTGGTGGGAGGTGAGTGCTCAGGTCTTTTGCTTTTGCAAAAATGTACCTATACAAGCTTATGTCTTCCATCCAAAAGCCAAATGAAGAAAATATAAAGATGGTCTTATGAAAGGGACAGAGAATATCTGCTATAATTAATATTTAGCATTTTTACAATATGTGTTCGAAATTAGAAACATGCATCAATGTTTTCTTGATTGTTGTTGAATTCGATTCAACTACTCAGTATTCAAGTCAGTCATTATTTCGTCCTTTTGCTTCATTCTCTGTTTAAACTTGATAGAAGAATGATTTGGCATTGAACAAGTTGAGTGAAGGAAAACAGGAATAATGGTGCTCCTAAAGCAGCTTGGATGTTGCAATCTTTGAAATTATTTTCTTCTAGTTTTGTTTGTTATGCATAGAAGTAAACTATCAATTTACATGTACGTTAGAGTACACTAAAACAGAGTCATATACCTTACATGTACATTTTATTGGTCCAAACCAGTAGTCTACACAACAACACCTCACAACTCCCCAAACAAGACCGTTTTTTCCACCTTTTTAAATTGGCAACCACTGTAATAATCTTAAACATGTCTTAAATTGCATTATGTTGTTCTGTATGATTTAGAATATTTTGCTTGTAACCATATGTGTATAGAAAAGAGGAAGAATAGTAGAGTAGAAACATTCATATTCTTTTGTATCATGCAGTGGAGTGAAAGTATGAAGTGGCACCATGAGGAAGTACACACATTTGGCTCATATGTATCAGTGTGATATGGGGCACTATAGTGCAATGTTACTTTCCACCCATGACAACACCACCTCAATGGGTGCACGCAAGAGAAACTAAACAATAGTACACATTTTTACATATTCCACTGACTAGTTTAACACCAGGACAACCCTTTTCAGCACAATCTGTGTCCTCTGCTTCATACGCTTAACAATATACACAAAAAAATAGGAGTTGGAGGTCCTGTTTACTAGACCTTTCTGAGCTCTGGCGCCAATCTAATGATCTTAGTCTGCAAATATATTTTTTTACTCTTCTAATATTCTGCACAAGGTTTAACAGTAAAAAACAAACATAATTATGTGCTTCAATCACACGGTACAACACAATATAAGGTGAGAAAACTTTTATTTACATATAACAAGTGAATGACTTTTATCTCTTTATAATATTGAACAAGTCTCAACCATTTGTCTCTGAGGTTGGTGCTTCTTCTGAAATGATGGGTAATGTGAACCGAGGTGGAGTAGAAATAGCCCTAAGTCACACTATGCAGATAGTATGAGTCTAAAGAACGAGTGTAAACAGATATCAAGGCACAAACATATGTAAAAAGACTCAGAATGAAACAAAGAGTACAGAACAATCCAAGTTAGGAATGGACAAAACCACTTAAAAAACGTGTAGATATTTTCAAAGTGACACATAGCTGTTTCTGTTTCATTTATTTTCAGAAGTTTAGGAATGTTGTTCAGTTTGTGGGGTGCGAGCTAATCTATGGGTGGTCATGCAGGACGATGCACTATAGTACAGGTGTGGATATTGATTCTGTGTAAACATTGTACAAAAAACATTTCCCTTCATCCAGTTGTATTCTCCATGCATGGTTGTTTTCTTCTAAAAATAAGCTCTGTGCAGTCTAAAGGTTCAGAGGATGCCAACTCTTGTTAACATAAGTGACAGTGATTCTTATCAAAAGAGTTTTTTCCATTCTGCATCCTCTTAACAGATTTCGAAATGGTAAGCAAAATAAAAAATAAGAAACTGAAATTGTGATTTGAAAAAAAAATAAATTAAAACATTAAGTTGTTCTCCAATTGGTCTTTGTATTTAAGAATAAAAGTCCTTAAATGCTGCTTAATTTTCATTTATCATGCGGCATAAAGAGACAATGGCTTATTTTTGGGCAATCTCAACCCTTCTAACCTTTCCTCTCCACCTGAAACAATTGGATAATATATTACAAAGCTTGTAAAGTAGCTATTAAAGCTTTTTTACTCCTTGATTGTTAGAGGTTCTTGTCCAATAAAGGGGGTCCTTGGTCAAAAATCTATCTAAAAGTGCCCATTATGGATAGTATGTGAAGCCCTGTTCATTGCAGTAAGAACATGTGAAATAAAATGAACACAATCGGCAGAGAATGTGATGGTTGCAAATCAGTGATAGCTGAAGTTCTTTAAGGTCCCCCCTCCAGGATTCAAGTCTGTTATGGTTTTCATTATGAAAAGCAGTAATCATCACATGGCTGTTGCAGTCTCTCATGCAGTCTGTGTGCATCAGGCGTCGCCCTGGATGAAGAGAACAAAAATAAAGTAGCATTATAAACACATACAATCCAAAACTTTTTCAAAATAGTTGGTCAAAATAATAGAAAAATGACAAAAACACATGTAAAGCCACACAACTGTTTTGGTTTCACTGTCTCTCACCATGTTTGATTCTCAGGGCAGAACAATATGTTCAAACTTGTTTGTGGTAATGACAAAAATTAGCTCAACAGCCTCTCTCATCGTCTTTGAGTAGTTCACAGACCTTGTGATTGTAAACTCAGTTGTACTAGAATTTATATAGTCCTAATTCACACTCAATATCAACATATCATGACAGCTTTTTTCACTGAAAACTCCATTAAAAAAAAAGGTTAAAATGATCTATATAGGACTATTAAAAAAAAGTAAAATAGAGAGACTGTTTGGAAAATGGGCCCTGGAACTAAATTTGTGAGATGATGGGATTTGACAGCACACACTATGCAGTTTGTTTAACCAGCCCCATCCTAGTTAGCCTGATTTGTTTAGCTGTAAAGCTCTTGTGAAGAACTTTTGGTTTGTGCCACTGTTGGCAGCCTCTGTGAACACAGCAGTGCCTTCTATCTCTCCGCTAATGTTGTCCTGTACAGGTGTAAATACTGTGTTTTCTTTTCTTTTTTTTATCTCACCCTGCTTTTTTACAGTCCAATGAATCCCTCATCAAGAATCCCAGCCATGGAAAATATGAAACCAAAAGCTGTTTCTGCCTCCTACTGTTAATTACCTCATCCAATGTGGCTTATGGCAGCTGTTTCAGACATTCAAAATTACAATATGGAGTTGTCAATCTTTAGGCTGGTGATCATGTTTGCTTTTGTATCTCATAAATAAGGTTTTGGTATGAGTTTCCGTTTGTTTTAGAAACAACTAAAAACTCCCTACAGGAGCTTTAAGTGCACCAAAGTAAAAGGCACCAAAGAGTTGCTAATTGTTCCAGTTTCTGAAATCCTACATAGATTTATATGCTTACAGCTGAACTAAGCTCCACATTCCTCCAGTCATTGAAGATTAAACTGACACCACAATTTATGATTATATTTATTACTCATCAATTTAGAAGTTGTTTTCTTCTTCTACAGTCTCAAAGACAAAGATATTCATATTATTACGACAGACAAGATTAAAAGCCAACAAATAACATTCAAGATAAATCCAGATATTTTAGGAATTTTGTCTTTGAAGGGATTTCAACTTCAAGGAATACTTAATCTAAAACATCCCATCTGACTGCCCTGAAGCTGCTCCATAACATTTTCACCATACTCACATGCCTGGAATCCTTCCTACCTTTAGAATAGACCACAGTCTTTCAGGTTGTTCTTGATAATGACATCAGTGACAGCGTCAAACACAAACTGCACGTTCTTAGTGTCAGTGGCACAGGTGAAGTGTGTGTAGATCTCCTTTGTGTCCTTCTTCTTGTTCAGGTCCTCAAACTTTGTCTGAATGTAACTCGCTGCTTCATCAAATTTGTTTGCCCCTGGGAAACAAAAATAAACATGATAAATCGTTAAATTCTTTATGTTGGGATTTGTGAGTTAGACATAACTGTGCCAGCTGTAGCCACAGTCTTTGTTTTCTTAGTGGTTGTTTAAATATTAATGCTCTGCTCTCAGGTGCAATGCGGCCCCTGATGGCCCACTGTGTACCTGTGTATTCTGGGAAGCAGATGGTGAGAGGGCTGCTGGTGATCTTCTCCTCAAATAGATCCTTCTTGTTGAGGAAGAGGATGATGGAGGTTTCAGTGAACCACTTGTTGTTACAGATGGAGTCAAACAACTTCATGCTCTCATGCATTCGGTTCTAGAGAGGAATTTAAAAAGCACTCACAGTTATACATACAACGATGCATCAGGGCTGCCACCAGGGGGAGATGTTGTTTAATATTTAAAATCTGAGGAGGAAGTGACTCTTTCAGAGTGTCTTTTGGCCAAGTCTCTCCAGAGCATTTGATTTTAATTCATAGGATGTTGAAGAAATTAGGGTCAAATGGTTCAAGTAACATGACAAATTAGTCTTCATTACAAAATTACACTCCAGTGGTACAACTGTAAAGTGATCTTTAGACTCTGTGAAGTCAATTTCATCATCTGATTTTCTCTATTATTATGCTGTAATAAAGGAAGGATGAGCGATGTTAAATGTCTTACAATCTCAAGTTCCTCTTACTGGAAATAATCCAAACAGCAGATTCGTGAAGTAAAAATCTCCTCACCATCTCCTCATCCTCAGCCAGCACCAGGTCGTACGCACTCAGTGCAACACAGAAAATAATGGCTGTGACTCCTTCAAAGCAGTGGATCCACTTCTTTCTCTCTGAGCGCTGGCCTCCAACATCAAACATCCTGCAAAGAGGCAAAAGACAGTGTGTATTTGTGTGTATTTGTGTAAACAAGAGATGGAGGACGGTCAGTGAAAGACAGTAAGGTGAAGCTGTCAGGGGAAAAAGGCTCGGAGGAGAGCACTTGAGGGAGAAATGAAGGCTGAAAAGAGAGGAAGGAAGGAGAAAGTTGAGGTGATATTCCATCCCTGAATGTGCATTAAGTTTTCATGAGGCTCCTTTGAGAGCAAAAAGTGTTGAGGAGGAGGAGGAGAGGTGTCTGTCAGAAATCTGACAGGAGACAGCAGGGTCAGTGTGGGCCTCTGTATTCAGAGCAGAGCAGAGCAGCGGCTAATGGGAAGGCTGAGCACTGTGATCAAAGCTGTTGGAGATTTAAAGTGAGCAAAACCTTGCAGATAGCTGAAGCATTCCAAGTCCACTACATCCAGGACAGCCACCATGTTCCAATGATAAAGAGGGTGACACCCAAGAGGCTCCATTTGGACCAATCAAAATTAAGCCATACTTAAAAGAAGGCACACTCTATCTATTAGCCCGTTTACTTCTTGTACTTTTTATGGCACACAGGGCAGGATTACAAAACATGACTTTCTTCTTATTGATTGCCTCCATGTATTATTCAGGGCAAATATAGAGGCTGTGACAGAGGGTAAATATCAGAGTTTATCAGAAAACAGGTCACATCAGAGCCATGTGGCTGCGACTGCTGTTAGAATGATCCAAAGCTTGATCATTTACACACTGCTCAAGCCCTATAAAAGGCTATTTAAAACTAATACATCATCTATTATTTATTCAACCCTAAATATCTCCTCTCTCCATTTTGTTCGACGTATTTCATAAATTAAATGTCACACTATTCAGGAATCAGTCTTCTTTGGTGTACCATAGATAAATGTATTATTAAGTGTTGAAACTCTTGCTATACACCTCTTACGATCCTCTATTCAGAGATATTTCTATACATCCATTACTATCCCACACATGAGTGCTTCAGCTTGTTCTCAGCATATTTTATGTAAGACCTACAGTACTCTGCCATGGAGGATGTACTTCAATGTTAGCAACCCTATATTAAAGCCCTGGTTTTAAGGGAGAGTGCAGTGGGCAGGATTTACCTCATTTACTTAGCTCTCAGTGCAATTATGATAATTAAGAATTTAATTGGTGCTACAGTTTTGCTTCTGAGTAGCTGAGTCAAGCCAGGAGGAGGAGGAGGAGGAGGAGGCTGGAACAGAGACATTGCTGCTGATGCTGAAGGAGGCCTCATTTAATTTAAAAAATTGAGAGAACTTACAACTTTTAAATGTCTTTACATATCATTTTCTGCTTTTTCAAAAAAAATGCACCAGAAAAGTTAAGTTGTATACACAACTGGTTGTGTGTCATGTAGTCTTGAGATGTTTGTGAGATTTATTGACAACTGGCAGTTTTTTGTGAATCAATAAATAACACTCCAAGTGGGCATGAGAGATATATGCACACCAGGGGGTATTATTAACACTCAGCTCCCTTAATGTCAAGTACACACTCCCACTGAGTGTGAGTTGCGAAGTGAGAGTTCCCATTGATTGCGAAAGTGCTTGTTTTAAAGTAAGGACACCTTTTAAAGAGATTTTTTTTTTCTAAAGCCCACAAACATTGCAATCAGGTGAGTGTTTTCTATCCTTACTTGAAGTGTAGTTCCTTGAAGGTGAAGTGAGTCTCCACAATGCCTGTAGTCTTGACACGAGTTCGCAGCACATCCTGCTGGGTGGGGATATAATCGGCTTTAGCTATCCTCTCCAGGTCATTCAGATAACTGGACGAGAGAGAGAGAGAGAGAGAGAGGGGGGGGGGGGGGATAGTTCAACCTTATTTGAAGACAGATAAAC